>NC_081413.1:548591044-548904794 GCF_030272615.1 Cryptomeria japonica | reverse complement strand
ATTTGGCCTCAACTAATGTGAAGTCAATTGGAATAACGAAGGAACCAAGTTTACAAGTTAGTTATGCATATGGTAAACATTTTTTTATCGATTCAAGAGAGTTTTTTGTCATTAGAATTGAACCAAGGGGAAATTTTGCAATGGTGAGAAGGTTTGTTTAAAACCAAATAAGCATAAACATTCAAACAAAACATAAAATAACCTTCTAGCTTTGCAAGTGAGCCTACTTTTTCCTCTGATTAGACCTTGGATGATGTTGAAGATGCACCCAACTTGTTTGGATTGGTCTACAATGGATTTGTGGATTTCTCTCCACACACAACACTAAGGTGGATTTATGGATGAGTAGATGGATGATGGAAAATGACTAAGTATGGGAGAAAAATGACTACAATGGTGATACTATGGATGGCTCTAAGATTATACTAACAACATGTATTTGCACAAAAGATAGATTGCCAATGAAGGGGAGGGGACCCCAATTTATAGATTTGAGGAAGGAGGAACAGAGGGTCACAATTGATTTGGGATGAAGGGCTAGGATTGAAGGAAAGTGATGGAAAGGATAAAAAGGACAAGGTGTGGGATTCAAGAGATTTTCCATAAAGGCATTTCTTGTCTCCACACACCTAGAGGTACATGGGGAAGAGATCCCCAAGTACATTGGGAGAATAAAAAAGAATTAAAAATTCCTTGGGGGAGGACAAGAGAATTAAAAATTCTCAAATAATAGATTGCATGGGGGAATGAGTAGAGAAAAGGAATTTAAAATTCGTTGGGAAGTGATGGTGCATAAGAAAGTGGGAGAATTTGAAATCCTTGAAATAGCCAAATTTGGTGTATTTAAAGTTGGGAGTTGAGAAGGGGACAAGTCATTTATGGCAAATGGCTGACTTATTCCTAATCATGGGGATTAGGAATGTGCAAAATATTAAGAGGGTAGATTAGGTGAGTTTGATGAAATAACTTGATAATCGACAAACAACTGAGAGGGGGGGTGAATCAGTTGTCACCAAATTTTACAGCGAATTACTTTAATCTTAGATCTGATAATTGGTAGTGAAAGCATAAATCAACAACACAACATAAACACACATAACACCAAGATTTTTGACGTGGTAAACCCGATCAAGGGAAAAACCACGGTGGGAACCTACCCACAATATGATGATACATTTTTATAAGTATATGAAAGATTGCAATGGGGAATGCACATGCATTCAAGCACACTACCTAGAGATCACTACTCAAATACAATAACAACAAGGGATACAACCCTGGGAAGACTTGTTGTCTTACAAACATATTCAAATTACATCTGGAAGATTATGAACTGATAGAATAGAATCTCCTCATTCCTGGTTATAGTTCTAGTTAAGCACATATAACTTTCTCTTCTCACACTTTTTCTCTACCCCCGAAAGATCAATAAATTATTCGTACATACACTCATCCATGACATAGAACCCTTAATTACAAAGATATTACATTTATTTAGATATAACATCAACCTTGGATCAATATCATCAAGGTCGGCTCAACAAATATCACCTAATTATAAAAATATAACCATACACACTACAATATCACATGTGGACCAAAACAATGTCAGCTAAGACATAGCATGGACCTAAATCAGCACCTCGAATATGAAACACCTCCAAGAATTATATCTTGGATATCCGCAACATGCTACAATCATCATGTTAACCAAGAACATGAAGAACACCATCGGATCAAGGAAAATCATCACTAACGCACTCACCGATCAATACGGACCACTAACACGAATACCACATGATTTAGAAACATCCACAAGCATCATGAATTACCACAACATCCCCACCAACTCAAATTACTAGAATCATTGTTTTCCATCATATCGAACTTCAAGAGCAATAACTGAACTGATTGTCATCCTAGAAAAATCACTGGCGGAGCTCCAAAACACAAACCACTTGAATTGAGGACACACACCAATGTCCCAAATATATTTCCAAATCCACAAACTAAGATATTACAAGGCGGAGAAATGCATATCAAAATACTAAACACTGGCAACACTGAACAACAAAAAGATTGGCCACAACACAAATACTCATAACTCTCTCAAAACTTCATGCAGACCTCTAACACTTGCACTGAATCAACTAGAGATATCACTCTACAAACTCTTTAATCCGCAAACACTGATCATCAATATACAAAACAAACCAACTAACTGAATTCACTGCAACATTGCACTATACAGAGAAAATATGTTGACATCAATGACAACACATTTCTCAGATATCATTAGAGCACATATTTGCAGCATTTAAACAACAACATCCAACAATCTCCCCCTTTGGAATTGATGGCAACATATGATGTGAAAAAAAATCAGTGACAAATAAAAGGAAAATCGCTCCCCAAAAATCTCTTAACTCTTAAGATATTCTCTCCCCCTAAACTCTACACATTTTTTCACATGAATCTTTGTCCCCCTTTGACATCAATGGCAAAGGCACATATTTGCACCACAAAATCTCACAAATCTGAACATCTGACTACTCCCCCTAAGTAGCAACCTCCACTCATCAATTTGGATCACAAGATATGACTATGAAATGCACCGGACTGATGCATAGCAATGCACCTTAGTTCTGATCAAGAGGGGCAATCACCCCTAGCTTCTCTCTAAGATACTCAAAAGTATCCTTACGCAAAGGCTTCGTGAAAATATCTGCAATTTGTTCCTTTGTGGATACATATTCCAACCTAATTTCTTTCTCGTTTACCTTCTCTCTCAAAAAATGAAACTTGATAGATATATGCTTAGTCTTTGAATGCAACATCAAATTCTTAGAAATATTAGTAGCACTTGAATTATCATAGTAAATAGTGTAGACACTGAAAAATGTCTTTTTCATCATCACTAATTATTCGTCCTAATTAATTAAGTAATTTTTTAATTATTTAATTAAGCCAATTATTCTTTTAAAACTGACTCAATCATCACATTCAACATTTCTAATTATCCAATTTCTATTCTTTAATTAATTAATCAATTAATCCATTTTTCAAATATTAATTAAATATTATTTATTTAATTAATTACGGTTATTTCTTTAATTAAATAATCTTTATTATTTAATTAATCACATTTCTAATGTTTAAATAAGTTCATTTAAATTATTTAAATTAATTAACTTATTCCTCCAAATCCCCAAATTCAAATTTCAAATAATTCCATTTAATTTCATTTCTCATCAAATTCACATTTCACCAAATCTGAATTATAGTTAATTTTGTGTGCATTTCAACATTCGAAAGTCCAAATTCAAATCCAAATTGAAAATGAAAATGAAATTCAATTTAAAAATCCTATAGAACATGTTGAAATCATAATTGATTGATCAAATCAGTTGACTAATCAGTTAACTCTTCAATCACCCATTTTCCACTCCAAATCACCTTTTCTGACTAGTCAATCAATCCACTTATCTCTCCAATCCATTCAGTCATCTGATCAATCAATCTAGTCAACTAAGCAATCTATTCAGCCCACTATTCAATCTATCTAGTTGACTACTCAATCAATCTGAGTTAATGAATCAATCAACTTTGTTAACTGATAAATCTAAATCAGTTCACTCCCAATCAGGACTTGAGTTCAAAATCGCTCCCCATTTGTGTTGAAAATCTATATAAACAATATTATTTTTTCAAATCAAGCTAGATCACACTCTTCAAAGCAATTGATAATCTATGCAGAAATTTGAGTGCAATACCTAAGAGCCACCCACACAATTTCGGAGAAGAACAATGGAAGCACATATCAGAAATAGGGAGTTTTACTTAGTTTAAAGCTTTCATTTCTTTCAATTTGATATTCTATTTGTTATGTTTGATTATATTTGGTTACTTAAAGATTAGTAATCTTCTTTACCCCCTAATCAGATTTAATTTTATGATTTCAAGCATGAAACAAATGGTGAACCTGACGTGAAGCTACAGCGACTGGTCTATCTTTTTTAGTTTTTATAATTTGCAGGAAGTCCGTACATAACTGGAAAAAAAAAGGAGTGTGCAATTGCTTACGTAGAAATTCACAATTGCACATATTAATGTGCAATTGATGTTATTTTGATTTGCATTTGATGTTATTCTAATTCACAATTGATTTAAATAGTTCACAATTGTAGGCTTGACCCAGAATTTTATTTATTAGTGTCGTTTTGGCTTTAAATTCATTTACGAGATTAACCCATTAAAATCTTTCAATTCTGGAAAACTTGATTTTTGACATAAAATGTTTCTAACTCCATGGTAGGCAAGGTAGCTTTCAAGATTTCAGGTGCAAGGAGGAGGGAATGGCACATAAGACAACTTATAGCATATCAAAGACTTATAAAAGCAGAAAGACAACTTCAAGAATTCAAAGAAGGAGAAGCTATGGCTTTTATTTTCAAACCATAAACAAAATCCTAGATAAATTACACATTAACGACAATATCGAAGTAATCGGCAACCTTATCTAGAATGATTTCACTGAAAATGAAAACTTCTCTCTTCTGTCTTTTTCTGTTGTTTAATTTTTTTTCAAAAGTTGCAGGTTTAAGTGATGCGCAATTGACTTGACAGGAATGCGCAATTGCTTATACAGAAATTTGCAATTGTTGTTACATTAATTCGTAATTAATTAGAGAGTAATTCACAATTTATCAGAGGTTAATTTGCAATTTCTAGAATAGGTGAGATTGATTTTATTTCTGTTTTTCTATCATTTTTGGTCATAATTCCATTTTGTTTCTGCAACCAAAAAAATTGTAACCGAAAAGAAATTTAGGCTGGAAAACCCACCATGTGTCAACTAACCTTTTTTGGTTTCTTTGCAGGGGTAGCTTAGAAAATATTTCATCTTGGTGCATTTAAAATAAACCACAAACAATCTTCTTTTTGCTTCACAATTGCTGTGAAGGATAAAATGAATACCATGTTTTCATGGAGCAACATCTCCATTTAGACTATAAAATTTTGCAATTGAGGTTAAAAATAATATTGTTTTGCGTGTTTGCGAAGTGATGGGTATATGCTCTCCCCTTCAATGGGTGATCAAAAATCCAGAACCATCTCTTTTATGTATTTCATGCATTAAAACCTTTAGAAGGCCTACCCTCTCGAGTTGCTCTTAGGGCGCCATTAAGGTCGGTGAGAGGGGAACAACCTAAGTGGGTAACAACTTTATAGACAAACTTACCAACCCACTATAATAAAATGTGGAGCCTGATGAAAATCCCCTCCAACGGAAGTGTGCATTGATAGTCGTCCCCTAGTATCCTTGTGATGTGAAAAGCCTTTGTTCTAAAGGTTGGGAAGCCTCCTAAGGGAGTTTATCTTTGCCACGCCGAACGGAACCTTTACTAAAAGCCTTAGAATTAGAATCTTTCAGCTGAGTTAGTAACCAAACACGGTGATATCATAGTGCAAGGGTAGGGAAGAATCTACCCCCAAGACACTCACCATATATCTCCTAGGATAACTAGCCAATTGAGGAGCAATCTTCTTTGGTCTAATTTCCAGACAAAGGCAAAAAATAGGTGCACCTTAGGGTTTGACAGGGTTGTTTGAGTTGACAGAGTATCAATATGTGGGCTATGATATCATTTGTGACATTTTGACCTTAGGAGAGTTTGCTTGTTGTGCAATTGATTGACCAATTACAATGAAAACAAAATGGGGCCTTGAAAAAGACTCCAACATCAATGAAATTTTGAAAAAGGTTCCTTAAACAAGCATTTGTTTTATGACTTTTATTCTTTGTTGTGTCTACTTTGTCTTTGCTACAATCTCAATATTCAGAAAATCACCAACAAAAATAGAATACCAACATCAACCAAAATTTTCTCAACTCAACAATCAAGAGCCAAAAATTCAAGAGAACAACCAAGTGTTTACATCCAACAAGTTCAACAATTTTTGCCAACATTCAAGATTACGGAAGAAAATGATACTTCAAGTGATCATAGGTCCTCACACATATAGGGAATGCATATTCAAAGTCTTTCATTCACATCTTGCATAAGTCTTCACAATTAGGAGAGTAAAGTCCATCATTTGCATTCAACTTAGGATAGCTCTTCCACCATTCACACTCCACATAAATAGAGTCCTTACATTGCACATCTCATCTTAGTACCTAACTCACCTTTGCATAGTCTTAATTAAACATTTGTCATAGTCCTTTTTCATCATAGAGATCTTAAGAACATATCTTTTGCATGGGTCTAAAAGGAGATGGTGAATCTCCATTCGAACAACCCAATCTTAGACCAGACAATGATAAAATAGAGATAAATGATGGTTTGGACAACCTTGCTTGGGAAGTAAGAATTGATCTCCCATAGTATGAAGAAGTAGAAGTTTTCATAGATAACGAAATCCAAAAATTTGTCTGCCTTGATACAAAACTAGCAAAAGAAATCAAGGAACAAAGAGAACAAGAAGAATTTCTACAATTTGTTGAAAAACTTATGGCAGATAGTCCTATTCCTCACTGGTAATCTTAATAGGGTATCATCATTCATAGAGTGCATACACAATTAAGTCATAAGTCTTACATCCATCTCAATCTACCATTTTCATTTAGGAGATCATAGTGAGTCATAGAGTGTCAAGATCACATGACAGTAACAAGATCACAAAAGGCAAAAAATCAGATGGACCGAACAATGACCCATACTATAACCCAACTTGGAACATGAACACAACCAGAAGCTCAAGCTCTCAATCAAGAAATAGAGCTTTGATACCAACATATCCCAATAGATTACCAACAATAGAGGAGATGCAAACAGGGTTAACACAAGAGGAAATAGAGGCAACTCAGCAAGACCCCCAAGTCTTAATGATAATCAACGCCCTTATCAACAACAATAGAGACAAGTATTTATCTCTCTTGATTCAAAGTTGAGCAAAGTTGCCTCCTAATGTCGAAATCTCCACAATAACACCGCTAGGAGTGACATTGAATCTAAATGTGACATAGATGCCCAATGCATCTAAAACAACAACTCCTACACAAAGTGTTGCTCCAAACACATAAATGGCTCCAACTCACCTAAACACAACACAAGCAGCTATAAATTTTACACGATGTCAAGGGTTACTTCAACAAGGTTCCAATCAATGCCCATGTTTAACTCACAAGTCATTGGTACTCCATAAGTAACTACATCAGTATCAGCTGGATTTGCAACTAGTAGCCAAGGGATACAACATGGACATATCAATCCCTTTGGGTTTACTCGGACTAACACAGTGCCTCAGTTTACTTACTTCACAACAACTAGTAGTGGTTTCAGTACAACACAAAGTCAAGCATCTTCAACGACACCAGTATACACCACCACTTCACCATATGTTGCAAACATGTATGCATCAAGCATACCCTTGACACAAACAAAAGCTTTTACTCAGCAAGTCCAAAACTTACAAAAGCACATTGTAAGCATGCAAGCAAGCAAGGGCAAGAAAAGCTACACAGTCAAAGATCTTAGACCTTATCCCTATGATAGGTCTCTATACATGCCACCCTTTCCACTACACTTTGAGACACCTAAGTTTGATAAATACAAATGAAAGGGTGATCCAACAAATCATATAAGAGATTTTTTCACATCTTGCATAAAAGTGGCACACAAAGACACTTTTCTACTAAGACTATTTCCCAAAAGTCTTGGAGGGCCCGCATTAGAATGGTTCTCACACCTACCTCCTAGAATTACTTCATCGAGAGAGTTAACAGAGTTGTTTATCTCAAACGTCTCCCATAATATAGACAATCTAGTGAGCCTTATAGATTTGTGCACCACAAATTAGAAAGAAACAGAGACCTTTTCTATGTTCTTGCAAATATGGAGATCATTGTATAGAAGGTATCCAAGAAATATACCAGAAGCAGAACAAGTGGACATATTTAGTGAAAATCTCCTTCCACCAGTCAAATATCCTTTGCAAATGCAATATTTTGATACATTCAAGGATATCACTGAAAAAGGTCTCAAATGTGAGAAGGGATTGTTGGAGCAAGGTATCATTAAAAATGGTAAAGATTCCAGAGCACCCAGCAATGCAAATGCAGATAAACCCAAATTTTGGTCAAGGAACAAGAATGTTACAAATGATGGTGTGGTTGATGCAAGAGTGGTCAATAGAGCTCAACCCTCACTATCATTACAAGGACCAAACCAAAATGTGAATCAGTCACAAGCAAATAATGCAACTATGGCCATTACCAATGCAGTTTGACCTCCAAGAAATATGGCACCAAAAATAAATTTCACACCTTTGGGAGAACCTATTGATGTTGTTCTAAAGAATTTGATACAAACAAACATGATCACCTTGCCAGAAGAAAGATTGTATGAACCAGGCCCATTTAAACCATCCTGGTGGAATGATAATGATTTTTGTGATTATCATCACTCCAAAGGACACAAAGCATCCAGCTGTTACAAGGTCAAGAATCTCATATAGGACCTGATAGATCAAGGTGATGTAATAGTAGATACAGATAAATGATCATCAAACCTAACACATATCATATACAAAGATCCTTTTGTGAAGCATAATCAAGGACAAGCATCTACATCAAAAGGACAAGACAATACGGCCAACTACACCAAGGTTGCATATGATTATACAATCAATGTAATTAATGAAGGGGAGGCAATGGTAGCAACCATCTCCATCAACCCTACAAATAGAGATTGTGCAGTGGTAACCCACAAATCCAAAGTCACATTACAAGGAGTACCTCCTCAGGCACCTCATCAAGCAAGCAACTTTAATGTTGTGGATCAGCTAAAAAAGACTCCCACTCAAATCTCACTCTTTGAGTTACTCAGAATTTCACCAACTCATAGAGAAATTCTTGATAGAGCATTGCAAGATTCAACAGTATCCAGATACATAGATGAAAGTGTATTACAAGCAATGGTGGGTACTATAACCACTTCATCCAGGGTGGCCTTCACGGAGAAAGACATCCCTATAGATAGGATCAGGCACAATGATCCTTTACATCTAGAAGCTTATGTTCATAACAAGAGAAAAAAAAAGAGTGCTCATGGATGGAGGGGCAGGACTGAATATTTGTACCCTTAAGTTGATCAAGGAATTAGGTTATTCCCAATTTCACATAGACCTAACCAAGAAAATCAACATCAAGGCCTATGATGATGAGGAACGTCCTTCCAAAGGATTGGTCACATTACCAGTACAAATTGGACCAATTACTACAGACATCAAATTCCAAGTGTTGGACAAAGAATTGGAATACAACATGCTCTTAGGATGCCCATGGATACATGTCATGCAGGAAGTGCCTTCTACATTTCATCAATGCATCAAATTCCTAGTCAACGGGGTAGAAATAACTATGCATGGGGATCCTAACCCCTTTCAACATGCAATACTTTAAGAGTAAGCACAGACAATCAAGTTTTGATTAATCAAGCAGCACCACTTCTTACACAAATGGACTCATTGACAATCAGAGAAGCACAAAAAGAGACACCTACGATATCTTCTTTACAAATTAAAGATGTTGGTTGTGGGGAATATTCTATCTCTAGTACAACAAATGCCAGACAATTATCTCTTTCTCCTAGATATTTTGGCAAACCTCATAATACTGTGAGGAGACAAGATAAAGGAAAAGAGATAATCAAATATTAAGATTTATGCTCATTCATTAGATGGGGAGACTTAGAGGAAGAATCCCTAAAAGAAGATGTCAATCGTTGGTTATATAGAGAAGAAGATGACATGACAATAGCCCGCTTACCCTTAAATCATTATGGAAATGATTTTAAAATGCTACAAAAACATGTGTATGATGGTACCACAAGCTTGGGACTATAGCAACAAGGAATATTAGAACCTGTTTTACCTTAGGAGAACCCGAAGAATCAAGGGTTAGGGTATAAACATGTCACAAAGATAACAAAGGCAAGACAACGAACACTAGACATACTGAATAAACCAAGCCTAGCATCAAAATATACACCCCAAAATCAGTTATCAACACAGATACTCCCTCCTTCATCTCATAGAAGCGAGCAAGCAACAACATATCCTAGTATAGAATCAGATGGTGAAGATCTCAAATGTCTTTTGCAAGAAACTAATGAGATGCCACCTAATGGTATGGTACCTGAAACAACTTCACAAGAAAATGTGGTAGCAGAAACTAGATCACCACCTACAAATACGCCTAGTCCTCGGATTATGTCAGTACTTTTACCAAGGGAAACAAGCTTAGCTCTACTAATGAGTCAGATGAAGAAAGAATACAACATCTAATACCAGGTTTAAGAAGAGTTTCCACCACACAAAGAAGATCCTCAAGTCAAGAACAAATTATGTTACAAAAGCAAGATGAGATAAGCGACACAACCTCAGACAGTGGGACATATATAGAAAGAGTGACAAATTCTCATGACTATGAGTTTCTATCTATTCAAGACAATAGCCCACGAATAATAGAGACAACATATGACAATCAACCACTCATTGATAATGACACTATCTACAAAGATGTTCATAATAACCATATTTGCATGATGTCAGACACTTCTCTAGTAGATGAAAGCAAAGATTTACCCTTTGTACATTCACATCTAATTGACTGGGGGTGAGAGGACTCACCAAATTTGGATTGGTTTGAGAATGATGAAGCTATTGCCAAATTCCTTGGTGTTAGAAAAAGGTTTCCCTATGGGGATCATAAGGCAGGATTTGCAATAGACTTGGATAGAACATCATACTTTGGTGAGGCTAGCTCATCCTCGAATCTAGATGAATCGGAGGAGATAGAAACAATTACTAGAGGAAGACTGGATGATCTTCCCATTGGTAGAGAACAATCAACACTCTATTGGTGCCCAAAACCACAGATTGGAAAACCCAAAGACTTGCCAACTCCTTAGGAAATCCAATCAGCCTTGGCCAATGAACAGGGATGGTCGAAGACCAAATCCCTCTGCACTTCAAGCTCCACAAGACCTAGGTGGGTGTACCCTTCCCTCTCAAGCACAAAAGGGTTATTTAAATGTGGATTTAAGCCTCTAAACAAGTTTACACAACTGGCAAATTAGTGTTTTGTAATTATGCTATATCATGTGCTTTAGCTAAATACTTTGAAAACTTAAAACTGAATATGAATAAAAGTGTATGTTAAAGATATTGTATATTGAAAATGAAATGCTTTCAGGACTTGAATGAAATCTACAAGGATTAGTTCAAATAGGATATGGAAGAATGTTTCTCTGTAAGGACATTATGCATACAAATCAAAATCTCAGAAATAAATGACAGACCAGTGCCTCTATCCAGGAATATGAACGATACTTTGTGGACAAATAATTTGATTAAACTCTTGAGACAAATTTTAGGCAACTTTTAACACAAGACTATCAATACAGAGGTTCCATTAAGTGCTATAAGAACATGAAGAAGAAAATCTTATATTCAATTATAACAACTTATGGTGGCACACTGTATTAAACCCTTTATCAGATTTATCAAAAGGACAAAATGAAATTCATCAACACAAAAGTATACATGAACTCAGGACTTGAAACAGAGAATCTTGTATATTAATTTCTGGAGAGTGAATGCATACAATAGCTACACTTACAGATACTCCATTACACAGTGATCGCTCAAAATGATACTTCCATTCCTACAGACTTCTCCAATACAGACATCCCATGGCCCCTACTGGCAGCATCACAGATTGTGAATTGTCTCCTCCTTTTTTTTATTGAAAAAGACTCCCTATAAATACAAGATCCAAAAGACATATGTGAAAGGACACACCCTTTCGCATACAGGAGGGAGTTACAGATAGTTATTTTTCCAAAGGACACACCCTTTGGTTTACAGAGATAATTACATTTGAATCCCTAAAATACACACTAAATAAAGCTTTAATAATATATCCTTTATCCTCCGCTTTGATAATACTTCCCGTAAATATTCAATATCTCCTGCACATAAAATAAACCAATCAAATCCCTTATTAATTAAAGATTAAATATATTCCACTTTAGATTAGGCAATAATCATTTTACCCTATGTAAAATACTTATTTACAATAATTCACTTAAATCAAAGTATTAAACACTTGTAAATATTTATTCCAATAATAGTTTTTATTAAATAACATAAGGTAAAAGATTTTGTATAGTAAGTAAAAGAAAATACTTCCCTTCCGATAATGTTACAATACTTCCTCACCTTTTGGTAATCTTTAATTTGGGTGGGAAATATTATATCATATGAAATAACCTTTGCAAAAAGCAATCAAGCATTAAATGACTCACCCTAATGAATATGTTCAAATTATTTACTGTAAAGCGGAAAATCGAACCCTAGGTGTTTCCCCCACTCCAAGGAGAAAGGAGGTCACTAGGATTGACGGTTTTCACTTAGGAGGGACTTTACATTCAAAAGAGGGGTTGAAACTCACGAGATCCAATCCCACACAATGCAAGATTGAATTCTAAACGAGTTTCAAGGGTTGAGACATCAAGGATACCCTCTTTTGTAAAGAATGTAGATAGAAGGATTGAACTAGGAGTACATGTGAAGTAGGAAAGATTCGCTTATAAACCGAGATAGGGACACAGGATGAAGCTACGGACCTGAAATTAGCAGTAAAATGTCGAGATGATGCTGTCCTGCAAATCTGAGCGAAAGTTGACAGGACGATGGCGCTCGGAGTGCACACGGTCCTCCGAAAAATCCGCGAAACGAAGGGGGATCTGTTCGTCTCTGCACAAGGATTCCAGATCTTCAATTACAGCCGCGTACCTGCAACCTACACACAGAAAAGAGAGGATGATTGGGGGGTTAGGGATTAGGGGTTTGCCTTTAGGTCAAACCCCGATTTTGGAATTAACCAAGAAATGAGAATGCTGTAAATGTAAATGTTTGTAATGTAAACAAGTACTGATACCTTGTTGTAAGAATGTTTGTATTCTTACATGTGAAGGTGTAATGATGTTGTATGTTGTATGTTGTAGGTGATCTCCTCTTCAATGGTTGAATCCTTGTCTTGAATGCAACACCTAGCCTTGAATGGAGACTTAGAATGCTCAATTGCTTGAAGGAATGCTTGAATGCTTGAATGTTTGAATGTTTGAATATCGTTTCCACCTCTTGTACTACCACCACCCTTTTTCTGGGAGGGGAAATGTAGTTTATATACTTGTCAATTAGGGTTAGGAGACTAATTTTTCCAACCTTAGGCTGACCTAGAAGCATTATTTTCCAAATTGCAAACTTAAAGACCCGATGCCCAACAAGAGACCGGGCCCAAAATAGGGCCAGGGACCAGGGCGCTGGGCGCCATGGTCCTGAAGGGCCAGGGCGCTGGGCACCATGGTCCCACCTCCCGGGACAGCAGGGTGCAAGGAGGATCAGGCCAAGGTGCAGAAATATTCAGTTTTTGATGTTGCAAATAGGTTTCGGGGTCTCCATTCAGGTTCAACGTTGCACCACCATCGTGAAGACCCAAATGCAGTCGAAATTGCAAGTGTCGCAATTTTAGGACGCTACATTTAGCCCCCACTTTAGCGGGAGTATAAGCGTACGCCCATACTTCCGGTAAAGTACAAGGAAACAACACTGAAAGACTTTCACCACGTCAAGGAGGCAAGATACACCAAGCCCCCAATGGACTAAGGATCTTACGACTTTGATTGACAAAGTAAAAGGGAAGATCACGAGGGAGAACCATGACTGTCAGTAGTAAGGTTCCCTCACTATGAGTCATGCAAGAAAAATACCAAAAATTTTCAAGGCAAAGCTAAGTTCACCAAGAAATCTTGAAGAGATATGGACGGGGTGTATGCCCCCCTACGTTAAAGCGATAGCACATGAATCATCGAGGGTGATTGCTTTAAGGTAGTGATATATATAGGAAATGAAAAGGGAAAGGAGCACGTTATCACAAGGATTTAGCCCCCGAGTGTGAGATAAGCCCAAGGATAATAGACACAAAACACAAAGCACAAGGTGACTTCACTTTCCTTGGGGTCAATATGCTGTATGATAATTCATGTATACCATATGTATGTATGCATAATTTTTCTTCATTCCCCAATCAAGTAAGGTCACCTAGAAGAAGGGAACACATGTGTCTTTTGAGTCAACATGAGAGAGACCAAAAGAGATCTCAATGCTTTGCATCGTCCTCAAGTAGACAACACTAAGGACAACAAATAGAAGAATGGGAATAACACATAGAAGAAGTAACAAAAGAGATCAAGAGAGGAGGAGAGAGTCTGCTATGCTAATGAAACTAGTCTAGCACGTCATCCACCCCCCGATCTTGCTGATCAATATTTCGGGAAGGCAGGAAACACGCTAGAGGAGGAACATCCAACACAACAGATGGAGCTATCACAAGATCCAAACAAGGGCTATGTTCATGTTCCAAGCCACGTTGTTCTTGTCTAGGAGCTAGGATCAGTGCTTTAGAAAATTCGTTAGATAAATGTTTATCAATATCAACATATTCATATTCACTATCAGAAGAAAGAGGAGTAACATTTTCATCATGAATAACATTTTCATCTATATCATCATCAAGATTTATAAAAATAGGATCTTTAACTCGCACAGGATCAAAACCATCATGCATCTTATGTTTAGGAGATTTTGGCTCAATTTTCGGCTGAGGGGAAAATGGAATAATACTAGCTGAAGGTGTTTTTGGGATTGCAAAGTTTGAGAAGAAGTTGCACAAGCTCTAAGATGACGCTTTCGTCGGCGTTCATGTGCAGAACGATTTCGTCTAGTCTTAGTAGGAAGTTGAGAAGATTGAGGAGGAGGAATGTTCTCATCCTTATCACTTGGGTGTTTAGGTTGTGGTCTCTTAGGTTGAATAATAGGAGAAGAAGAAGGTCTCTTCTCTCTATAAGAGGAAGGAGGAGGAACTGCTCCATATAAAGGAGGAATATTTGGTTTAGGAAGAAGACCAAGTCCATCATGATGAGGAGGTACTGGTCTACTTTTAGAAAGTTTATTAGATATAGACATAGTCACATCCATAGGGATGGGTTGGGAATCTTCTTGAGGAAAGACATTAGTTTTATCTTTCAAAGGAAGAACTTCCTTCTCAAGAATGATAGGAATATCAAGTTTGGGTGTTCTAGGTTCACTTAGAGATAGGATCATATCTTTTTTCCACTTTTGATAAGATTTGAAAAGATGATCACTTCACGGTGGAAGAGATTAAAATTGTTTAGGCCAAAAATAATCAATAGGAACGCTAGAAGTTCTTTCAGCTGGTTTAAAGAGACTATGATTGACAGTAATAACTTCACCATTGTGGGGAAATTTCAAACACTTGTGAATAGGAGAAGCAATAGCTTTCATGGAAGATAACCAAGGATAGCCTAGCTTCACACGAAATCGTTCGGAGGATGGAATAATAGCAAGGCTCACATCAAGGGATTTGTTATGGACCTCAATAGGTAATGTAATAGAACCAATTGCAGGAGAAGAAAATGCATCAAATAGTTTCACAACCACATTTGTTTTGTCATAGATCACTTGATTCAATTGCAAAGTAAAAAGAAATTCTTCAGTAATGACATTAACCATACAAGAAGGATCAATAAGCACTCCACGACAAGGTGTATTCTTGACTTTTGCAACTATATATAAAGGACCATCAGGTGCCCTGATAGTTTCACTGGAATCAAATGTGATGGAAGGTTCTTTAGGGATTTTCTGTTGTTCCACAAAGTTAATCACATTCGGAGTCATAGACACAAGACTATCAGGTGAGAAAGAGGAATCATTAGTCTCAATCACATTAGAGGTATGAGAAGGTAATGGATCAGTAAAAATCTTAAGATTTTGGTTAGGAGGAGCTACAGATGTGTTGCCTTTATCATTCACACCTGAAACAGAGATAGTATTATTATCAATCAAATCTTGAATTTTACCCTTTAAAGCAAAACATTTTTCAGTATCATGCCCAGGTTGACGATGAAATTGACAAAAAGATTTGTTATCAAAATAGGTTGAATTAATCTTTGCAGGATCTATTTTCCTTATAGGAGGAAGAGTAAGCACATTTTGTTCCAATAACTTATTCATAATACTATGCAATGATTCATTCAAAGGAGTAAACTTTCTTTCTTTCTTGAAAAACTTAGAAATAGGAGGCACACCTGATGCTGCATTCACATTGTTGTTGGTGATGTTTTCATTGAACTTAATGAACTCTCTGTTCGGTTTAAACTTCCCAAATGGTTGTTGACTACTATCACCTTTATCACTCGGAGCCATAGGATTTGCTTGTTCCATTTGACTCACAGTCAGTTGATAATTGTGAAGAGTTACGCACAACTGTTGGAAAGAAGTAAACTCAGAAAACCGAAGTTTTTCTCTAATATCTTTTTGTAAATTAGAAATAAAGATTCTTTGAATATCATTGTCAGGTATTGGAAAAGAAATTTGAGCATACAAATGCTTATATCTACCAATGAAATCAGTCACTTTTTCTTTAACACCTTGTTTACAATGCATTAAATCAATCAAAGTAACTTTAGGACTTATATTGTTTTGAAATTGTTGAATAAAAGCATTTGCAAGTTGTTGGAAAGAAGTAATAGAATAGGAAGGCAACGAGCAATACCATTGTAGAGCCTTATCTCTTAATGTTCTAGTAAACAATTTTGCAAGCAACCTTTGGTCATGAGCAAAATCGGTACATATTGTTTGAAAGGTCTTAACATGTGTTAGAGGATCACCCTTACCATTATAAAGCTCCAATTGCGGGATTTCAACGTGCTTAGGGGGAATAGCTCGAACAATGTCAAGAGAAAGTGGGCTCACAACATCAAATGTGGGCACACTAAACTTAGATTGATTCATAGAAGCAATTTGTTGTTGTAAAGAAGAGACAGTTTGTGCAAGATTGTTAATGGTCGCTTCAGTCGAAGAGATCATATTAGACGTGTTAGATTGTGATGGAGGTATTATGTTATTGAAAGAAGGTAATTATTGAGAGTAAGGTGGCGGGACACTATGATAGTTAGTCATAGGAGATGATTGGAAAGAAGGAACACTACAAGGAGGAATGGAATGGTTAAATGAATTGCCCCCTTGCGTCATGTTCATTTGTGGAGATGTAATAGGGACACTCATTGAAGGAATGAATGAGGAAGTCGGATTGAATGAAGGAAGAGGGTTGATTGAAGAAGAAGGATTTCCCCCATGACTGGTGATCATAGGTGGAATTGAAGTAGTCATTATGTTTGATGTAAAAGTAGGTATACTAGCAATAGGAGTTGTCAAAGGAATAGAATGATTGACTTGAGTAGGAGGTTGTGTATAACCTAAAGTTTCGGCGCAACTCTTCATAGGCATCACATTTGAATCCACAATGTGTGCAATACTATGCAAAATATCAATTCCATTCTTATCACTTTGAACCATACGTTTTAGACCCTCAATTAATGAAAGAGCTTGACTATCGGGGTATTCTTGAGACATCCGTTGTCGAAAATCATCAAATTGGTTATCCAATTTCGAAAGTTGTTCTACAGAAACCTCATGGAGAGCTTCTTCATCATTAAGAGGATTAGAGGAATTACTCGTGTCCTCGTTAAAAAGGCCATTCAAATTAGGTTCCATCTCCTCAGTAATTAAACCTTGGAAAGACTTAATTCTAAGGCTTCGTCTAACGGGAATAGTGTAAGTAGGGCTTATTGTTGTAAAACTCATGCACTAAAGAGAAAGAGAAGATTTTGAATTTTAGAGGTAGCAAATTTCAATAAAATCAGCCAATCTCGTAGATTTAAGCTGTTAAATGCAATCAGGACAATCTCCCGAAATTTCGGAAAAAATGTCAAGGACCGTGGCGAACGGAGTGCACACGGTCCTCGCAACTTTTTTCAAAATTTTCAGGGATGAAAGTTATGATGATTTTAAAGCTAATCTGAAAAAATTGAGTGATTTTACGATCTGTAGATAGGCCAAATTAAAGTTGCAATCTCAAAATTGAACCCTACCAAGATTGTTGAAAAATGCAAAATTTGAATTTTGAAAAAGAGAGGGAAACTGAAATTTTGAATTTTATGATTTTAGAGGGAATACTAAAAGCAATGCAAGCTTTGAAATTTAAAAGTTGACTCAATTTCACGCAAAATTCAATTTTGAAAGCGTAAATCAAAGTTGTTGCAATTAAACATTTAATTTCAAAAGTCATAAACTGCAAAAATTTGAATACAGCACTGAAATTTCGAATGAATGCCAACACACTTTTCAGATTTAGGACAGTAAGAAGCACAATTTTAACACAAATTTCAATTTCAACAATTTTTTGAATGATTAAAAGCCTTAATCCAAGCAATCACTAGACCAACTTTGACTTTAATTTTGAAAGTGTTAGAATTGATGAAATCAGCCAAGATTCTGGATTTTAGCAAAAAAATACAGTAAGATCTAGCTCCCAAAATTTCGGAAAAAATGTCGGGGACAATGGTGCTCGGGGTGCACACGGTCCTCGCAACTTTTTTCAAAATTTTCAGGGATGAGAGATATTGTGATTTTGTTGTGGAATCCAAAGTTACAGCCGATCTGGAGGTGTTTTGATCAGTGAAATCATCAGTCAAAGGTTGAATCAAGAGGGCTTTAAAAATTAGGGTTTTAACACTTAACCGCTTAATTTTCAGAATTAAAGCACAAAATATGAATTGACAATTTGCAATAGAAGGGTAGATCTGAAACAAGCATTAACAATTAAACATTTCACAAGCTCAATTACTAAAAACAAAATTTAGGGTTTTTATGCAATTAACCTCTAAAATTTGCAAAAGATCAAACACGGAAATATCATTAAGGAAGCAAAAATTTTCAGATCTAACCATGAATAATCAGAATTAGGATGTTCACGTCGGGTTCACCAAAATGTAAAGCGGAAATTTGAACCCTAGGTGTTTCCCCCACTCCAAGGAGAAAGGAGGTCACTAGGATTGACGGTTTTCACTTAGGAGGGACTTTACATTCAAAAGAGGGGTTGAAACTCATGAGATCCAATCCCACACAATGCAAGATTGAATTCTAAACGAGTTTCAAGGGTTGCGACATCAAGGATACCCTCTTTTGTAAAGAATGTAGATAGAAGGATTGAACTAGGAGTACATGTGAAGTAGGAAAGATTCGCTTATAAACCGAGATAGGGACACAGGATGAAGCTACGGACCTGAAATTAGCAGTAAAATGTCGAGACGATGCTGTCCTGCAAATCTGAGCGCAAGTTGACGGGACGATGGCGCCCGGAGTGCACACGGTCCTCCGAAAAATCCACGAAACGAAGGGGGATCTGTACGTCTCTGCACAAGGATTCCAGATCTTCAATTACAGCCGCGTACCTGCAACCTACACACAGAAAAGAGAGGATGATTGGGGGGTTAGGGATTAGGGGTTTGCCTTTAGGTCAAACCCCGGTTTTGGAATTAACCAAGAAATGAGAATGTTGTAAATGTAAATGTTTGTAATGTAAACAAGTACTGATACCTTGTTGTAAGAATGTTTGTATTCTTACATGCGAAGGTGTAATGATGTTGTATGTTGTATGTTGTAGGTGATCTCCTCTTCAATGGTTGAATCCTTGTCTTGTATGCAACACCTAGCCTTGAATGGAGACTTAGAATGCTCAATTGCTTGAAGGAATGCTTGAATGCTTGAATGTTTGAATGTTTGAATATCGTTTACGCCTCTTGTACTACCACCACCCTTTTTCTGGGAGGGGAAATGTAGTTTATATACTTGTCAATTAGGGTTAGGAGACTGATTTTTCCGACCTTAGGCCGACCTAGAAGCATTATTTCCAAATTGCAAACTTAAAGACCCGATGCCCAACAAGAGACCGGGCCCAAAATAGGGCCAGGGACCAGGGCGCTATTGGGCGCCATGGTCCCACCTCCCGGGACAGCAGGGTGCAAGGAGGATCAGGCCAAGGTGTAGAAATATTCAGTTTTTGATGTCGCAAACAGGTTTCGAGGTCTCCATTCAAGTTCAACGTTGCGCCGCCATCGTGAAGACCCAAATGCAGTCGAAATTGCAAGTGTCGCAATTTTAGGACGCTACATTTACCTAGGGTGAAAATAATATTAAGAGAATATAAAATGACATAGTAATATATCAAACCCTATTTAGGTCATCCAATACCACATATATTTTCCCTTTTGATAAAAAATATTACAATTATAATTTCTTAAAAGGCAAAAAGAAAATACTACTTGCATAAGTATATCAAGATGCTATAAATATCAAAATCAAGTAATAATTAGAAATATTATATCACAAAAAAATGTCAAAATGTAATCTTGGATGAAGAATACTCCCTTTTAATGTTTGCCCAAGAATTTTAGCTTTTGCACATAAAACAACATTGTAATAAATATTTATCCTTTAATTAATCTCTTAATAAATAAAATTCACCCTAAAGTATTTAATTTAGTGATTAAGGGCAAAAATAATTTACAAGAGAGTAAAAAAGGTAATAACAATATCAAAATTCAATTTTCTTCATTAGTACATTTCACACCTTTTTAACATATTTTTCAAAATAAGATCCATTTATATGAAATAACATTTTACCCTAATATGTATTTTACCAATGTTTTAGGGTAAAAATAATTTATTTAAATCACATATTTCAAAATGTATTTCCACATTTCAAGATTACTTTAATAAATTAAAATCTTGTGGAAATATTTGTAAATTATTATCCATAGTAATTTACCCTAATAAACATTTTCAAGTAATACAATAGAGCAATTGGTAAAAGGGGAGGGTAGGTATGGGTAGTTAGGAAGGTCGAGTTGAGAGGTTGAGTGTTCAGCTCCCTCTCCCTACCCTTTTGTAAAAATATATTTTATTTTTAAATCATTTATATGCAAAATATAATCACATTGCAAAAAATATTCTTGGTAAGATATACTCCCTGTAGAATAATTTTTTGAGAATAATTTTTTGATTGTCCAACCTGAGCAATCCGGTTATCAATTACCAAGTTTTTGCCTATAATTTTAGGTTCCACCACACTCCTTATGGAGGAAACAAAAGAAGTCAACATTGGAGATTCAGAAAATATAAAAAATATTCATCTAGAAAAATCTCTAAACCCTATGGAGAAAGAAAACTTCATCAGCTTCTTCAAGAAAAGACCCATCAATTTTTCATGGTCTTATGTAAATATGTCAGGATTGGACCCAGAGTTGATATTGCATCACTTACCTCTCTTGCCAAGAGTAAAGCCATACGATCAGAAGTTGAGAAAAATGCATCCTCATATAGCTTTACTAGTCAAGATCGAATTGCAAAAACTATTAGATGTAGGTTTCATCAGACCTATCAATTATGCAGAATGGGTTTCCAATTTAGTCCTAGTGACTAAACATTCTAGGGGCATCTAAATCTGTACAAATTTTAGATATCTTAACAAGGCTTGTCCTAAAGATGATTTCCCGCTCCCAAATATTGACATAATTGTAGATCTTACAACAGGGAATGCAATGCTATCACTTATGGACAGTTTTTTTGGTTACAATCAGATCAAAATAGCACCAAAAGACCAAGCTAAAACAACATCGACCTGTCCTTGGGGTACCTACTACTGGAACGTGATGCCTTTTGGTCTCAAAAATGCAGGAGCAACATATCAAAGAGCTATGATCACATTTTTCTATGATATTATACATGATTTCATGGAAGATTATGTCCAAGATATCCTAGCAAAATCACAAACTAGAGAAAATCATTTAGGAGGTCTTGGCAAAAATATTTGACAGATTGGAGAAATACAAGGTAAGGTTAAATCCGAAGAAGTGTGTATTTGGTGTAACAGTTGGAAAGTTGTTAGGCCTCATAGTATCAAATAGAGGAATAGAGGTAGATTTTGCAAAGGTGAAAGCCATCTTAGATATGCCAGCACCAACAACACTTAAACAACGCAGAATTCTACAAGGTCAGCTTCAATCTATTAGGCGCTACATAGCACAATTGGCAGATAAGTGCCACCCATTTCAACATATTTTAAAGAAAGGTGTTACATTCAAATGGTCAAAACAATGCCAAGAGGCATTTCAAACTTTGAAAGATCATCTATTAACTACACCATTTTTTATACCACCAGTCCATGGAAGACCATTACTCTTGTATATATCAACCACCAACTCAGCTTTGGGTGCTCTTTTAGCACAACATGATGATCAAGGGAAGGAACAAGTAGTCTACTACATTAGTAGAACCCTTGTAGGCTATGAATTGAATTACACGACTATTGAGTGTGCATGCCTAGCA
This sequence comes from Cryptomeria japonica, assembly GCF_030272615.1. NCBI lineage: Eukaryota > Viridiplantae > Streptophyta > Pinopsida > Cupressales > Cupressaceae > Cryptomeria > Cryptomeria japonica. The sequence goes on along the minus strand of NC_081413.1, from coordinate 548,882,414 downwards.
GTAGTCTTTTCCTCTCAGAAATTAAGGCATTGCATGATCAATCACAAAATCCATCTCATTGCAAAATTCAATCCACTCAAGTACCTTTTAAGCAGATCTGCACTGACCGAAAGGTTGGCCAAATGAGTAATGATCCTCAGTGAATTCAACATTGAATATGTTGATAGGAAAGCCATCAAAGGGCAAATTATTGTAGACCAATTGGCACACGCACCAATGCTAGACCACCATCCTATATTGATAGACTTTCCAGATGAGTCTGTCTTTACAGTCACAATACCAACGAGTGGAAGCTATTCTTTGATGGATCACATATGAACCATGGAGCAGGAGCGGGAATTCTTTTTATCACACCTCAAGGTGACTCTATTCCCAAGTCATTCAGAATAAGCTTCACATGCACAAACAACATAGTTGAGTATGAAGCCTTGGTCATAGGACTTCAGACAACAATGCAATGGAAAATAAAGGACTTACAAGTATATGGTGACTCTCAGCTCATTATAAAGCAGGTAAATGATGATTATGAAACCAAAGATGACAAGCTGACACCTTACAAACAGATGGTAGAGGAAATAAAGCCATATTTCACCAACATCACATTCAAGTGAATCCCCAGAGTACAAAACTGAGCTGTGGATGCAATGGTAATTGTGGGATCTCTCCTTGACATGCCAAATAGTGGAACCTAGTTTGAGTTCGTAGTGGAACAACTAATGATACCTTCGTATGAAATACCAACTTCATAATATGTTTGTGCAATAGTAGGACTTGAATATCCTTGGTATCAAGAGATATATGCATATTTACATGATCAATATATACCATTCATTCAATCAAAGAAAGACTTCCATAAGGCATGCCTCTAAATGCACACTCATTGTAGATACACTGTACAGAAGAAGCTTGGATACAACTTTACTTAGATGTCTCAATACCGATGAAGCACAACTAGCTCTACAAGAAGTTCATGATGGCATTTGTGGTGCCCATGTCAATGGCCCACCTCTAGCTAAAAAAATATTGAGAACATGCTATTACTAGCTGACAATGGAGAAATATTCATACAAATATGTGCAAAGATGTTGACAATGTCATATTCATGGAGACCTAATCCATGCACCAGCATAAGATCTTCAACCAATAACATCACCATGGCCATTCTCAAAATGAGGACTTGAATTAACAGGGAAGAGATCAACCCTACTTCATCTAATGGACACAAGTTCATTCTCACAGCCATAGAATATTTCACTAAATGGGTTGAGGTAATCCCTATGACCTATACTAAAGGCAAGAAAATAGCTAAGTTTATTCTGAACTACATTATCTGTCGATATGGAATACCAATGAGCATTGTAATGGATACTGGTAGACCTTTCAAAAATTACAAAGTGGCAAAACTTTGCGAACAGTTCCATATTCAACAACGATTTGCAACTCTATATTATCCTTAGAGCAATGGTCAGGCAGAGGCAACAAATAAAACAATCCTTCAAATTCTGAAAAAAGGTTGTCAATGAAGTAGGTTGAGATTGGCACATACAGCTCAATCCTACTCTATGGGATTATAGAACATGTGTACGCATAGCAACAGGTGTCACACCGTATTCTTTGGTATATGGTACATAAGCCATTTTTCCTATTGAAGTAGAATTACCATCACTGAGGATCTCTTTAAAGAATACCATATTTGGTGAAGATCACAGAGTTGCAAGGTTGCAAGAGTTGGAACTCTTGGATGAAAAGAGACACACTACCCAGAATCACTTACAAGGTTATCAGAATAGAATGCGCAAAAGCTACAATAAAAGAGTGAGACCATGTCACTTTGAAGTAGGAGACCTTGTCTTAAAGGAAAACCAAAGGAACTTAGCAAATCGAGAAAAGCCAGGAAAATTTGAAGCAAACTGGCAAGGCCCTTTTTGTCATAACACGAGTAGTTGGAAATGACGCTTATCATTTAACAACAATGGAGGGAGATCCTCTCTCTAAACCCATGAACAACATACACCTACAAAGATATTACATCTAAGTGATGGGCTCATTTAAATTTGTAATACTGCATTTACATATTTCTTTACTGCATTGTATCGCATATCTGCATTTCAAATTGCACAACATATAGTTGCATATCATCATTGCTTTCTCATATAGTTGCATCAATAAAGAAAGGAGATTGTCTAAGTCATTCGCCTATCTACATTGAAGGGAGAAAAGATTGTCTCATTTCCTAGATACTTGTTCATGAAGTTCTAGGATGTCTTTACTCATTCATATTCAATGTCACCTTGTGATTGAGCTTCATCCATGGTTGAGTAGAATTTTCACTATTGAGCCTTGTTACCCAACCATCTATCAATTGCTATAGCTCACACATTAATCAATAGCTCTAAGTCATTACAGATGCCTAGTTGGTCATGTGGCTAGTGAAAAATCCAAAATTCTACTTCAGTGTCATTGTAATTGTCATACCCATGTAAGTTTCATTACTTACAAGTCAAGACAAGAAAATAAAAAAGGAAAGTTATGCCTAATATCCATCTCAAGGAAAAATAGCACAGATATATAACTAAAATATCCTACAAAAATATGCAATAAAGCTTGACTAAGGGAACATGTGAGTAACTCCATCAGTGATATGGACGCTTGTTGGCAATGGAGAAATATTTGAGAGATTACAGTGTATAACCTCTTCGGAGCCCTAAAATCTTGTTGGCAGCGAGGCTCTATCCAGGTTACTTTTGAAGTCAGAATAACTCATGTAGCTAGCCACATAGGATTCCAAGGATCTTTGATGGTTATAAGAGTCAGAAATAAACTCAAATGCACACACATGGGCAAAAGAAGATCAAAGTTTCAAGAATTGATGGAGAATTTTTCCACACCTCCATTCATAAATCTTGATTACATAGTGTGTTAATATTGGATGGTCTAAAGTCTTTTGAGAATAGATGGAGTTCCTATCTCTGAAATATTTCACATCTTTAATTTAATTAGTGCATTTTAGAATGAAAGATGCACACACTCATCCTTGTTCGAATAGGAACTGCATCTTCATCTTGCATTAGCATAACTCATATCAAAAATTCATTGTCTACACATGTATTGCCTAGATCATCATGTCATAATAGGTCTACATACTGGGAGCATAACTGAAAAAATCTTTAAAATCAGAAAATGTCCTAAAAAAAAAACCATAAAAACATCAAAAAATCAAAATTCAAACAAATTGAAAAATAAAATATCCAAAAACATTTGCAAAACACAAAAATCCTAAAAATCAGAAAAAGTCATGAAAAACTCTAAAAATCAGAAAAAGATCCTGAACAAATACCAAAAAAAATCGAAAAACAACAAAATCAAACAAAAACATTCAAAAAATGATCCACAAAACCCTAAACATCGTAAAACACAGAAAACAACTAAAAATTGAAAACAATCAAAACTTGCAATAAAATATCTCATGAGAAACAAATGCCCTAGCAGATATCCAACAAAAACTTCACATGAAATTCAATAAAGGATACAACTATCTTATCAGACATCTACAACCAAACAGATCAAGTCTTATTAATCACTGATATCCACATCAACGTGATCATTATCATGTCTTAGACAGAATTAGATACACTCGAAACCAGACATATCAGTCTTAAATGGGGTCCAAAACTTCTAAAACTAGACATTATCAACCATCACATCAAACAAATCAAAGCAAAGGCACAATCAATTTAGCTGATGAGTTTTGTCTAATTTAGTTTTTATCTTTTATCAATTGGCGAAGATCTTGTTTCTATGCTACTCAATGATATCCAAAAAGTGACTAGAGGAGCCATGATGGGCATGATCCTTTACTTTGTTTGTTGTTTTGTGGTGTGAACCAATGAAGTTCTGGGAACATTTCTCTAGAGGGTGTCTATGATAGGAGCATTCAGCCTATGAATGCCACACATACCTCAACCCCCAGTGTAATTCCCAGAATGGAGGGTTCATTCCTTGTCTGCTACGTGTTTGTGTCTTGCAATGAGATATCTATACATCCTAGTTCCTTAAACCTTGATGTACTAAGATTCATTGCTACATAATAAGGCTCAATGATGATGATGCATTGCACTACAAATAAGGAAAAGAAGAGTACTCATCACTATCATTCCTATCATATCATATCAATTTTGCTAAAAAGCTAACGCATTTGATTCTTCATTTTCTCCTATCTCTACATCATCTTTTCCAAATCTATCTTTCTTACTGACACTTCTTCTAATTCAAGGGGCACAATCAACAATGGATTCTGGCATAACAACACATTCATATAGATTGCATATCATTTTAAGTTCATTTGTTATTAGTTAGATTGCATTATCACTTAAATACATGTTACTTAGATTCACTTGCATTATTACTCAAGCTTAAATGCATCTTCAATTAGATTTCATTGCATTAGATTCATTTAGATAAATATCATATCATTTTAGATTCATTATCACATTAATGTGTCAAAAGCATTAGTTACACCATCATATCATCACATTACATAAAATAGAAAGCACATAGAATCATAAAATGCATCACACACATAACACATCAAATATATACATCATATAGAATCATACATCATAGAAATAACACAAGGCATGCAAAAAGCCACCAAAATGCATATCATATATATCTCAGAAAGTGTCAGAATACATCATATCAAGTACAAGACAAAGTGTCTCAACTGGCACTGCCCATATCCCCAGGTGGATCCTATTTGCTTGATCCTACCCTAGGATGACCTGATGATGCCCCAGGAGGACCGATCACACCTCTGATGCTTGTCCATCGACTCGTGTCCCTGCTAGATCCACTCTGAGATCTATAAGCTTGATAGCTAAGATCCCTCTGATCCTCAAGAACGACTCTCTCATATGTTAGTCTATAATATATAGCCTCCTAACTAGCAGTGAAAAATCTATCTGACTGCCTCTGTGCATCAGTTCTTGGGCCAAAAAATTGATCATACGCATCCATGACCACCTATGCCCTCCACACCGCATCATCTCACTCTCATTAGAGACTATCTCTATCCACAATAGCCCTATCCCTCTCTCCTGCAATCTAATCTCTCTCTACCCCTAAATCACCATACACTATGCGGAAGTTCTCCCTATCATCCATCCACCGTTGTTGCAATATGACAACAAGATCCTTTAAGCTCCTAATTTGAGCTCTCAGATTCTGCTCATCCTCACCCTCCTACTCACCACCTCCCTTTGCGGCTGGCACATCTCCAACCTGGGGCATCTCAATATCCTGCCTGCCACCATCCACACCGTCACTCCCTCCACTACTAGATGATATTGTCTCAGAATCATCACTCTCCCTCCCATCTCGGTCAAAGTTACTCATAGACTCGGTGTCTCCACCGATGTCTACATCACCCTCACTATACTCTCGCTCTACCTCTGTTGCTGCTACTACTTCTATCAAACCAATCTAACCTCCACCTCATCCTCCTCCCCTATCTCAACCTCCCCTATCTTGGCCTCCACCATCTCTCCCTCTACCTCTCCCTCTTCCTCCTTGCGCCCTCCTATGTCAGATCTGTTGAGGAGAGATAGGAATCGTAGGATCTGTCAATGGTACTGGTATATGATGTACCCACCAAGAATCATATTGCAATGTGGCACCAGGATCTACAACCCTGGCTGACCAACCCTACTGTAATAGTCGAAGAGAATTAAACTCTGCAATAGCAATATGAGGTTGTACACAAGCCCCCAATACCCGATCTCTCGTGTAATCTGAGCAAAGTAAGTTCTCACATCCAGCACACCCTGTACCTCCCCAAACTGATAGAGTACTTGACCAAGAAGATGGATGCCAATAACCATGTGCCTACCAACATCTCAACCAATGAGATAATGTTGTTGTCTGCAATAAGAAAAATGTTGTGCATCATCAACCCAACCGTGACAATTAAGATAAGATCTCCAAGAGAAATATTGTAGTATATCAATCTGATGTCTCTAGTAAAGGGTGTTCCCTGATGCCCTATGTCTAATATCAATCGTATATCTATAGGCATATGGTTTCTCATCAACAAGATCAACATGAACCATCAGAAAAAAGATAGCCATATGCTCCCAAGCCCATACCTGGAGCAAAGTGATGCCACAACCAATAGATTTATGCTCTAAGTACACAATATCATACATATGATGATATAAAGTGAATAATAAGTATGGACCCCAAGCAGAAACATGTCTATCAATAATCATGTCTAGAATGACTCTACCCCATCCGAAAAGGAAACCTGTTAGGAATTGCATGCACAAAATATCAATTATATGCAGATAAATATTAACACAGGAATGAAAAACACAAAAATAATAACAGCGAACAGACAATATTTAACGTGGTTCATCCAATCTTGGGCTACATCGACCAAACAAAGAGTCCAATATTATTATCCAGTAAATCAAAACCGATTACAACCAGTAATCCCTTGCAGCTCAATACTGATTACAACCAGCAATCCCTTGCAGCTCAATACCGCTGCAAAATGCTATAAAGTTCTCTATCGAAAACCCCTAACCCTTAGCCTTTTATCAAGACTTATGTTGGTTACAAAATTAGGGTTACAATATATCAGCCAATAGAAAAATAACACCCGATGCCTTTATATAAATAATAATAGTCTTTTTGGCCTCGCAGGGCCCTACCCCTCGACCCCACCCTTTATCGTGACGCACAAGGGGCGCTACCTCTTGACCCCACCTTGGGGGCACTGCCCCCAAACTCCCATTGAAAAATATGGGGGAAACTACACCGATAGAAGTAGGGAAAATTTAACCTTTGAGGCTGATTAGGCTCCATATAACAACAATACCATATGTTTGTCGATCAGGAATAAGCCAGCAACAACAAAGCACAGACCGACAGTAAGGTCATCATAATCAAGATCATCTCATGGGATCTCATATCGACCCCGTATAGATAAATCCTCCTCTGAGCACTCGAACAAATCACATAGTCTGACAACACCATCATCACGATCGAAAGTAACTCGGGTGCCATGAATAGGAATATGCAAAATACGCCACACATCCTCCAGTGTGGCTAATGCCTCACCAGTAGGTAAGTGAAATGAACAAGTCTTAGAATGTCATCGCTCGACTAAAGAAGTAATCATGGCCCTGTTGGTCGTAACCTATGGCAAGTGCAATATGTGATATAAACCTAAATGTCTAATCAAAGTAGTCTCCGCATCAATAAGCTAATAATGACGCTTGAGACCATCTGGCCTCGTCTGCCTACAAGATGAAACACATAAAATATCAGATACTATATTCGCATGATGAATATCAACTCATAAATTTTGGAAAAATCACAAAAATATCAAGTGCGAATCAGATATACTATTGACAGTCAAATGTGAATCAGTTAAAGCAAATGCGAACCATTAAAGTCATTTGCACATCACTACAGTCAATTGCGCATCGGTTAAAGCATATGCAAATTACTAAAGACAAATGTGCATTACTAAACACATTTGTGAGGCAAATTAACAATTGTGAGGCTAATTACATAGAGGACCTGAAAAATACCATTGCTAAAGCCGAAAACATAAGAGATGCCTTCAACCCCAGGTTTGAGAAAATAGAGAAAGATTTGTTGGAAAAGAAAAATCTTGCTGACGCTAATGACCAAACTATCTTGGATACTGTCAGTAAAGTCGGCAAAATTGAGGAGTGTCTAAAGAGAATTGTTGAACATAGCTTAAGCATCCTGAAGATTTCTGCTAACAACACTAACACTCTCATCAGCAAACTGGATGAAGAAAAGGAAATCCTAGATATTGACCCGGACACTGAAGGAATAGGGGAAGCTCAAGGTCCCAAAACCTGTACCAGAAGCAAAAAGAAAGAAAAGAAACCTAACAAGGACCTAGAAGATCTCAAAGTTGTTGGGGCCACCTATGACCAACTGGTGAAAAAGGTGGAGGACCTGTTGAAGACTATAGCTGTGTAGCGCCTTCCTTGTTTCTTTGTTGTTGTTTTTCTTTGTTGTCTTTTTGGTTTGCTGGCTTTTTTGCCAGTCATTTTGTATGCGGTTCTTAAGCACTGGACTTTTTGGGGTCCTATTTTAATCTCCTTTGTTAAAGGTTTCGGGTCCTCAAAAAACTTGTTTTTCTAATTAATCGGAACAATTGTGAATTAATAAATGCAAATGTGCACCATTTAAATCAATTGCGAACAAATTGATAGTCAATTGCACATTGAATAAAAAATTTGCTCTGTCAAAAACGTGATTTTTAAAATAAAAAAAGCAAATATGAGCAATGTTTTTGGAAAACTTATCAGTCCTCCAGTGTCGGGCGGTCTCTGATATGAACGCACTCGATTGGACAAGTGCAATCTCGCTCTGTGGCCCGCCATCACCCTCCAAAGTCACAGGAAAGCATTGAAATCAAGAAGAGCTTGGCAAAATCAAATGAATACAAATGAGCTATTAAAGGGGCAAATTCACTATTTATAGCTCAAAATTAGGGATTTCCCCACTTCAACGGTCGTAGTCCCCCTAAACTTCAACACACTTGTAGCACAGTCAAATGAACTTGAATTCACACAAAACTTCACATAGTTGCTCACTAACACAATATCAAAAAAATGGTCTCAATTTCATAATTTTTTGGGCACTTTTTCTGAGGGGGCATATTTATACTATAAGCATCACCAGGGCATACTAGGGCATAAATTTTCATTTTCTTTGAAACAATGTCATCTCGACATTGTGTCAAAGAGGGGCAAATGTAAACACTGAAAAATATCTTTTTCATCATCACTAATTATTCGTCCTAATTAATTAAGTAATTCTTTAATTATTTAATTAAGTTAATTATTCTTCTAAAACTGACTCAATCATCACATTCAACATTTCTAATTATCCAATTTCTATTCTTTAAATAATTAATCAATTAATCCCTTTTTCAAATATTAATTAAATATTATTTATTTAATTAATTACATTTATTTCCTTAATTAAACAATCTTTATTATTTAATTAATCACATTTCTAATGTTTAAATTATTTAAATTAATTAAATTATTCCTCCAAATCCCCACATTTAAATTTTAAATAATTCCATTTAATTTCATTTCTCATCAAATTCACATTTCACCAAATCTGAATTTCAGTTAATTCATGTGCATTTCAGCATTCGAAAGTCCAAATTCAAATTCAAATTGAAAATGAAAATGAAATTCAATTTCAAAATCCTACAACACATGTTGAAATCATAATTGATTGATCAAATCAGTTGACTAATCGGTTAACTCTTTAATCACCCCTTTTCTACTCCAAATCATCTTTTCTGACTAATCAATCAATCCACTTATCTCTCCAATCCATTCATTCATCTGATCAATCAATCCAATCAACTAAGCAATCTATTCAGTCCACTATTCAATCTATCTAGTTGACTATGTTAGGCCCAATATGGAAAGCTAATGTACTGAGAGGGGAGGGGTGAATCAGTACTCCAAAACTTTTCTTGAATAATAACTTTACTGTTATGCATAAACCAAACAGTGCAATAACATAAAATAAAGTTAAAACAAACAGATAACAATTATACATGATTCACTCCATAACACATATATTTTGGTTACGCAGAAACTCTTGGTTAGAGAGAAAAACTGCGGTGGGGATGGCACCCACAACTTCACTACTGCAATAATAAAGAGTGCTAAGTTAGAGCTACATGTTTAGCTATTTCTGATAGCTTACCCTATTAGGAGTATCAAGATCTGTTAGATCTACCTTGCTAAAGGATTTTACAACACTTAATCTAAATGTTGCACCTGGTTAGAGGCTTTACAATTTATAGACTTGATTAGAGTCTTTTACCCTATTAAAGGTTTCTCTTACAACTTCAAAATATTACAATAAAATCATTACAAATATCTGCAACTTTACATCTGAAATGTTATAGCAGATTCTATGTGCTCAAAATAGATTACCTTGCTTATAGCATACCTCGGTAACCCATATAGTAACTCGGTAAACCCTTTTGTTTACTCTGTTCTTCGATTGTTCTCTGAAAACCTTCTCGGTGACCTCTGTGTCTCTATAACAGTCTTCTTACACTCATACATACACCCTTAACTCATGTTGTATAAATAGATCTCTTAAGATGGTGAACCTATTTATTGCTTCGATCTTTCAAACATGATTCCTCGAATGAATAACTATACAAAATATTTCATTGGTTAGATGATCTCAAAATCATACACAATCTTTAAGTACAATTTCCAATGTGATAATGATTAGATGTGCCTCGATCTTGTAACACGTTTTCATATGCATGTCCAGGTTCAATGAATCCGGTAACACGTTTCACTCGGTGTGTCATCTTTGCTGCTCGGTAGAGATGAAAAGATACTCGGTAGACAACGCGGTGTATACCGCATTTTGTGACTACTTTCTTTTGTAACCGACTAGACTGTGCATACCGACTTCTCTGTGTATACCGACTTCATGATTCGGTAGTGTTAACCGACTAGAGTATATAGTATGACTTTGGATATAAAAAATAATGGCAACTTGATAAGTAGTAACAATCTCCCCTTTTGACATTAGTTGAGATGTTTGACAAAACTACTTTCAAAGTCATAACACAAAAATCTATAAACTTTACAAAATTTGACTAAACTTGACAGTATATACAATAGTCAATGAAATAGTATATTCAGATATACTCCCCTTATCATTATACTGTACATAACTCTTAAAACTCTGATTTTGAATGCTCGATTCTATTCATTGCTCTGTTCACTGCACTTGGATACTATGCATACTCTGCTTGATATACTCCCCCTGTATACAATACTCCTGTTGTTTGATACTTTGAAATACTATACACTCCCCCTTTTTGACAAACAACAAAATTTAGCTACCATTTGGAGGTGACAACTGATCAAAAATGGATTTATACTTTGTCTTGGCTTTGGTGAGTGCGACAAAGAGTGTATCCTTGACACTGTCCATTAAAGAATTATGTGCTTGAATATCAGCCAATAATGAGATTAAGCCATCTAAAGTGCTTCCCTCTTGTGTAGTAGACAGGCATGTGGTCGGTTAATCTGTTCTTGGACGGATGAAAGATGAGGAAGGAATAATGTCTAGAGTGTCATTATATCCATCTTGATCTTGTGCTCTTCATTTCTTAGTTCTAATTGTTGAGCCATAAGCTGTTGTACCCTTGTATAAAAATTCTGAATTGAATTTGGCTTTGTGGTCAACTTTCTTGAGAGATCAGTGATCTCTTTCTCAATTGTCTATGTTTTATTCTTAATATCTTTAATGAATAAAGAAAATGTGCAGAGTTTCTGAAATAAATAATGAATGTGCTTGAGTTGAGGAGTCAACTCAGCAATAAATTTGACAAGTTTGACTTTGCCAATGGCTAGAGCTTTTTGTACCTCTTCTATCATTTTAGCAGTGAGCTCCTTGTCTTTTAGCTTGCTCAAATACTCAGGTGCATCAACTCCGGATGTTTCTATTTGATTAAGGAGTTCATCCAGTTGAATATGGATGGCTGCATCGGTTGACACTGTCGTTGTAGGTAGCATATCTGATAGCAGTGTCTTCACCTTCTGAAGTACTTTACTCTTCTTTTGTATGGCCATATGTTTTTCTTGTTCGGCCTTTACTTTGCATAGTTCACTGAAATCAATGAGCGCTTGCCCCTTTAATTTTGATATATCCACATTGGGCAACACTATCAGTTTAGATAAATCAACTTTGAAACTATGCTTTTTCACCTTCTTCTCTTTACCTTTGGCCAGTTGGACCAAGACAATAGCTTGGGAGGCTTGCTGACCCTCGGTTGGTTTCTCGGTAGAGGCAACACTTTGGTCAGTTCCTGTAGCCTCTGTGGTGTCTTTTGGTGTCTCGGTCCTGGGTGTCTCAGCTACAACATTTTCAGTGCTCAAAGGTGCTTGTGAGGTCTGTTCTAGAGTAGTATATTCTCCTGCTGTAGACTTGTGACCTTCGGTGCCTTGTGTTGTATCTTGAGGAGCTTCGGTAGAGACAGGTTGATTGACCGAGGGATAAGGATGAACTTGTTCTAAAAAAGATTCACTAGATACAAGTTTTGCATATGCATTGCCTGATATCATCTCCTGTTTCGGTGCCTCTGCATCCATGACATCTTCATCTATTTGAATAGTGTCAGCAGGGTCTTGTTCGGTAGCATCAGGACCGTGCTCGGTGACATCAGGATCATGCTCGGTGACATCAACAATTTCAACTGTAGTTTGTTCACTAGCATCCCTTCTCTGAAAGATTTCCTGCCATTGCTCTTTTGTTTCCTTCTCCACTTCAATATATAGGCCATTCATCAATTTCAAGGCCTTTTGTTTGACTTTAAATTGTGTCTGGCAGTTTTTTAGATGATCCTTGATCTCATCTACCAACATGTCAGGAAAGAGATGTACAAGACTTCTTTCTCTGATCTATTTTTCCAAGTCCAGGGCATATTGCCACCTGTTATCAATATGTGCATATAATTCTTTAGGAATTGAATTAGCAATTTTTAATGGGACCACTCAGAATTTTAGAAGTGTGCAAATGACAGCTTCTTCTATTTGTCTCTTTTCATCAGCAGATCTGGATTCATATTTGACATATCTGAATCCACCAAATCCACCATATTCCTTTAGATTAGTACAAAAAATTTCAACACTATGTACATCTACCTTCTTGCTTTTGACAATCTGAAATTTGCTTGCATCTTCAGATTTAGTGTCACTAGACTCTTTTGACAAAATGAGTCTCCGAGTAGATTTCTTGTAGGTCTTGGTTACCTTTGGAATAGTAACATTCTTTTGTTTCTTACTCGGTGATGCTGCAGATGCTCTTGTGTTAGGTCTATTTGTTGGAGGAGTCGGCAGGGCCTTTGAAGTGTCATGTTTCTTTCTTTTTAACACTTTACCCTTAGGCAATTCAGTGCTCAGTGTTATAGTTGCCTCTTGAGCTTCTGATTCCTCTTCGGTGATGGCAAGAGTGCCTTTGACAGGTGTGGAGGAAGAATCTTCTCCGAATTTCTCCGTTAAAACCTCTATCATCTTTGTTGCCTTTCTTGTAGCTTTGGGTACTACAATGCTCATTTTTACCTTTCCTTTCACTTCTTCATAGGTTCCATACCTCAGCTCGGTAGCATGCCTTGGTAATTTAAGAAATGCATCAATTTGTTGTTGTGTGATGTCAAAGTCAATCTCGTAACCCATAGGTGGCAAAGATTGAGTTCTTGGTTCCACAACATTCACATAACAGTAATCAGTGTCTACCTCAAAGCATATGTCATCTTTATATTTCTCCACTAGCTGGGGTGGAATTTGGTACCTGTTGTGCATCTTATCTTGAAATTTACTGAAATAATAATCCATTATATCATTGAAATTATCACCTAGCTTCTTGATTAGGTCATTGATCTGATGGGTGATTGGTCAGTGTAGTTCCCAAACAACTTTACCGACTGATGGAAAGAATTTTTCAAAGTAGAAAAACATGCATACAAGAAGTGAACCAAACTTTAGTGTATTTGCTGAGTTGTTCTTCTTCGGCTTCCTTATTGTGTTTAGATTCTCAAACAAGTTCTTCAGTAACACCTCACATAAGTCAATTTTCATTCCCTTTTTCACAATTTTATAAGCTAAGTCAACTGCTGCACAGGGTCCACTGTTTTCCCTTGCTGATTGGAAGAAACAGTAACCAATTACTCTAATAGCAAACTTAAGTTTTGCATCAGTGACATTGTTTAATTTCAGTCCTCTGTAATCTGATTCCACTCCAGTTAAACTGATCAATTCCTTTTGTGATATCATCTTCTGAGCTCGGGCATGATCATAGATAGGGTAACCAGTAATCAGATGAATGATTTCTTTGGTTATCTTGAATGGTTGCTCTTCTAGCCACATGAAATCATCATGAACTCTACTTAGAACAAACTTGACCCACTGGGGTTTGAACACACGGGGATAGGTTAGGGCTTTAGTTAATCCCTTGATCTTAATATGCTCATACTTGCTATCCATTTTACCATTGGTCCACAATTCATCATATGTGTCTTTGATTTCAACATGACCGAGTTCTTCAACACAACATTTGGTGAATAATCTCACGTCCTCGACTAATAAGACTCGATCCGGGATGAGTGAAAAGGCAGTTTTGTCATCTGGTTCGGAAGCGACTTTGGGAGTCAAAGAGTATTTCAGTGAGGGCTTCTCTAAGTTCTTAACAACAAGGGGATCTTGGATCTTGGGCACCATTTAAGATTTCAGGTAAAAACTAGTAAAGAGTCCTTAGGGTTTCAGAATTTCAAACAACAAACGCTTTATACTTAGCAGATAATGACAACTAGATAAGATCGGTAAACCAGCTTAACAATACATTGAGATTTGATGTAAATACCTTGGATTTTCTTTGAACGAGGTTTTGATCACCTTGGAATCGCTTGCTCTGCTCTCTCAAAAACTTGGTAAGTGTATCTAGTCTTATTTTCTTTAGGGGAATCGCCATCCTTAGTCAACTTACATCTAGTCACCATAGGGGTGTTGGACATTGCTGCTACTAGGATATGTTGTTGTTATTGATGTCAACATATTCTTGTAATTTATTGTTTTGGTGATCTGGTATGATTAATTGATCATATCATATGATCTGGTTTTACAGTTTGTTTTTCTTATCAGTGCTTTGCAAAGTTCAGTATTTCTTTCAATATATTCTGGTGTGATCAGATCTTAAGCTAAGATTTGGGGATATTATTTGGGATGGTCTTTTGTATCTTCATTGTAGATGGTTCATGATTTGGTGCTCCGCGAGTTATCTTTCTTCGTGACAGTTGTTGTTGTTTGAGTGTTCTTGAAGTTCAGATGTTGATCAATGAAGATTTGATAAGTGGTGTTGGTGCAAATGTTACTGATAATTCTAATGTGCTTGTTGGTGTTTCCTAATTGTATCCTATTTGTTTTGACAATCCACATTGCTCGGTGTGCGAGTTTTTTGTGATTTTGCTGATCCAGTGATGTTCTTCGTGTTATGCGGTTTTCTTGGTGGTGTAGCGTCTTTCGGTTGGTCTTGGCATGATTTCCAGTGGTAGTGTTGGCATTATGTGAACCGGTATGAGAACCGGTATGTAGACATAATGACATTGTATGTTGTCATTGATGTCAATACACTAAAGAGGTGAGAATTGACATATGAAAGAACCGGTATAACACTGTGAACCGGTATCTGTACCAAAGTGAAGCGGTGTGCTTGTTCAAGATGAACCGGCATAAGGTTATGGGAACCGACACATGGAAGTAGTGCATGACTATCGGTTGGTGGTCTCAACTTTAGGGTTTCCGGTTGGAGTTCTTCAAGGTGACTTTATGTGATGAAATTAGCATGATAACGAAGAACAGATAGTGTTGCCACGTAAGCCTTGTACGCGTGAAGGATCTTGCATAAAGAAGAATGTTCCTATCTATCTCGGGAATGTGTGAAGTCTGTAAATGGTGATAACGTGAGATGGGTTATTAGCCGCCATGAAATCGGTGGAAAATGAATGATGGAGAATGTCTCGAGATTGGATCAAGACTATTGCATTCAATGCAGTATGATCGACGGTCAGGATTGAACCGTTTGAATTCCTTAACCTAACAAGTCTAGGGTTTAGGGTTTATGCTACCGACTTGTCTGTTGTCCTATAAGGTCGATGTTGTGATTCTTTCAGAGTTTTGTTGGTAAAAGTTGTGCATGTGTATCTAAGAGAAGAGATAAGTGATTCTTGCCAGACCAGAGGAGAGAAGTCATATCTGCAGAGTGTAAGTGCAGAAGGTGAAGAGGAGCTTAAGCAGATCTGCATTGGCATTGAGTGCTATTATCAGGTCATTGATATACCTATTGATCTTTAACCACTTCAACAGTTGTGAAATCCCCTAACAGGGTAGCCTTAACCAGCTTGTTGAAAATCCTCTAACAGGGTAACTCGAAGCTACTGAGTCATTGATATCCTTTAGCTATTGAGTTCTTGAAATCCTCTAACAAGGTACCCTTAAGAGGGTTTAACCCTTAACCAGGTATTGTAGCCATCCCTTAACCGGGTGATCCCTAACAGGATTGGTTCCTAACAAAACCTATTGTATCTGTCTTTAACCGGACAAGGCTCCTAACAGAGCAGACTTCCAAAGAGTTCAAAAACAAGCTTGTGGGTATTCATCCCCACCGTGGTTTTTCCCAATTGGGTTTCCACGTGAAAAATATGTGTGTCATGTTTGATGCTCTTATCTTGTGATACTTTGTTATTGTCTATCAAGCATGTGATGGTTTTGTGTTTTATGCCTGTCAATAAAACATGTTGAACTAGCTGATTATTATGGTTTGATGATAGATTACATGTTCATGCATAAGGGTGAAATGGTAGTGTATTTTTGAGTTGAGTGGAAAGCTAAGTGATTAACAGGTTAATGCCTATCTCAGTCACTCTTAGCTTTACCAGTTGCACTCTGTTTCAAATCGGTATCACTGTTTACCAGTCAATTGAAGTGTCTGTTGTCAAACCAGTTTAAGACTGTGTTTTTGCCTGTACTGATTCACCCCCCCCCTCTCAGTACCGGTTTGGTACTATTCGTTCATCATTAAGTTATCAATTGGTATCAAAGCATCCTCCAGGTCCTCTGTGTTATAAGCTTAACCGCTTGAGGGAAAGATCCTATTGTAATGATGAAGAGGGAAGGTCCAAAGTTTAACAAGGAAAATTTTAGTATATGGAAAGACAAAATGAAGATATACATCAGAAGTATGGGTGCTCAACACCGGAGCTATGTTGAGAATCTCTATGTTGCCCCTATCGGTACTCTCACCGATGATCAAAAGAGAGAGATACAGGAGAATGGGCAAGTCCTGGAAGCCCTAATCAGTAGTTTATCTGACATTGAGTTCATTGATGTCCAAGATAAGGTTAATCCCAAAGAGGTATGGGATGCTCTTGAAAATATCTATGGAGGTGATGAGCATGTAAAACAAGCTAAGGAAGAAAGCCTTAGAGGAAAGTTTTAAGACATGTGAATGGTTGAAGGTGAAACCATTCAACAGTATGGTATTAGAATCAAAACTGTTGTTGGAGATATCAAGAGTGCAGGTGGTAAAATGGAAGATTCCACTATGGTGAGCAAAGTCTTGAGATCCCTATTGTCGGTCTATGCAATAAGAGTTGCTGCTATTCAGGAGTTGAGATCAATAGACAAGACTAAGGTATCCCTAGATTCCATCATAGCAAAGTTGACAACCTATGAGCTAAATAGTTATGATGGCAGTGTTCAAAAGACTAAATCAACTTTTAGAGCTTCTGTTGTACCATCCAGGAAAGGAAAAGAAGCAAGCACTATTGGTGAACCAAGACAGGGCAAGGTAATGGATGATGAGGAGTTTCTGATGGAATTTGAAGCTCTTCTTGCCAGGAAACTTCCAAAAGGAACCAGTAAATACAAAGGCAAGCTCCCTTTGAAATGTTTTTCTTGTAACCGGATAGGACATATTGCTATGAACTGTCCTAATAGTGACTACAAGGATAAACCGGAAAGATTCAAGAAATTCAAAGGAGGAAACCAGAGAAACTGTTTTGTTACAGTTGATGAAGGTGTCACAGATGAGGAATCAGAGGATGAAGAAAATGAAGATATTATGTTTGTTGTTGTCAAAGAAGATGTGTCAGACAAGAAAGCTCTTGTCTCCCGGTTTGAAAATTCCAATGAGTGGATCATTGACAGTGGTTGTTCTCACCATATGACTGGTGACCAGAGCAAGTTTCTATCCTTGGAAGAGTATGATGGTGGCATGGTTCACTTTGGAAATGATGCACCATGCATGGTCAAAGGCAGAGGGTCCATCTCTCTAAATGGAAAGAGTAGTGCTGACAATGTATGTTGGGTTGATGGTCTCAGACACAACCTTCTGAGTGTTGCCCAGCTGAATGATAGTGGTCTCACTCTGGAATTCAAGAATGGAGTGTGCAGAATCAAAGGAAAAGATGGTGAACTGGTAGCCACCAGCATGCAGACCAAAGGTAACTTATTTCAGCTAAACGCAAATATAAGTACATGTCTTATGGCAAAATTTGATGATAGTTGGATATTGCATAGGAGACTCTGTCATGTAAACTTTGATAACATTGTGAAGGCTAGTAAGATCAAGGCAGTTAGAGGGTTACCGGTGCTAAGCAAACCAGATAATACCTTGTGCAGAGAGTGCCAATTAGGGAAAATGTCTTCCTCAACTTTTAAAGGTAAACCTTTCACTGCTGACAATTTACTTGATCTTGTGCATACTGACTTGTGTGGTCCTATGAAAACTAGAAGTGTGCAAGGTGATAGGTACTTCATGATTCTCACTGATGACTGCTCAAGAATGATGTGGGTCACATTCTTGAAAGATAAGACTGAAGCTTTTGGGAAGTTCAAAGCCTTCAAATCATTAGTGGAGAAGGAAAGTGGTAAGAGGATCAAGTTCCTGAGAACTGATCAAGGAGGGGAATTCACTTCCGGTGAATTCAACAAATATTGTGAAGAACATGGCATCAAGAGGCAACTATCTGCTCCCCGGATTCCACAGCAGAATGGCCTAGCAGAGAGGAATAACTAGACTGTGGTTGAAGCAGCTAGAACCATGTTGATTCAAGGAAAGGTTTCTCACACCTTTTGGAGAGAAGCGGTGAGCATTGCAGTTTACACAATGAACCGGGTACTCATCAAGAAAGGCAAGGATAAAACTCCTTATGAGTATTGGACCGGTAAGACACCCATGGTTAGCTACTTTAGAGTGTTTGGTAGCAAATGTTATATCAAAAGGAGTGAACATCAGGGCAAGTTTGAAGCTAAATGTGATGAGGGGATATTCCTAGGATATTCCACCAAAAGTAAAGCTCTTAAGTGTTACAACAATAGGACTCAGAGAATTATGGAAAGTATCAATGTAAGAGTTGATGAATCCTTTGAGAAAACTGAGGAAACCGACAGTGAGCAAGTGGTAAATGAACTTGTGGTAACCTTCTGGGAACCGGTTGTCAGTCAACCAAGTACTAGTAATAGTGTTCCTACACCGGCAGATGTAGATGTTGATACTGATAGAGATGAAGATGAAGAAGAAAAGCAAGAGGAATCTGTTAAGACCATTCCTTGGTATGTCAAGCTGAATCATGATCCTAAGCATATCATAGGAGATAAGGATGTTGGAATCCTTACAAGAAGAAGAGTCAGAGAAAGCTCATGTTTGATCTTTGAATTTGAGCCTAAGTCATTCAAAGAGGCACATAAAGATGAAGACTGGATCAAGGCAATGGAAGAGGAACTTGATTAGACAGAGAAAAATGGTACATGGTCTTTAGTACCCAGACCAGAACATAAAAATGTCATTGGTACCAAATGGGTTTTTAGAAATAAGCTGAATGAAGATGGCATAATGATTAGAAATAAAGCTAGGCTGGTGTGTAAAGGGTATGCCCAAGAAGAGGAGAAGACTATGGAGAAACTTTTGAACCTGTAGCCAGATTGGAAGGAGTGCGTATGCTTCTTGCATATGCAACTTTTAAAGGATTTAAGGTATATCAAATGGATGTAAAATCTGCATTCCTAAATGGTGTACATAAAGAGGAGGTGTATATAGAGCAACCAGATGGGTTTTCCCTATCTGAAGACAGTGATATGTTGTGCAGGCTACATAAAGCCTTATATGGTCTAAAGCAGGCACCTAGAGCATGGTATGAACGTCTACATTCCCATCTTCTGAAGATTGGATTTGAGAGGACAAGTGAAGATAGAAATATCTACTTGAAGACTGAAGGAGATCAGATCCTGATCTGTGAGGTTTTTGTTGATGACATTATCTTTGGTGGAGATGACAAGATGAGTCATGAGTTTGCGATGAGATGAAGAAAGAGTTTGAGATGTCACTCATAGGGGAGATTAAGTTCTTCATTGGACTGTAGATCCAACAGATGAAAGATGGAATCTTTATCACTCAATCCAAATATATCAAAGAGGTGTTGAAGACCTTTGGCATGGAAGATAGAAAACCGGTTGGTACTCCAATGGTGACCGGTTGCAAATTATCAAAAG
This sequence comes from Cryptomeria japonica, assembly GCF_030272615.1. Lineage (NCBI taxonomy): Eukaryota > Viridiplantae > Streptophyta > Pinopsida > Cupressales > Cupressaceae > Cryptomeria > Cryptomeria japonica. Next base: position 548,862,267 of record NC_081413.1, on the reverse strand, counting down.
AGGATGATTCTGCATTGGTTGATGAGAAGGAATACTGATCAATGATTGGTAAGTTGTATTATGTAGTGCATAGCAGACTGGATATTGCACATGATGTTGGCATTACTGCAAGGTTCCAAAAAAGTCTAAGAGAATCCCACTTGGTTGCAGTCAAGCGAATTCTTAGGTATCTGAAGGGAATAGTTGACTATGGATTGTGGTACCCATACAACAATGATTTCAACCTCAAAGTATTCATAGATGCTGATTGGGTAGGTAATGTGGATGACCAGAAAAGCACAACTGGTGGTGCATTCTTTCTCAGTGGTAGACTGGTCTCATGGATGAGTAAGAAGCAAAGTTGTATCTCTTAGTCTACAGCGGAAGCGGAGTATGTTGCAGCTTTCATGAACTACACTCAAACAATCTAGATGAAGCATGTATTAAATGGCTTCAAAGTTCCTGTATCAGAACCAGTAAGAATATTCTGTGATAACACAAGTGCTATCAATATTTCAAAGAATCTGGTTCTACATTCTAGGACCAAGCACTTTGAGCTTAAATATAATTTCCTAAGGGAAAAGGTTTAGAACAAAGAGATTGCACTGGAACATGTTTCCAGTAAGGAGTGGTTAGCAGACATATTCACCAAGCCTCTCTCAAAGACTACATTTATGTACTTAAGAGGTGAATTAGGGGTACTGCCCCTTCAGGAGGCGAACTAAACGTACTTGCTCCACATCAGTCAGGTATTGCATAGTCACTTCTTTTTGGATTGATGTGTTGAAGGATGCTACTCCTTAGGGGGAGCAGCATAATGGAATAGGGAAGCTTGTGCCTCCACTTTGGCATTGTTGTCAAAGGGGGAGAAGATGTGAAGCGGAGAAGATATCTGCAGAACTTGGGGGCGAAGATGTGAAGTAGAGAGATATCTTTGAATATTTCCATCAATGCCAAAGGGGGAGATTGTTGGCATTATGTGAATCGATATGAGAACCGGTATGTGGACATAATGACATTATATGTTGTCATTGATGTCAATACACTAAAGAGGTGAGAATCAACATATGAAATAACCGGTATAACACTGTGAACCGGTATATGTACCAAAGTGAAGCGGTGTGATTGTTCAAGATGAACCGACATAAGGTTATGGGAATCGGCACATGGAAGTAGTGCATGACTACTGGTTGGTGGTCTCAACTTCAAGGTTTCTGGTTGGAGTGCTTCAAGGTGACTTTATGTGATGAAGTTAGCATGATAACGAAGAACAGATAGTGTTGCCATGTAAGCCTTGTACACGTGAAGGAACTTGCATAAAGAAGAATGTTCCTATCTATCTCGAGAATGTGCGAAGTCTATAAACGGTGATAACGTGAGATGGGTTATCAGCCACCATGAAATCGGTGGAAAAAGAATGATGGAGAATGTCTTGAGATTGGATCAAGACTGTTGCATTCAATGTAGTATGATTAACGGTCAGGATTGAACCATTTGAATTCCTTAACCTAACAGGTCTAGGGTTTAGGGTTTATGCTATCGACCTGTTTGTTGTCCTATAAGGTCGATGTTGTAATTCTTTCAGAGTTTTGTTGGCAAAAGTTGTGTGTGTGTATCTAAGAGAAGAGATACGTAATTCTTGCCAAACCAGAGGAGAAAAGTCATATCTGCAGAGTGTAAGTGCAGAAGGTGAAGAGGAGCTTAAGCGGATTTGCGTTGGCATTGAGCGCTATTATCAGGTCATTGATATACCTGTTGATCTTTAACTACTTCAACAGTTGTGAAATCCCCTAACAGGGTAGCCTTAACCGGCTTGTTGAAAATCCTCTAACAGGGTAACTTGAAGCTATTGAGTCATTGATATCCTTTAGCTATTGAGTTCTTGAAATCCTCTAACAAGGTACCCTTAACTGGGTATTGTAGCCATCCCTTAACTGAGTGATCCCTAACAGGATCAGTTCCTAACATAACCTATTGTATCTATCTTTAACCGGACAAGGCTCCTAACAGAGTGGACTTCCAAAGAGTTCAAAAACAAGCTTATGGGTATTCATCCCCAGCGTGGTTTTTCCTGGTTGGGTTTCCACGTGAAAAATATGTGTGTCATGTGTGATGCTCTTATCTTGTGATACTTTGTTATTGTTTGTCAAGCATGTGATGGTTATATGTTTTATGCCTGTCAATGAAACATGTTGAACTAGTTGATTATTATGGTTCGATGATAGATTACCTGTTCATGCATAAGGGTGAAATGGTAGTGTAGTTTTGAGTTGAGTGGAAAGCTAAGTGATTAACTAGTTAATGCCTGTCTCAGTCACTCTTGGCTTTACCGGTTGCACTTTGTTTCAAACCGGTATCACTGTTTACCAGTCAATTGAAGTGTCTGTTGTCAAGCCGGTTTAAGACTGTGTTTTTGCCTGTACTGATTCACCCCCCCCTCTCAGTACCAGTTTGGTACTATTCGTTCATCATTAAGTTATCATATTGCACGTTTGAAGATTTGATTTAGGTCCATGTTATGTCATGTATATCTTTATATTGGTCCAATGGTTGATCTTTGTATCGTGTGATGTAATTTTCTAATTATGAGTTGAGGGTTTAGCTGACCTTGTTGTCAAGGTTGATGAATTGTAGAAATATGTTATATTGTCATGTAATTTAGGTATCGATGTTGTGCCTGCATTATCAGAGAGTGGTGTATGTGCGAACAAGGATTAATATTTTGGTGTAGTGTATTGAGCAAAGATTGGTGTTGTAAAGAAGACAATTGTCCTTAACCGGAACTATCATCATGCATTTGCAAATGTTATTATTATAGTTCATTCTTTTTGAATTGTAGTCTAAATCTTGTTGTAGATCTGTGAGACTTCCCTGAGGGTCGTACCTTTTTGGGTCATTATATTTTGAGCAATGAGCTCTAGGCAGTGTGCCTGGATGCATGTACATTCCCCATCATAATATTTTCACATATTATAGAAGAGTATCATCTTATTGTGAGTAGGCTCCCGCTGTTGTTTTTCCCTTAATCGGGTTTTCCATGTCAAAATCTTGGTGTTGTGTGTTGTGTTGTCAATTTTCCTATCTTTGTTATTGTTGCAGTTTATCTGATCTATATTTGTGATTAAGTTTGTAGATCTGGTGAAAACCGATTCACCCCCCTCCCCCCTTTCCCCTCTTAGTTTTCCTTCATTATTGTTGCTAACAATTGGTATCAGAGCTAGATCCTCCTGAAGAAGCTTAACTGCTTGAGGAGATCCAGGATGATAACTAGAAATGGAGGTGTTATCTTTAAGAAGGAGAATCTAAGATTTGTTGGAAGTAACTATTCTATATAGAAGAACTGGATGGAAGTGCACTTGAGATATCTTGGATAAGATTACTAGAAGATTACAAAGAATGCTTATTCTACTCCTCTAAATGGATCGGTTACTACTGATGAGATCAAGGAAGCTGAACATAACATTAGAGCAAAGGAAGCATTGCTGAGTGCCCTGACTAATTCAAAGATGTTAAATGTAATGGGACTTCAGACCGCACATGAGATCTGGGAGAAGTTTAAAACCCTGTACGAAGGAGATAAACAAGTGAAACTTGTTAAGTTGCAGAGTTTGAAAGGGAAATATGAGACGTTGAAGATGGGAAAAGATGAGAACATAAATACCTTTATGGATAAGGTGAATGACCTTGTCCTAGGTATCCAATGTGCCGGTGGAACCCTTAAAGAAGATGAAATTGTTGCTAAGGTGTTGAGATCTTTGCCTCTTGCTTATAAACATAAGGTAGCTACTATTGATGAGTTCTAAAGTGTAACTCTTGTTGGAAAGATCGTTGCACTTGAGCTAAGTGCATTTGGTGAATTGCATGGAAAAACTGAGACAACATTTAGAGCATCTGTATCCGGAAAGCAGAAGTATGATCCTGATGAATGCATAATATCTAGATATGAAAGAGAAAGGAGAGATATGGAAGAGCAAGAAAGAGAACTAGATGAGATTGAAGCATTGATTGCTTGTAGATTGCCTAGGGGAGCTGGTAAGTATGATGAAAAATTGCCCTTGAAATGTTTATCTTGCAATAAGGTAGAACATTTTTCTTCTAGGTGTCCAGAGAGAATGGCTAAGTATGACATGCATGATAAATTTGATAAGCATGATAGAAATGATATATATGAGAAGCATGAGAAGTATGATAATCCTTACAAGTCTAACCAGAAGTATAAGCATTAGAAGAACTACTATTATGTTGTTGATGAAGGTGTTACAGATGAAGAATCAGAAGGAGATGAAGTTGTGTTTCTTGCCATTAAAGAAGATGATCTGGTGGCTATTGATTCCATAAGTTGCACTATTGAGGAGAAAGCTTAAGCTGCTAAAGTTGAGGAAAAAGATGAATGGGTGATTGACAATGGGTGTTCACATCATATAACTGGTGATAAAAACAAATTTGTGAGTATGGAAAGGTATGATGGTGGAATAGTGAGATTTGGAGATGACAAAGCTTGTGTGATCTGTGGTAGAGCCTCTACTTCCTTTGATGGTAAGCATAACACTGATGATGTTCTGTATGTTGGAGGTTTGAAGCATAATCTTTTAAGTGTTGGACAAATGGTTGACAAAGGTTATGATTTACAATTCAAGAATGGTAAATGTAAGATCCTAAATGCCTCTGGTATAGAGATTGCATCTGGAACTAAGACCGAAGGTAAAAAAATTCATTTGAATGTTGGTGAGAAAATTTGTTTGATTGCTCAAATTGATGAAAGTTGGTTGTGGCATAGGAGAATGTGTCATGTTAATTTTGATTCAATGAATAAGATCAGTTATACCCAAGTTGTTAGAGATCTGCCTAAGATTGTTAAGCCTGCTAATCCGATATGTAAGGAATGTCAATTGGGTAAGCAAACAAGAATTATTTCAAGAGCAAGCAATATACATCTGATGGATTTCTAGATCTTGTGCATATTGACCTGTGTGGACCTACAAATATTAGAAGTGTGCAGGGTGATAGATATTTTATGTTGCTAATTGATAATTATTCCAAGATGATGTGCATTGTCTTTTTGAAGGAGAAATCTAAGGCATTAGACAAATTCAAGATATTCAAAGCAAAGGTTGAGACTGAGTTGGGATTGAAGGTGAAATTTCTGAGATCTGATAGGGGAGGAGGATTTTGTTCCGATGAGTTTGATTCATTCTATGAGAAGCATGGGATTAGAAGACAATTATATGCTCCTAGAACCCCTCAGCAGAATGGAGTTGTTGAAAGGAAAAACAAGATTGTTTTGGATACTGAAAGGACTATGCTGATTGAAGGGAATATTCCAAGGATCTATTGGAGAGAAGCTATTAGCACTACTGCTTACAGATTCAACCAAGTTCATATTAAAGGTGATACCAGTAAGACTCCTTATGAGCTATGGTTTGGTCATGTTCCTACTGTGAGATATTTCAGAGTATTTGGTAGCAAATGTTATATCAAGAGAGATGACAACATAGGAAAGTTTGATACAAGAAGTGATGAAGGAATTTTCTTGGGATATTCAACAAAAAACAAAGTCTGTTGGTGCTACAATAAGAGACTGAGAAAGGTAGTGGAAAGTGTAAATGTGAAGGTGGATGAGAACCTTGGAAAAGAAATCAAAGCTTGTTGATTGAAGGGAATATTCCAAAGATCTATTGGAGAGAAGCTATTAACACTACTGCTTACAGATTCAACCGAGTTCATATTAAAGGTGATATCAGTAAGACTCATGAGCTATGGTTTGGTCATGTTCCTACTGTGAGATATTTTAGAGTATTTGGTAGCAAATATTATATCAAAAGAGATGACAACATAGGAAAGTTTGATGCAATAAGTGATGAAGGATTTTTCTTGGGATATTAAAAAAAAACAAAGCCTACCGGTGCTACAATAGGAGACTTAGAAAGGTAGTGGAAAGTGCAAATGTGAAGGTGGATGAGAACCTTGGAAAAGAAATCAGAGCTTGTTGATATGATGATGGTCAACACATTGTTCTAAATCCTATTTAGACTGAAGAATTGAAGTAGAATGATCCGATAGAGACAATTAATCCGGATGTTACTGTTGTCGGTGGAGAGATGCAGGAACCTAAAAAATCAAAACAATCAGAAGACTCTGAGGTATGTAAGACTGAATCATTCTGAAAATTATATTATTGGAGATAAAAATAAAGGTGTGATGACTAAAAGAAGGCTAGTTGCTGAAGAGGTATGTTTGATTTCCAAAGTTGAACCTAAAGATGTTGTTGAAGCTTGTAAAGTTGAAAATTGGATGAGAGATATAGAAGAAGAATCGGATTAGAATGAATTGAATAACAGATGTGAGCTTGTGCCTAGACCTAAAAATAAGAATGTTATACATACTAAATGGGTATTCAGGAATAAATTGAATGAAGTTGGTGAAGTTGTCAAGAATAAAGCAAGATTGGTATGCAAAGAATATTCATAGAAAGAAGGAATTGATTATAAGGAGACTTTTGCTCTGGTAGCTAGACTTGAAGTTGTTAGACTGTTGCTTGCATATACTGCCTATAAATATTTCAAGGTATATCAGATGGATGTCAAAATCTGCCTTTTTGAATGGTGATCTTGAGGAAGAAGTCTACATTGAGCAACCTGATGGATTTTCATTATCAGATGATGGAGACATGGTATGTAAACTGAAGAAAACTCTTTATGGATTGAAACAAGCCCCTAGAGCCTAGTATGCTAGGTTGAATAAGTATTTGTTGAAATTGGGATTTAATAAAGGTACTGTTGATAGTAATCTGTATTTTAAGATTGAGAATGATAAAATCTTGATTGTTGAAGTATTTGTTGATGATATTATCTTTGGAGGAGATGATGACTTGAGTATGAAGTTTGTCAGTGATATGCAGAAAGAATTTGAGATGTCTATGATAGGAGAACTGAAATTTTTCTTAGGTTTGCAGATTTCACAAACTGGAAAAGGTATTTTTATATCTTAAACTAAATATGTGAAGGAATTGTTCAAGAAGTTTGGGTTGGATGACTCAAAACCGATTGGAACTCCTATGGTGACTGGCTGCAAATTGTCTAAGAATGATGAATCTTTGAAAGCTAATAAGAGTTTGTACATATCTATGGTTGGTGGACTACTATATCTTACTCAGACTAGGATGGACATTATGCATATTGTGTACATGGCTTCCAGATATTAAGTTGATCCGAAAGAGAGTCATGTCATTGTTGTAAAGAGAATATTCAAATATTTGAAGGGAAATGTGGATTATGGTATCTGAGGAATGATGATTTCATGTTACGTGCTTACACTGATGCTAATTGGGCTAGTGATGTTGATGATCAAAAGAGTACCTCCGGTGGTGCTTTCTTTTTAGGTAAGAAATTGGTTTCATGGGCTAGTAAGAAGCAGGATTCAATGTCTTTATCTACTGTTGAAGTTGAATACATTGTTGTTGTTGGTAGTTGCACTTAGGTGGTTTGGATGAAGCAAATGTTGAAGTTTCAGAGTTATCTATGATGAAACTATTGTCATGTATTGTGACAATTCTAGTGCTATTAACATGTCAAAGAATCTGGTGCAACATTCAAAGACGAAACACATGTCAATAAAATATCATTACTTGAGAGAAAAAGTCAGTGAAGAGGAAGTGAAGCTGGAATATGTGTCTATAAAGGAATAGATTACTGATATTTTCACTAAGCCTTTGCCTGCAGATACATTTATCTACTTGAGAGACAAGTTAGGGGTATCCACCCCTCCTGATGAGAACTAGATGCATTGGGTTGCATCAATCTAGTGGACTTCACAGTTTTATCTCTTTATCTAGATTGATGAGTTGGTGTTGCTCCTCTAGTGGAGTAGTTTGATTATGTGTTTTGAGGGGGGGGATTCATGTTCTAAAGGGAACATTTTGGTTTTCTATTTTTGAGATCTTTGGCATTGCTGTCAAAGGGGGAGAGAAGCATGTGAAAAATTATTTTATCTGCTTGATCTTAGGGGGAGTCTATTGGAGATGTTTTCTTTCTTTGCATTGATGATTGTTTTTCACATTCATATGTTGCCATCAATGCCAAAAGGGGAGATTGTTGGACATTGTTACTACTAGGATATTTTTTTTGTCATTGATGTCAACATATTCCTGTGATTTATTGTTTTGGTGATCTGGGGTGATTAATTGATCATATCATATGATCCAGTTTTGCAGTTTGTTTTTTTGATCAGTGCTTTGTAGAGTTTAGTATTTCCTCTGGTATATTCCAATGTGATCATATCTTGAGCTGGTATTTTGGGATATTTTTTGGGATGGTCTTGTGTATCTTCATTGCAGATGGTTCATGATTTGGTGTTCCGCAAGTTATCTTTCTTCGCGACAGTTGTTGTTGTTTGGTTGTTCTGGAATTTTAGATGTTGATAGATAAAGATTTGATAAGTGGTGTTGGTGCAGCTGTTACTAATGATTCTAATGTACTTGTTGGTGTTTCCTAGTTGTGTCCTATTTGTTTTGACGATCTACATTGATCATTGTGCAATTTTTTGGTGATTTTATTGATCTAGTGATGTTGTTCGTGTTATGCGATTTTCTTAGTGGTGTAGTGTTGCAGTTGGTCTTGGCATGATTTTCAGTGGTGTTGTGCATTTAGAGATTTGATTTAGGTCCATTTTATGTCATTTATATCTTTATATTGGTCCAGTGGTTGATATTTGTATCGTGTGATGTAATTTTGTAATTATGAGTTGAGGGTTTAGCCGACCATGTTGTCAAGGTTTTAGGTATCGAGGTTGTGTCTATATTATCAGAGAGTGGTGTATGTGCAAACAAGGATTCATCTTTTGGTGTAGTGTATTGAGTAGAGATTGGTGTTGTAAAGCAAACAATTGTGCTTAACCGGAACTGTCATCAAGCATTTGCAGATGCTATTATTGTAGTTCATTCCTTTCGGATTGTAGTCCAAATCTTGTTGTAAGTCAGTGAGACTTCCCCAAGGGTTGTAGCCTTCCGGGTTATTATATTTTGAGCAGTGAGATCTAGGCAGTGTGCTTGGATGCATGTGCATTCCCCATTGTAATATTTTCACATACTACTGCAAAGTATCATCTTATTGTGGGTAGGTTCCCACTGTGGTTTTTCCCTTAACTGGGTTTTCCATGTCAAAATCTTGGTGTTGTGTGTTGTGTTGTCAATTTGCCTATCTTTGTTATTGTTGCAGTTTATCTTATCTACATTTGTGACTAGGTTTGTAGATCTGATGAAAATTGATTCCCCCTCTCAGTTTTCCTTCATTGCTATTGCTAACAAGGGGTACCAAATAGCTTTGAATCATCTAATCCAAACTTATTCAACAATTCCTTCACATACTTTGACTGAGATACAAAGATACCTTTTTTTGACTGAGTAATTTGGAATCCCATAAAGAATTCCATCTCACCAATCATAGACATCTCAAATTCATTTTGTATTTCATCAACAAACTTCTTGCACGAACCATCATTTCCTTCGAAAATAACGTCATCAACAAAAACTTTAACAATCAAAATGTTATCATTATCAACCTTGAAATACAAATTACTATCTGCAATACCTTTATTGAATCTGAGCTTTAGCAAATACTTATCCAATCTGGCATACCAAGGTTTGGGGGCTTGCTTCAATCCATGCAATGCTTTCCTCAACTAGCGAACCATATATTTTTCATCAGTCAACTGAAATCCATCTGGTTTCTCTATGTACACCTCTTCTTCCAACTCACCATTAAGAAATGTTGACTTGACATCAATTCGATATACCTTGAATTCCTTGTAAGTAGCATAAGCAAGAAATAATCTCACATCTTCAATTCTTGACACCGGAGGAAAGTCTCTTCAAAATCAATTCCTTCCATCTATGAATATCCTTTACAAACAAATCTTGCTTTATTCCAGACAACTTGACCTTCCCCATTCAATTTATTTCGGAAAACCCATTTAGTTCCAATTACATTCTTGTCTTTCGATCTGGGTACCAAAATCCATGTATTATTCTTTTCAATCTGATTAAATTATTCTTCCATTTCTTTTGCCCAATGCTCATCTTTACATGCTTCATTCACATCCTTAGGTTCAATCTTAGAAATCTAACAATACTCAACTTGATCTTCTACAATTCTTCTTGTAGTCTGAACACCTTTATTTTTTATCTCCTATAATTTGATTTTCTAAATGATTTAATCTTACATAACTAGGACTCTTAGGATTTTCTTGATTTCCATATTCTTGTGTTCTTTCTTCAGCACTTGCACTAGTTCCTTCCCCTTGATTTTATGGATTCACCAGAACAATATGAACTTGGTTCTGGGTCTGAACTTGCTTTCCTTTATCAAAACTATCATTGTGATCATCTGAATCATATACGAAGGATCTGGGTTGGTACTCATTACCTTCATCAACTTTGACATTAGCACTCTCAACTATCTTCCTCAATCTCTTCTTATAGCACCGATAGGCCTTGCTTTAAGTAGAATAAGCAAGAAATATTCCTTCATCACATCTAGCATCAAACTTCCCTAAATCTTAATCTCTTCTGATATAGCATTTACTTCCAAAAATTCTGAATATCTAACAATAGGAGTATGACCAAACCATAATTCATAAGGAGTCTTACCAGCATTGCCTTTAATATGCACCCAGTTAAGAGTATAAACAACAATACTCACAACTTCTCTCCAATAGACATGTGAAACATTTCCTTCAATCATCATTGTCCTAGCAGCTTCCTGAATGGTTATGTTCTTCCTTTCCACAAATCCATTTTGCTAAGGGATTCTCGGAGCAGATAACTATCTCTTTATCCCATGCTCTTCATAAAATGTATTAAACTCACCAGAGATGAATTCACCACCTCTATTAGATCTCAAACACTTCGGCTTCAATCTTGTCTCTGTCTCAGCCATAGCTTTAAAAATCTTGAATTTCTCTAAAGCTTCAAACTTTTCCCTTAAGAAAGTAACCCACATCATAATTGAATAATCATCCATTAGCAACATGAAATACCTATCTCCTTGCAAACTTCTTATTCTAGAGGGACCACACAAATCAATATGCAAAATCCCCAACAATCCATTACAAAAATGCTTTTTACTTTTGAAAGAAACTTTGGTTTGCTTCCCCAATTGACATTCTTTGCATATAGAGTTAGTAGGCTTCATCAACTTAGGAAGATCTCTTATTGCCTAAGTAGAACTTATCTTAATCATGCTATCAAAATTTACATGACACGTCCTTCTATGCCATAACCAACTTTCATCTATCTGAGAAATCAAACAACTTTTACCAGCAGCATTCAAGTGAAAGATATTACCTTTTGTCTTTGTATCTAATGCAATCTCATTTTTGGAACTACTCAAGATACTACACTTCCCATTCTTAAATTGAAGATCATATCCCTTATCAACCATTTGTCCAACACTCAAAAGGTTATGCTTTAGACCTTTTACATACAAGACATCATCAGTATTGTGCTTACCATCAAGAGAAGTAGGACCTCTACCATGGATTATACCAGCTTTGTTATCACCAAACCTAACAACACTATCATACTTTTCCAAGCTCAAAATTATTTTCTTATTGTATATGGTGAAAATGGATAGCAATAAACAACAATATTGAAAGACTAAAATGGATTCAACCACCAAACCCTAGCCTAACAATGAACAAAGATCCACCATAACATATGAAGATAACCTAAGACAATGCAAAATAACTCAATAAATCACAAAGATTATACCATCACATGTCCATTAGGGTTTTTGATCTCCATTCTTCCTATCTCCATTGATCTTGTTTGATATGCTTGCTCTCAGATTTTTGTATGCACAAGAGCTCAACAAAGAACGGAATGTGGTTGCAAGTAGGATCGTAGTGTAGCCAAGTCCTCCAAAATTAGTCATTAGGGTTTTTGGTAATGAAGAAAGCATCTCCTTAAATAGAAGACACAATAGAAAATGGAGGGTTAAGATTGAGAGGTGTAAAAAGAGAGGTCGGCTAGGATTAGAGGGTAGGTATAAGAAATACCAAAATAATGAAAGGGGTAGGTAGTGTAGGAAATAAGAGATGAATGACATGTGTCATGTGTAGAAAAGGTTAATGAATTAATTAAATAAATAAAGATTTATTTAATTAATAGAAGAAGTAGGGTAATTAAATAAATAAAATATTTATTTAATTTAGGAAAGGGATAATTTAAATAAATAAATGTATTTATTTAAATGAGAAATAAGGCTAGAAGGGGATAAATGAATTAATTAAATAAATAAAGATTTATTTAATTAATAGAAGAATTAAGCTAAAGTAATTAAATAAATAAAATATTTATTTAATTAGACATGACAATTTTAGGTGTCTACATTTTGCCCCTCTTTGAGACAATGCGGCTTGTCGCGTTGTTTCAAAGAAGATAAGATGAACTGATACAGAGTTGCCCCAGGATGGGAATGATATGCCCCCTCGAGAGATTGGATGAAAAAGTCTGGAAAGATTGCAGACAATCTCGCGATAAGAAAGATGGGAAAGAATGGACTGATTGGATAAAGTGACAAAATCACAGGATGAAGAATACTGACTCGGGAAAATGAGGGCGAGGGCTAGGGTAGGCTATAAGATAAACCACGGGCAAAAGACATCCTCATTGTCATCCACACCCATAGAAGAGCACAGTGCAGAGCGAGAAAAGAGCAGCAGCAGTCAGCAGCGATGGCATTCGTTCATAGATTCGATCGTGTCCGCCGATTCCAGCGACCAGCCGATGCAGGAGAGCCGGTAAGTACCCGAAAACCTCCTCGTACTTTCACGCATTTCAAGTTTTGTCATTAATGCATGTTTAGGAGCAATAAATGCGCTAGAAATAGGGTAGTTTAAAAGTGCAAAAACGCGCAACCGCGTCTGTGTCAGCGCCAGGCGCGTCTGTGTCCAACAGGCGCGTCTGTGTCGGGTCCAGGCGCGTCTGTGCCTGTAACCGCGTTTGTGTTGAATGCGGACGCGTTTGTGAAATGTAGTAGCGTCTGTGCTTTTGAATAGCGTTTATGTCATGCAGGGACGTCTGTGTTCCCTGGTCGCGTTTATGTCTGGCATAGGCACGTTTGTGTTTAGAAAGCGCGTCTGTGTTGCAGAGGCGCGTTTGTGCAGTCTATAAGCGCGTTTATGAGTTAAAAGCGCGTTTATGTGTTTAAATGCATGGTTTTAGTTCTTTAGGTCAAATCGGCAGTTCTGTGATGAACATACGCTGTCGATTGGATAAGCTGCTGAGAGGATACACTCAAGCAGGTCCTCTAGGAATACTAGGATAGATCAAGGCACTTTGTGATGAACAGGGAGCACCAGGATAAGCAGCACTTTGTGATGAACAGGGAGTGCGAATGTGAGTGACACTTTGTGATGAACAGGGAATGTCACACACGTAGTACTTTGTGATGAACAGTGAGCACTACTAGGATAAATAGCAACACTTTGTGATGAACAGTGAGTGTCACTAGGGTAGATAGCCATATGCATTTGGGTAGCGAGTAGCATTTTGTGATAAACAGTGAATGCCACAATAACTGACAAGATTGATTTGCTTGACTGCAGGAGTATTTGCCGATGTTGGAGTCACGGGAGAGATTCCCATCGACTCAGAGACTGCGTCCAGAGTTGTCCATCCAGGACATGATTTCCATTGAGGAGATGGGTCTCACATATATGCTCTATGTGCCTGAGTTTCGGGCAAACATGGGGTTGCTGACTGCATTGGCCGAGAGATGGCACTCAGAGACATGCACGTTTCACCTGCCGATGGGTGAGATGACAGTGACACTGGAGGACGTATACAGGATACTACATGTTCCCATTGATGGAGAGTTGATCCCCTACGACCGTGACGGTGACAGGGAGGCCTTGAGACGGGTTTTTCAGGATCCTGAGTTGGAGATGAGAGCAGGGCATGTAGCCTGGGACACCATGACTGCCACAGGATTGGCATTGCCGGCAGTTATTGGGGGAGTTATTAGTGGATACCTGTGTCCAGACAGGGCCACACGAGGATTGGCAGTGGGCTGGGGAGGGGCCTTGGAGACGCTGATGGCAGAGCACACTAGGTATGCATGGGGGCCATGTGTCCTAGCACATTTGTACTATGAGCTGCATCAGTTTGTATACCACGGATCAGTGGGGCTGGGCTGCGGTGTGACTCTATTGCAGGTGTGGGCCTATGAGCACCTTCCAGTGACGAGGCCGATTCATTTCAGAGGCAGAGGACAGGGACAGAGTTTTGTTCATTTGTATGCCATGATCACATCCCAGCCTCGGATTGGGAGATTGGAGCACTGGAGGAGAGTCATTGATGACATTGATATGGTGATCTGGAGGCCGTACCTGGGGTGCGAGGAGTGGGGTGATGATGCACTGGAGCTACCCTACACCTTCCGGAGCAGGTACCTGATTGGGCGGACGCCCTATATATTAGAGAGACAGCTGGTGGATAGGGTATGCAGGCAGTATGGCCGGATTCAGAGGATGCCCCGAGGCTCGGGTATGTATGCCCGTACTGTTAGAGATCAGGTGCAGTTTGGCCCACTGCTATCTTATGATCAGGCAGTGATGCAGCTAGCAGAGATGATGCCGATGCCATGGGACATGTGGCCAGAGGTAGATGATGCAGGGATGGACGCAGAGTACTCTGCGTACTGGGCAGAGCATCCATTTCCGAGGTTGACAGATCCGGCAGAGCCAGTGGATGGAGAGGGTGGAGGAGATGATGAGGGAGGAGGGGATGCAGGTAGGGGCCGGCGGAGGCGGAGGGGAGTGGTGGGAGAGAGACGGGTAGCACCTCGGAGGGAGGGAGGTCAGGAGAGAGCAGCTCCAGTGGTGAGAGGACGGGGTGGACTGCCCCTACAGGTGCCAGCAGCACAGGGTCCCAGAGAGGGACAGAGACAGGTGCAGCCAGAGGGACAGAGACAGGTACAGCCACAGGTACCTATACAGGCACAGGGACAGGTGCAGGCAGAGGCACAGGGACAGGCACCTGTAGAGGAGGAGCCACAGGCAGGGGCGGAGAGCGGAGACTCCGAGGAGGATGAGGTGGTGAGGCTGCGGGAGATCTGCCAGGGCCAGGCAGATGAGATTGAGGATTTGGTTCGAGAGAGGAACCACCTCAGGATCAGGGTCCGAGACACAGAGCGGGAGAGGGATCAGGCCATCCAGAGATATACCGAGGCCGAGACAGCTCTGAGGGCAGGTAGGCGGGCAGCAGAGGATGCAGGGGCAGGCTACGCCTATGTTTTGCGAGCGGGAGAGGAGATCGCCTACTGGAGGGATCTATATTATGCAGCCGTGCCAGCGGAGCAGCGGG
This sequence comes from Cryptomeria japonica, assembly GCF_030272615.1. Classification (NCBI taxonomy): domain Eukaryota; kingdom Viridiplantae; phylum Streptophyta; class Pinopsida; order Cupressales; family Cupressaceae; genus Cryptomeria; species Cryptomeria japonica. Next base: position 548,846,927 of record NC_081413.1, on the reverse strand, counting down.
CTAGGAGCTTCCAGAGGTCGTCGCGCACAGCGACGGCTACGGGAGGGAGCCGCAGGAGACAGGCATCCAGCGGTGGGGTTATGGGGCCTCCACCACCACCAGAGGGACAGGGGGATCCAGGGGCAGGGCCATCTACAGCTCAGACTCCGTCGAGGCGAGGTGGCTCCGAGGGAGGGAGTTCCTCATAGCTATAGTGGGCTCCCATTGTATCAGTAGATGTATCATTGTTGTATTGTAGACACCTGCGGGTGATTCTTTTGTAGCCATATGATTCTTTTGACATCATTGTATTATGACACATTTGATTGATTATATATATGAGATGATTCATCTTTTGCGGCAGCTATATGCATGTGTACCTTGTGTGATGAGATGTTCTTATGTGATGCATGTTTTATGATATGGATGCTTATATGATGCAAGGCCATATATTTTTGTTCTTTTATGTTGTATATGTGATGCATGATGCAAATGAAAATGTATGTGATGCAAATGATTATTTATATAATGAAAATGTGAGATGTGCTAACATGTGTTGTATGCAGGATGTGATGCCATTATAATATCTATATGTATGAAATGCTTATATGTGGTGATGCAGGTGCAACTATATGAAATGCACATGTTTTTGGTGTGTCATTATACTCAGTCATGTGATAGCGGGCTACGCGGACTCGAGAAGGACAATGGAAGTCAATCAAGAAAGGGGGATGGAAGACAGAAGATATGAACGTGAAAGAGCTTCTTGTGCGTTATCATCATTGAGCTTTATTATGGCAGAATAGGTTATGACAATCGAGGCATATGTTCGGCCCAGAAAGTCATTGTACCTGTTTGCATGGAGATAAGACAGTCACAAACAAGGAATGCCCCAGTTCACACTAGACTCACAGTGTCCTCATATCCTTGGACAAGTCATAGTATTACTAAAAGACAATCCACAGACAGCAAATGCAAATAAGTGACGATACCCCATCCTCGCCTTTCTAGTCAAAGACATCCTGGAGATAGAATCTCTAGTCAAAGACATCCCGGAAAAGCTAAAAGACATGTCACCAAAAAGATAAAACCAAAAGAAAACCAAGACTCGACACCCACATCCACTGTAGTCTTCAAGTTTGTGTCTCTTGTCACTTGTTTAAGTCAAATTTTGATTGTGGTCACAATGTTCACTTTCACAAAAAGGATAGATAGCACTGAACCATATGTTGTCTGAGTCTGTTAAAAGATTTGATTTTGTTGAAGCCCATTGTTGCTGCTGTGTCTCCTTGGAAACTGACTGAATCCATGAAACTGATACCTTATTGTGGAGAAGATGGAACTTTATTGCGGATCTGCGATGCAAAATGTTGCTTTATTGCGAATTGTGCGCGGATAGACTGAAGAGAGCTGAAAGAAACTGTACTCCTCGAAACATGTGATGTTCTCAGTTCCACACCCATTACTAGACGCAGGAATTGGCCGTAGTCACAGATAGGATCTGATTTATTATGAATGGCTAACCAATCTCGGGTAGATCAATAACAAGCCATGATGGGAATGGGTAAGTTTATTGTGAGTGAATTGGTCGTGATTGTGTGCGAAGTGAAAGAATGAAAGGGAATCCTGAAAGAGGGAGGAGCAAAGTCCCTACGCATGGCGCTGGTGACCCAGTTTTCACCATGGTACTTGCCCAGGGCGCCACCGAAGTGGTTTTCACCGTTGGACGAAATTATTTCTCTTTACTTTCTTGGATTTTGCAATTTTTTTTGTTGTCACAAGGCGCCTGTTTGCCAGGTTTTCACCAAGTAACAATTTTTTTGTTTTTATAATTTTTTTTTTGTATTTTTGAATTTTTTTGATTTTTTTGTATTTTTGCATTAGGATACTTAAAAAGAGCTTATGTGTAGAACCTGCGAAGGTGCATGCTATTGATAGGGTCCTCCAAAGATTCACCTTCTGTAGTTGAGAGCTGATATGCCCCAGATCCATATGCTGCTGTGATGATGTAAGGACCAAGCCAGTTGGGTTCAAATTTGCCCTTCTTTTCTCTATCTTGCTGATTCTTGGGGTTCTCTCTGAGGACTAAGTCACCTACCTCAAATGTGCGAGGCTTGACCTTGTGATTGTAACTGCGACTCATTCGTTGTTGGTAAGCCTTGAGATGATTAAAAGCAGTGTGTCGTCGTTCCTCCAACAGTTCTAGTTCTTGTAAGCGAGAGACCCTGTAGTCTTCATCATTGATTATGTTTCTCAAGGAGACCCGTAAAGAAGGTAACTCGACCTCAATAGGCAAGATGGCTTCAGCACCATAGACAAGTGAGTAAGGTGTAGCTCCTGTAGGTGTGCGGACACTGGTACGATATGCCCAAAGTGCGGGATTGAGTTGGACATGCCAGTTACGGCCAGCGTCGTCGACTGTCTTTTTAAGTATTTTGAGGATTGTTTTGTTAGACGCCTCAGCTTGGCCATTACCTTGGGGGTAATATGGTGTGGAGAAACGATGAGAGATATGGAATCGCTCACAGAGTTCACGAACATCCTGGTTCTTGAAAGGACGCCCGTTATCGGTAATAATGGAAGTAGGAATCCCGTATCGGCAAATGATGTAGTTCAGGATGAAAGTAGCGATTTGTTTCCCAGTAACTTGTGTGAGAGGCACGGCTTCAATCCACTTTGTGAAATACTCTGTGGCTGTGATAATGAATTTATGTCCGTTGGAAGAAGGAGGGTGAATCTTGCCTATGAGATCGAGTCCCCACTGACAAAAGGGCCAAGGAGATGCAAGTGGCTGTAGTTCTTGTGCTGGTGCGTGTATGAGGTCTCCATGAATTTGACACTGCTTACACCTCTTGACAAACTGATATGCATCTTTTTCCATAGTAGGCCAGTAGTATCCAGTCCTGATGAGTTTCTTGGCCAAGGTAGGACCACTAGTATGCGGACCACATATCCCTTCGTGCACTTCTCGTAACGCAATCTGAGCTTCGTCACTCTCTAAACATCTAAGGAGGGTGCCATCTAGACCTCGCCGGTATAGGATATCAGCTAGGATAACGTATCGGGAGGATTGGCGGATGAAAGTGCGGCGTTGGTTGTTCGATAAATCGGGAGGTAAGATGTTGTCGCGAAGGTATGTGAATATGGAACCATATAACTGGGATTCAGGACCAACAACACATATCATTTCTGTGAGAGTGATCTCATATGACGGAATCAGCAGGTTGTCAACCAGGAACTCATAATAGGTCTCATTTTGTGGTAGGTCAATGAGTGAAGCAATTGTAGCCATGGCATCAGCAGCGCGATTCTGTTCTCTTGGTATCTGCTCAAACTCTATCTTTGCAAAGTGTTGTTTCAGATCATCTACCAGTTGTTTGTAAGGCATTAGCTTTTCATCTTTTGTTTGATAATCATCAGTTGCTTGACGGATGACAAGTTGAGAATCGCCAAAAACACGAAGTTCCTGGATCTTCCACTGAACTGCAATTCTTAACCCTGTTGTTAATGCCTCGTATTCCGCTATATTGTTGGTGCAAGGAAATGATAAGCGGTATGACTTTGGTATAGAATCGCCTTGGGGAGTTATAAAGAGTATACCCGCTCCTGCCCCGTGCTGTGTGTATGAGCCATCAAAGTATAGTTGCCATGGCTTTGCAGGTGATATTGTTAGAATGGACTCATCTGGAAATTCTGACTGTAGAGGAACATCATCTATCATGGGAGCATCTGCCAGTTGATCTGCAATGGCTTGTCCTTTGATTGCTTTTCTGTCCACGTATTCTATGTCGAATTCACTCAAAATCATTACCCACTTGGCCAGTCGCCCAGTAAGTGTAGCTTTGTTGAGCAGATATTTTAGTGGATCAATTCTGGCAATCAACTTGGTCTTGTGAGTGAGCATATAATGTCGTAATTTTTGTGAAGCGAAGACCACAGCGAGACATGCACGCTCAATTGGTGTGTAGTTGAGCTCATATCCCACCAATGTGCGACTGATATAGTAGACTGCTTTTTCCTTGCCGTCAGGTATTTGCTGTGCTAGTAGTGCCCCCAGTGCTGTTGAAGTAGCTGATATGTAAAGTAGCAATGGTTGATTCGGAATTGGTGGCATCAAAACTGGCGGGTTCAAAAGATAGTCTTTAAGTGCCTGAAAAGCCTGTTGACAGTTCTCGTCCCATTTGAACTTAATGTTTTTGTGTAGCAGGTGCTGGAAAGGATTACACTTATCTGCAAGTTGTGCTATGAATCTTCGTATGGACTGGAGTCTCCCTTGTAAAGACCGAAGTTGACTGATATTCTTGGGTGGCGGCATGTCCAAGATAGCCTTGACTTTTGCTGGATCCGCTTCTATTCCTCTTTTAGACACAATGAATCCTAGGAGCTTTCCGGAGGTTACTCCAAAGACACATTTCTTTGGATTTAATCTTACCTTGTATTTTTCCAGCCTATCAAAAGCAACTGAAAGTATGTCCAAGTGTGTATTTCTGTCTATTGATTTAACCAAAAGGTCATCGACATAATCTTCCACCTTTACATGCATGAGATCATGGAAGATAGTAGTCATGGCTCGTTGATACGTGGCACCTGCATTTTTCAGCCCAAAGGGCATGACATTCCAGCAGAAGGTTCCCCATGGACAAGTGAATGATGTTTTATGTTGATCTTCAGGTGCAATCCTGATCTGATTATATCCAGAGAATCCGTCCATTAAAGATAACATCTCATGGCCTGCTGTGAGATCAACAATTAAATCAATGTTTGGTAATGGGAAATCATCCTTCGGACAAGCCTTGTTGATATCCCTGAAATCTGTACATATTCGGATGCTGCGATCTGGTTTGCTAACAGGCACTAAGTTGGAAATCCATTCAGGATAATCAATTGGGCGTATGAATCCGACATCTAGTAATTTCTCCAGCTCTGCCTTGACTAATAATGCCACCTGTGGATGCATTTTTCTCAATTTCTGTTTTACTGGTTTTGCCCCCGGTTTGACTGTTAAATGATGCATTACTAAGTCGGGGTCTAGTCCAGGCATATCAGCATAAGACTAGGCGAAGTTGACTTGTCGTGCCTTAAAGAAGCTTATGAACCTTGCTTTCTCGGCCTCTGTCAATGATTGAGCCAAAAATATGTTGTGTGGAACCTCGGCTGTACCAATGTTTGTCTTTATAGTCTCCTCTACCAACATGGATGATTTTTCCTCGTATGATGCTGGGAGAATGTCAAGCCTTCCATCTTCGGGCGCCTCAGAGAGGTTTTCACCCTCAGATACGTCCTTTCTTTTTACTTTTTTAGAGTCAGAGAGCGCCACAGTGTGGTTTTCGCCATAAGACCCTTGTTTTGTCTTTATTTTCACATTTTTGCGACTAGAAGGCCCGACACCCTCACCAAAGTATGCCATGTTATTTAGCTCTATGGCGTATCCTGCTTTATGGTCTCCAAGAGGAAGATCATCGCGAATGCCAAGATAATCAACAATAGCTTCGTCATTTTGAAATGTATCGATCTGTGGTGGTCCATCCTGATCCCAGTCAATGAGTTGGGGGTGAACGAGGGGAAGGTCTTTAGTGTTTTTAGAATCCGCAAGGCTAATAGTGAAGATGTGGTTATATTCAGGTATGTCAAGGTAGTCATCGAGGTCGTCAATGGCACTCTCCTCATCAGTGTCGATCGTGAGTGAGTCCAAATTATCATCACTAGTAGCACCCTCAGGGACAGGTGTCCTCATCCTATGTGATCCTGACCTAGGGCCCTGAAACGAAGCTTGTGCGGGATCCTTATGGGTCGGTTCTTGACCAACTCTGAATTTCTTGTAAAACTCCTCCTCCTCTGTAGGTTCATCTGGCTCTCTAAATGTCTCATTAAGTTCATAATCGCTGGAGGATTTGTCTGAACCCCATTCCCACTCATTGGAGTCTGTGGAATAATTATCCTCTTGTTGAACTTCAGCCACTTTGACTTGCCATATCTGTTTTGTTTTCTTGTGTTGAATCTTGGGGTTTAGAAAACCAAGCCCCTTAGAGCGTTCCCTTCTTGTAGTTAGCTCAGGTTGTAGAGGCTCCATGACACCTTCTTTGCGTAGTCCGAGAGGACTTTTTCCATCATACCCGAATCTCTGCAGAATTTTGAAACCTTTACCATAGTTTTCACAGGGTATTATAATTTGATCATGTGTATCATCTTCAGCGTCCTCATATAGCATTTTATATAAACTTTCTTCCTCTAGTTCGCCCCATTTTTGAAAGACGGTAGGATCCCATTTGAGGAGCATGATGGAGATTTGCTTATTTGGATGTGGTCGCCCATATTCCTTGGGGGAGTTCATGACTTGTCGTAAGAACATTGTTTGATTCAGAGTGTATTCTCCCATGCCTTTGTCTTGAAACTTGGCTCTAAGTTCACCCTGTTTGGATGTCGAGGGCTTTAATGACTCAGGATCAATATATGCTGAAGAAGGAGTAGCCTCACGATTGCTGGGAATGATAATCTCAGTATGTGATCTCAAGTTATTGCAATATATGAATGGATTTGGATCACCATTGACCGTTACCTCGACTCCATTATGAGGAAATTTTATGCACTGATGGTATGTTGATGGGACCGCTCTCATTTCATGAATCCATGGACGTCCTAGCAATATGTTATACGTGAGGTCTAGATCCAGGACTTGACAAATCACGTCCTTTGTTACTGGCCCTATTCTGAGTGGTAAGATGACCGTGCCCTTGGACGAGCGCTCTTCATCATCATAAGCCTTAATAGTGATTTGGTTTGTAGCATTCACAGCTTTGTCAGAATATCCCAATTGTCTGATGGTGCTCAATGTACAAATATTAAGACCTGCTCCTCCATCTATCAGGACTCGTTTTATTCGGTGTTTATGTATGAAGGCTTCAATATGTAGAGGTGCATTGTGAGGCTGACTTATGGAGGCGTCATCGGCTTCTGTAAATGTGAGGGAGTGTGGAACGGATAGGTATCCCACCATGGCTTGAAACTGATCCACGTTTTGATCCGTAGGGACAGCAGTATCTCTCAAGGTTTTGTCAAGGACAGCTTTATGTGCAGGAGATATACGTAAGAGCTCAAGAATAGAGATGAGTGCGGGTGTTTTCCCTAATTGCTCTACAAGATCGTACTCAGGCTTAGTTGACGGAAGATTGGTATTCTTAGAAGGGGTTCCTGGCAATGTGATCTTACCTCGACGAGTTGTAACATGACATTCAGAGGTAGCTTCGGATGAAGATCCCACACCTTTTAGGACAATTTTAGGTCGCTGAGGAGGATTCTCAGGATTTTTATTTTTGATAGTAATGGTAGAAATATGATTGTCCATTGAGATGTGGTTAATAGTGGAATCATAATTGTAAGATGTTCTGGTGTAATTGGCTTGATCATCTGTGACTTTGCCTTTTCCCTTGTCATGTTTTGGGAATGGTTCCTTAAACACCTCATGCTCTTGGTTAGATGAATGTCCCTCAATCTCAATATCTCCTCTGTCAATGAGATCTTGTACAATGTTTTTCAATCGATGGCAATTACTTGTCTTGTGACCCTTGCTCTTATGAAATTCACAATATTCATCATCATTCCACCAATTCGGTTTTACCTTTGGTTCATATGGAGGAAAATCTGGGACCGTGATCACTTTGTTTGCTACAAGCTTTTTGAATACTGATTCAAGTGGTTCTCCCAATGGAGTGTACTTCCTTCGTGGTTTGGAAGCTGTTTGATTGTTCACTTGATTGTTGGTAGAATTTGATCCAGAAAAGATGAACTTTGGTCTCACTGTGTTAGCATCCACAACACCATCATTAACTGTGTTCTTGTTCTTGTTCCAAAACTTTGGTTTGTCTTTTCCCTTAAAGTCCTCTTTGTTTTCTTTGAATAGTTTGATAACTCCTTGTTCAATTAAGACTCTTTCTGTTGCTAGGCCCTTTTCAATGACATCCTTGAATGTAGACAAACAAGCTTTTCTGAGATCATAACCAATAGCCTTGTTAACATTTTGTGTGAACATTTCCACCATTTGTTTTTGCGGGATTTCACAAGAGCATCTGCTAGCTAAGTTCCTCCATCTTTGCAAAAATGACGCAAAAGATTCTCCTTCTTTTTGTTTCGTATTGCACAAGGTAGTAACTGAGACATCTGTTTCAATGTTGTAAGAGAAATGTTGAATGAATGCCTCTGCCAAGTCACCCCATGACTTAATACCAGGAGGTAATTGAGAAAACCATTCCATCGCTTGATCTCCTAAGCTCTGTGGGAACAACCTCATTAAGTATGTTTCTTCTGCCGCTACCTCAATGCAAGCTGTGAAGAATTGTCTTATGTGTGCCTTGGGATCTCCTCTCCCTCTATATTTGTCAAATTTCGGTGTTGCAAAGTGCGGAGGAAACGGAGGCATGGGAATGCTCTTATCAAAGGGATAAGGGCATATATCTCTCATAGTATATGTGGGTTTTGATGTGCCCATGTCTTCCACTTTCTTTTGTAGATCTCTAATTTGTTGCTCCAAATTATTTTTGGGAGGAGATGGATTTCTTGTAGCATATCCCATGTTTGAAACACCCATTTGAGGAGGAGCTTGTTGCATGTATGGATGATACTGATCGTAGACATGTCCATATGGAGGTCTATATTGTTGCGACATGTATGGAGCACTTGGCATAATTTCTTGTTGAGGAACCCCATATCTGTTTTGTGTGTATAAACCATATTCAATGGGCCTTTCATTTTCCATTGTGTTGCCCCCAATTTTGGCATGAGGTCTTCTTGTGTCAAAATTTTGAGGAAGTCCTTGAGTATCCCTTTGTCTTGGTTGACCTATATCTTGAGCATGTGTTTGAACATAAGGCCTCCATGATGGTCTTTGAGTGTAAGTATCGTGCATTTGAGCTTGTGTATGTGGGATTGCTGGTTTCGGAAGCAAAACTGATGGTGACTCCGGCATCATATTATTTGGTCCTCCACTATTTGGTTGAGTTTGTTGTGAAGGTCTACTTTCCATAAGTTGAGATAAGTCAAAATCATGTGGTATCTTAGCTCCACTTTGTGCCATCATGTTTAGAAAGTATTGACGATCCCTCCTCATTATCTCTTCAACCAATCTATTGAATTGAGGATCCATTATAGATTCTTGTATGTCTGCTGATAGTATTGAAGAATTGTCCACATTATCATTGTGTGTAGCGTTGTGTATAGCGTTTGCGCTTTCCATATTTGGATTGTGTCTATAAACATTCATGTCTGGTAATGTAGTGTGCTCAGGATTGTAGAAGACATCATTGTCATACTCATAAGAACTCATGTTTACGGGTCCTTGAGCTTCTTTAGCTTTTCTCCTAGATTTTTGAAGACGGGTTTCAACCATGAACTAGGTGTTAGACCAAGATGTGAGAGACTTAGACGAAAATGACAAGGGTATGTAAGACCAAGAGTTGTATGGAGTGTAAATGAATCTGAAGTTTACTTGCAATGTCCAAAGTGTAAGACCAAGTATGTATGTTGTAGAGTAGGTGTGACTTCCAAAGAGAGGATAGTTTCTCTTGATGAGGTAAGCTGACCTTGACTCTAAGTAAGACCAAATGAGACCCAAAGGTAAGAAACCTTGATGAGGGATCACTTAGCAAAGTGTTGTAGTATGTAGTGTGTTGACAAAGTATAGTGAGGACAAGCAAGTGACTTTTGACTCAAGTTTAGACAAGTATGACTGTAAAATGAGGTATGAAGCAATGGTGGACTGTGTAAGACCTTAGAACAGGCTGAATGCTAGATGAACCTGAAGAGATAACCTAGGAAGCTCAAGTGTGCCGAAACTGATTTCTTTGTTTGCTTGACTGTTAAACTTTTTTCAAATCCTGACACAGACGCCTCTGTATACTTCACAGACGCGGGTTTAAGACACAGACGCTATTCTGTTTGACACAAACGTGATTCCGAGATTTCCTGTTGATGTTTGCTAAGACTGACAGATTTTTGCAATTGTGTACACAGACGCGCCTGTATACTTCACAGACGCTATTTCCAGACACAGACGTGTCTCTGTTCGACACAGACGCTGATAAAAACACAGACGCTATTCTGTACTTCACAGACGCGTTTATCAGACACAGACGCGGTTTTAACAGACACAGACGCGTTTCTGTAACCTTAGTGCAATCTTTCCTATCTGTGAATTTGTTTTGCTGTGACCAAATCTGATTTTTCGACTGTTTTTCGTGACAAGAGGACACAGTGTTGATGACCCAATGTTTGCAGACTGTTTAGACTCCAAAAAGTGTGTTGTTTGATGTAAAAAGTTTTTTGCATACACTTGAAGACACAAAAGACACAATGTTTTGCTGTTTTGTCTTGATTGTTTGAGTGTTTATCATAAGTCAAGCACAATTCTTATGGCTGGCCAGGACAATAATTGTTGATCCCACATGGGGTTTTACCCCCGAGGCTACGCTATTCAGAGCGGATACTTAGATGCTTGACCTCACTGGCTCCACCCTCGGCACTCACTTCTCGGGTCAGCCAAGCATCAGTCCCCATGAAAACTCCCCATGGCGAACTTTGTATCTCTACTAAGAACCGTATGTGTGTGGGCCGCTACCAGAGGTCCGACCTCCTGCCTCAACAACTAGAAGGATTTGGGCATCTAAAACAATGAGGTACTAGTAAGGGCATCCGCTCGTGTGGCCATACATGCGGCACTTTCAGCTCTGTAAATACAGAAGGCTCCCAGCCGGTAGGGGTTACGCCCTACAAATGATCAAATAAATTTGATCAAACGGGTTTATGGGGAGACATAGTGTCGGTATGAACTAATCAGCACACGTTATTCATAGTTTTCACCATGAATACATTTGATTATAGTGGTTTGGATGAGGTGGGTTTTCCTCGCTACCACTTGGGTCGTTCTCTTCTCACTAGTAGTCCTAATGACCACACGGGAAGACAGGCCCTCTAAAGAATAAACACAAAGAGCCTATTGCTCAAGACACAAAAGACAATGGTTCAATTTTAGTGCACCAATTGAAGTGTTTGCTAAGCTATGAAGACAAGGCACACAAATAAAATTACAAAACCCTAGCTAAGGCCCTGCAACAAAATTGTTAGTAGTTTGGGTTGTTTCAAATGATAACCCCTTCCTGCAAACACACAAGTTAGGTAAATTTTAAGAAAAACCCAAAAAGACTTTGTGAAAAGGGGCCTTCAACAAAAACGTATTTGCCTCCAAAGCAAGCTGCACAAACCAGGTTAGCTAGATCTGCAAAGGTTAGCCAAAAATAAACCAGATCTGAAAACCCTAAGTACAAAATCCGAAAAGCCGAATCGAAAAACTTGAAAAAAATTTGCAAAAACAGAATGCACAGACGCTGTTATACCAGACACAGACGCGTCTGTCCGACACAGACGCGATTCTGTGATTTGCAGACGTGATTTCAGAACACAGACGCCTCTATATTCTGCAGACGCGATCAGAGGGTTCACAGACGCGATTCGGGATCACAGACGCGACTTTCGGAAACCTGCAAAAATAGAAAATGACAGAAACACAGACGCGATAAAAGATGTCACAGACGCCTCTGAAATACAAAAACGCGATCCGAACACTCGCAGACGCGAAAAAAACCTAAAATGTCATCGAAATCGTCCGATCTGCAACTTCAAAAATGCAAAATCTGCAACAAAATGTTAAATGCAAAGGGACAAGAGTCCCACCGGGCGTGCCAAAATGTATATGGTGAAAATGGATAGCAATAAACAACAATATTGAAAGACTAAAATGGATTCAACCACCAAACCCTAGCCTAACAATGAACAAAGATCCACCATAACATATGAAGATAACCTAAGACAATGCAAAATAACTCAATAAATCACAAAGATTATACCATCACATGTCCATTAGGGTTTTTGATCTCCATTCTTCCTATCTCCATTGATCTTGTTTGATATGCTTGCTCTCAGATTTTTGTATGCACAAGAGCTCAACAAAGAACGGAATGTGGTTGCAAGTAGGATCGTAGTGTAGCCAAGTCCTCCAAAATTAGTCATTAGGGTTTTTGGTAATGAAGAAAGCATCTCCTTAAATAGAAGACACAATAGAAAATGGAGGGTTAAGATTGAGAGGTGTAAAAAGAGAGGTCGGCTAGGATTAGAGGGTAGGTATAAGAAATACCAAAATAATGAAAGGGGTAGGTAGTGTAGGAAATAAGAGATGAATGACATGTGTCATGTGTAGAAAAGGTTAATGAATTAATTAAATAAATAAAGATTTATTTAATTAATAGAAGAAGTAGGGTAATTAAATAAATAAAATATTTATTTAATTTAGGAAAGGGATAATTTAAATAAATAAATGTATTTATTTAAATGAGAAATAAGGCTAGAAGGGGATAAATGAATTAATTAAATAAATAAAGATTTATTTAATTAATAGAAGAATTAAGCTAAAGTAATTAAATAAATAAAATATTTATTTAATTAGACATGACAATTTTAGGTGTCTACACTTATCACCTACCATATGATGATAGCATCCACTTTCAATCACACATTCATCTTTCTCCTCAACTTGTGTAACCAAAGCTCTTTCCTCATTAATGCAACTATTGGCTCATTTTGTTGTTGCATCAAAAGATCAATCTATCAACGCCCGATACAAATTGTAGAGATATGAATTGCACGGGAGGTGGTTAGTCCCTTGTCATGAATCCCAAGGGGAGCACTAACCATTTTGCCAACAATACCCCCCTCAGTGTTACCCAAGGGGATTCAAACCCGTGACCCAACACTTTGATACCATTTGTTGGCCCAGTTTGCCATTATGTCAAAAGACCAATCTATCAACGCCCGATACAAATTGTAGAGATATGGATTGCACAGGAGGTGGTTAGTCCCTTGTCATGAATCTTGAGGGGAGAGCTGACCATTTTCCCAACAACAACTAGTAGAAATAGTAGATATTGGATCATCTTCCTTGATAGCATTAAACACCCATTCATTATCACTTGAATTTCCTTTATTAGATTCATCATTTGTCACACCTTCATACGTAGCATAATAAAATCTCTTTTGAAATTTAGGCTTGTAAGTTTTCTTACGAACTCTTTCTGGACACCTTGAAGAAAAATTTCCTTTCTTATTGCATGAAAAATATTTAAGAGGCAACTTTCCTTCATACTTATCGGCTCCCCGAGGAAATATGTTGGTAATCAATGCTTCAAGCTCCTCAAGATCTCACTCTTATTCTTCAATTTCCTTCATCTCTTTCTCATATCTAGATATCCTCCTCGAAGAACTTTCACCCAAATCAAATATTTGCTTATCCTTTTCGAAAATAGTGGATTTGAATGCAGATTCTACCTTAGGAAGGGAATCACCAAACTCACTCAATTAAAAGGTTGATAACTTACCAATAAACATGTCTCTGGTCACATCTGTCATGGTTTGTATCTCCTCGATAGCAACAACTTTATGTTTATAGTATGCAGGCAAGGATCTGGCCACTTTAGCAACAATCTCTAATTCTTCCAACTTTACACTGACACATCTGATATTTCACACCAAATCATTCATCTTCTACATAAAAGAAGTAATGTTCTCATCTTCGCTCATCTTCAACATCACTTTCCCTTCAAGATTTGCAACTTAGCAATCTTTACATAGATGTAACCTTCATATAGGGTTTCTAACTTCTTCTAGATCTCATGAGCAGTCTGCAATTCCATCACATTTGTCATTTCTGAATTAGTTAGAGCACTCAACAATGCTTCCTTAGCCCTGATATTGTGTTTATCTTCCTTAATCTCATCCAGAGTTGAAGGAACATTTGCAAGAACAATAGATTTGTCTCTAGTAACTTTCCAGTAATCTTCGCTAATGCATCTCAAGTGACACTCCATCCGGTTCTTCTTAAGGGAATAATTTGTTCCATCAAATATTGGACTCCCCTTCTTGTAAGTTGCCATCTTGGATCACCTCAAGCTATTAAACTTCTTTGGAAGAACTAGCTCTGATACCAATTGATTAAATGACTTGATAACTGACAAACAATTGAGAGGGGGGGTGAAACAGTTGCCACCAAATTTTATAGCAACTTACTTTAATCTTAGATCTGATAATTGGCAATGAAAGCATAAATCAACAACACAACATAAACACACATAACACCAAGATTTTTGACATGTAAAACCCAGTCAACGGAAAAAACCACGACGGGAACCTACCCACAATATGTTGATACCCTATTAGAAGTATATGAAATATTACAATGGGGAATACACATGCATTTAGGCACACTGCCTAGAGCTCATTGCTCAAGTCCAAGAATAACAAGGGATACAACCCTGGGAAGACCCATTGTCTTACAAACATATTCGGAATACATTTGGAAGATAATGAATTGATAGAATAGCATCTCCCACCTGGTTACAGTTCTGGTTAAGCACATATAACTTCCTCTTCTCACACTTTTGCTCTGCCTCAGAAAGATCAATATATTATTCACACATACACTCATCCATGACATATCTACCTCAATTACAAAGATATTACATTTATTTATACATGACATCAACCTTGGATCAATATCATCAAGGTCGACTCAACACATATCACCTAATTACAAAAATATAACCATACATACTACAATATCACATGCAGACCAAAAAAATGTCAACTAAGACATAGCATGGACCTAAATCACCACCTCGAATATGAAACACATCCAAGAATTATATCTCGGACATCTGCAACATGCTACAATCATCATGTTGGCCAAGAACATGAAGAACACCACCGGATCAAGGAAAATCATCAATAACTCGCTCACTGATCAATGCGGACCACCAACAAAAATATCACACGATATAGAAACATCCACAAGAATCATGAATTACCGCAACAACATCCACACCAACTCAAATTACTAGAATCATCGTTATCATCGTACCAAACTTCAAGAGCAATAATTGAATTGACTGTCAACCTAGAAAAATCACTTGCAGAGCTCCAAACCATGAACCACTTGAATTGAGGACACACGCCAACATCCCAAACATATTTACAAATCTGCAAACTAAGGTATTATAATGTAGAGAAATGCAAATCAAAATACTGAACATTAGCAACACCGAACAATAGGAAGATTGGCCACAACACGGATACTCATAACTCACTCAAAACTTCATGCAGACCTCCAACACTTGCACTAAATCAACTAGAGATATCACTCTACAAACCCTTTAACCCGCAAACACTGATCATCAATATACAAAATAAAGCAACTAACCGAATTCACTAGAACACTGCACTAGACAGATAAAATATGTTGACATCAATTACAACACATTTCTCAGATATCATTAGAGCACATATTTGTAGCATTTCAGCAACAATATATTGTTACTACTTATCAAATTGCCATTAGTTTTATATACAAAGTCATTCTATATACTCTAGTCGGTTACCACTACCGAAATATTTAGTCGGTATGAACAGCCTAGTCGGTTATAGAAGGAAAACAGTCACAAAGCCCAGTATACACCGAGCTGTCTACCGAGTGTTATTTCATGTCTACTGAGCTGTAAAGATAATACACCGAGTTGATATACACCGAGTGAAACGTGTTACCAGATTCATTGAACCTGGACACACATATGAAAACATGTTACAAGATCGAGGCACACAGAACCGTTATCACATTGGAAATTGCACATATAGATTTTGTATAATTTTGAGGTCATCTAACCAATGAAATATTTTGCATGGTTATTTATTCGAGAAATCATGTTTGTAAGATCGAAGCAATGAATCAGATCACCGACATAAGAAGTCTATTTATACAGCATGAATTTAGGGTTAGAAAAAAGGTGTGAATGTGAGAAATGTGTGTGCATATGTGTATGAAGCAAAACTTATGTGATACATGAGAAATCACAAAGTATTATGACTGTTACAGAGACATAGAGGTCACCGAGAAGGTTATCAGAGAACAGTCGAGGAACAGAGTAAATAGAAGGGTTTACCAAGTTACTTTATGAGTTACCGAGGTATGCTATAGGCAAGGTAATCTTATTTTGAGCACATAGAATCTGCTACAGCATTTTAGATGTAAAGTTGCAGATATTTGTAATGATTATATTGTAATATTTTGAAGTTGTAAGAGAAACCTCTAACAGGGTAAAGGACTCTAACCAAGTCTATAAATTGTAAATCCTTTAACCAGGTGCTACACTTATATAGTGTTGTATAAATCCTTTAGTAAGGTAGATCTAACTAATCTTAATACTCCTAACAGGGTAAGCTATCAAAAATAGCTAAATGTAGCTCTAACCGAGAACTCTTTATTATTGCAATAGTGAAGTTGTGGGTGCCATCCCCACCGTAGTTTTTCTTTCTAACCAAGAGTTTCTGCGTGACCAAAAT
Organism: Cryptomeria japonica; assembly: GCF_030272615.1. Classification (NCBI taxonomy): domain Eukaryota; kingdom Viridiplantae; phylum Streptophyta; class Pinopsida; order Cupressales; family Cupressaceae; genus Cryptomeria; species Cryptomeria japonica. The sequence goes on along the minus strand of NC_081413.1, from coordinate 548,830,520 downwards.
ATATGTGTTATGAAGTGAATCATGTATGAATGTTATCTGTTGATTATAGTTTTGTTTTATGTTATTGCACTATTCTGTTTATGCATAACAGTAAAGATATTGTTGAGAAAAGGATTTGAAGTACTGATTCACCCCTCCCCTCTTAGTACATTAGCTTTCCATATTGGGCCTAACATATATAGCTGAGTTAATGAGAGATTAGAGGGCAAGTGGATAAGTTAGGAGGATGTGACATGAGGAGAGAGGATGAGTGGGGGAATATAAAATAGAAGAATAGTGATAATGAGGCTTCTAGAAGAATTAATTAGCTTAAGTGAGGGTTAGAATAAGTGATTTGTAGGAATCACATGACTTAAGTTAATTAATTAAAGGGGACTTAGAAGAACTAATTATTTAGATGACTTTAGAAGAATGGGGAATAATTAATTTATTTGATAAATCAATTATTGGACTATATTGACAGGATTAATTAAATTAAATGTAATTAACTCTGAGAAGAATATGAATAACATAATTAAATAAATTATCTATGTAGAAAGGATAAATTAATTAAATATTTAATTTAATTAATTAATTTTAGACTTGAGTTTTCATTGGCAACTATAATGGTGTAATTTGGAATTAAGGTTTCACCAAGTAGGATAAGGCCACTAATTAACCAAATTACCATTTCATTGAAAGAGAGGTGAACCTAATAGATCTAGCCTCAATCTAAACAAGGAAATGACTGAAATTATGATTAGATTCATTGGCTAGGGTTTGGTTCCCACTTTCTAGATTAAAATGGATTGTAAATTATAAAATTAGGACAAATCTATGGATAATTGAAGTGAACTGGTAGAAACAGCAAGCTATAGATGTGCCACATAGCCACCAACTAAATATGGGCAAAAGAAGATGTTTAGAACCTGTTCCCAGAAGTTTGGCCTAATTTTTCAAGACCAGGTAGTATAGATCCGCCTTGGTCCTTCGAATTTCTCTTCATTCAAAGCTGACCTATTTGTCACGGTTGACTCTGTCAGAATTCTTGAGTACAAATCTCGCATCTATTTCCTACACACAAAAAAGAGGGAAAGATGTTGTGGATAGGGGTTTGCCTAAGTCAAACCCTAGTTCAGGAATTAACTTTGAATGAAATAATGCAAATACTGAAATAAATGTTAAGGTGATATACATCAAATCTACAATTGTTGATGATGCAATGCTCTTTGAATGTAATCATAAATGTTGAATGTAATGACATGACAAACACATGAACATGAAAAAACCTAATCACACACATTCTTGCATGAAGATTGATATAAATTTGCTCCATAATATTTGAATGATGAATATGCAGCCTTGAAACCGTGAATATGCTTGATGATGAATGCTTCACAAATGCATGAATACTTTAGTTATGTAATGGATGTCAAAATGATTGATAGAATGTCTTTATATAGGATTCCCTATGTACATTACCGATTAGGCCAACCTTCAACGATCATGTGTAGCCCCGGGAATCAAATGCTATCGGGGAGATATAACACCTACCCCATTTAAAATTAGGACACCTTTGAGAAGAACCAAGACATTTTGTGACACCCTGATCTAGACTAGGGCATCCCATGCCCTAGTCCTTCTACAAACATGACCAAAATAAGCAGTTAGGGGAGAGGGTATCCCTACATGCCCCAGTCCTTCTACAAACATGACCAAAATAAGCAGTTAGGGGAGAGGGTATCCCAAAGTAGGAACCACCAAAGGGTGTACATGACATCAAAGTTGGATAATAGGTTCAAAATGAACCTAGAGAGGGGATGAGGATAGGACACACCAAAGTAGGAGCACAAGCATGAGGTGTAAATTGGACTAGTGACAATTCATGATGTTACAACAACATTCCATAAAAATAATTTTTACATGAATGTCACTATTTTGGATATTTGACCTTGTTATTGAATGGTATCATCTAGGAAGTGGATTGCAACTACTGGTAAAAGTATGAAACTTGATTTGTCATATGCCATGACTCTTGTGAATGGGAAAGAGGGCAAGTTAAAAAGAGAGAAAAGGTCCCCCACACTCATTGAAGATGTAGAGTTAGAAGAACCCATTTCTTTTTGTGATGTGAGCATGGACAACTTCATTGTTGACCACCCAAAATCAATGGAAAAAAAGAAAGACACTTTGAATATTGAACTATAAACATCTGCTAATAAGGATGGATTATGACAAATTTATTTTGATGAGGCATGTTCTATAGAGGGTTCAAGTGCATGTGTGTGTTTTTATTGCACTACATGGTAAGAAAAGTACTCATTTCTCTTTAATTTCAAATCCACCCAAAATATAGAAGAGTATGAAGCACTCTTGCTAGGTTTAAATTTGGCTTTAAAGTATGGGATTACGATGTTGAGAGTCTTTGGAGACTCTAACTTAATTGTTTCACATGTCAAAGAGAAATACTCCTGAAAGAACAAGAGGTTGAAGCAATACAAATTTGTTGTCTACGATATTTTGGGATTCTTTGGCGCTTTCTCAATTTATTGGGTAGAAAGGTCAAAGAATGTTATAGTAGATTTTTTTGGCTAACATTGCCTTAAGACCTAAGGATGTTGCACTTATTGGTAAATTAAAGTTGAGGTCAGTAAAAGACCTACTATTCTTGATAACATATGTCATTGGCAATTTTTCCATGATGTTGATCCAGTTTATTAAGACTTTGTCATTGTATTGATGAATATGATAGTGAAGAGATAAATTTCAATGATTTTTAAAGTTTACTAATGGTAAAGAAACAATTTTTGGGAAATAATTCATTCAATTGAAAATAAATAAAATCCCAAAGGGATTGGCTGCTTTGAAAAGGATTTTTGACAATACTAATAGATGTATGACAAAGCCATTACCAATTCACGATCAATATTTAGAAGAGGTTAACTGAAGAATTGAAACTTCTATTAAGAAAGTTTTCATTGGAAAAAGGATCAACCCAAAAATCAGAACCATGCTTATTGTATTGCTCAGGAAATACAAAAATGTATTTGCATGGTCATATGATGACCTAAAGGCATATAGAGAAGAATTATTCTAGCACAAACTTCCTCTTAAACTAGATCCCAAACCCTTAGGTAGAAATAAAGGCACATAAACCCAACAAAGACACCTAAAATTTAGTAGGAACTCATGAAGTTGAGAGATGGTGGAATAAAATAGCCTATCAGATATTCCACCTGGGATTCAAATTTCGTGCTAGTTAGGAAGAAGAATGGATACATTATATTGTGTGTGGATTTCAATAATTTGAATGTGTCCAATTATGGAAGCGATGTTACAAAAAGGTGACAAGGTGTGAATTTTTGTGACTGATGGATGGTTATTCTAGTTTTGTTGTGTATTGATATATTATTACTAAAAGAAGTGTGTGAGTCATTTAGTAAGTGTATATGTTTTGTGTTATGTTAATGTTTTTTTCCTAGCATCAATCCTCCCATTATATTGAGAGGATGCTAACATAACCAGGGGTTGATTGATAAAGGACCTCCATTGAAATATTGTCATTCTCCACAAATACTAACCCCTTGTCTTAGAGGACTTCCATTGAAATATTGCCATTCAACATGAACACTAGTCCTTGATGTTAGAGGACCTCCACTAGAAGGCAACATTTCTCTATGGATGTTGTCCCTACTTTACATCACATATTAAAACCACATTTGTTGGTTTGTAGTGCAAACCTACTCCTTGAGATTTATATCCCATGGGTGGATGATAACCCTGATATGTCATGGCATTGGATCAAAATTTCACTTTGATTACATACATTTGATACTTCAGTGATATGGGTATTAGTGACAACTTCCAAATTTGGGTACTTGATAGTACCATGGGATTACAAGTACATAGGTAAAATATTATTCATTATGGATTGTGAATAATCATGGAAATACAACAATTATATCGACCATTGGGATTGAAGGGGGATAATTCAGAATGACAATTATTTTAACATTAGCACTGTGTAATTCTTTTGGGTAAATGGAGAAGTAATATGTAAGAATAGAGATAGTATGACAGGGCGATGGTAAGTGACACTTTTACAACATGATTAGAATACCAAGATTGGATAGTGATGATAACATCTTATCTTTATGATGACTAGACGTTCAAGGTGGTGGTTAACGTCCTACACAAGATCAAATTATGTTGACATAAAAAATTTATAGGCCACTTGCATATATGACACTTTAGTTACATGACTAGTAGATTGGTTACTTAGCATGTCTCGAGTTGTTTGGGACCATGCTTGTTTGATAGGATATTGCTACTATATTTTATATGTGATAGACCACCATGATATTGCATGTTATTATATAAATATGGTTTAAGACCACCATTCTCATCCTTCCCTTAGCTGGTTTTAATAAAGACACATCATGATCGTAATGTGTAAAATTTTGTAAGAATGTGAATTATTATTAATATATTTATTAATGATTTTTTTCTTAAGTCTTATGCCAACAATGTTGAATTTTAACTTCTAGGACTAGTTAGCCATTTGAATTTTATTGCAGTAGTTTTTGAGTCAAGGACTTATTTAGTTATATTTTGATTCAAATTAAAGTATTGTAATGTTGCTATTTTGACTACATTTTTATATTTCATTTACAAGACTTATTGGATTTTTGGATTATTATTTACATATAACTTTGTTTTGAGGCTTTTCTATTGTTTGTAACTATTGACATGTGCGATGCAACATTTGTAAACTATCATATTTAGGAGGGGTCCTTGACAAATCATATAAAAGAGTAGATGGCTTGGAAAATTGTATTCTGAGGACAAGAGCTACAAATGAGACCAATATAGGATAGACATAATCCATTCCCCCTTAGTTCTATGTGAGTGACTTCTTGTGCACCTTCATTTTGGAGACTAATCCCTCCTTACACAAACAAATTAGAGTCTACATCGATAAGAAAGTTCTTGTTAAAGCTTTAACAATTTAGTTTTTAATCATCCCTTAATTTGTAGGCCTAATTTACTCATTTGTAGTCCCTAAATTTATACTAGAATAAAAAGGATCTTGTTGGTTTTAATAAATTAGCCATTAGTAGTTCCTTAATTTATGCCTTGAATTATTTACCCATAGTCCTTAATTCAAGTCAGAATAGTTGCTCGATTTATCATGAGCTAATATTTAGCAATCCTTTTATTTATGCTAGATTCATTTCATTCAAATATATACAAGATAAATATCAAGCATGAGATCTATGTATTTTTGGAAAAAAAAAAAAAAAAATTCTTTTTTTAAAGTAAGATAAAATTCATATTCCAACAAAATGAAGGATCTAGATTTCAAGAAGGTTCTACAAGAAACTAAGGACGCATTTGATTTGGATTTTTCATTGTATAAACAAATCAATCTTTAAATTTGGAACAATATATTTGTGGTTTTATTTTTTTCCCTTCAAAAGAGTTTATTGAATTTTATTATCGAGGATTAAAAATTTTACAATCATAATGGGACCAAGCCCTTGTCATTCTGAACTACCCCCATCCCCTCAAATGCTTAAAATGACCATGCAGGGTCGAGTAGTGGAGTCAAACATTGTACTTGATCTACCAATCCTTTCAACACAAACTCAAATACCATCTGACTACTACACCAAACAAAATCCTTTACCAAATTGTAGGCACCGATGGATTCTATCATCAGATGCAGTTGTTCCTTTCTCCTCTAAGTGTCATACTCTTGATCCTACACAACGCTTATCCATCACAATCTCACACACAACCATCTCCAACACTCATGAGAGAAGGGGCATTCTAATAGCAAATAATCCTTGATTACTCTTACACAAAGGACATCTAGAAGGCCCACTAAAAACCATCTTCTTAAGTTTTTTTAGCATCAATATTTTTTTTAGAACTGCAGCTCATGTGAAGGTCCCAACTTTGGGCAAGCGCATCTTATACAAACAAAGTTTGATCAAAATTTCTATTTCAACACTTGCTCTCTCTTTTTCTAGGTATTTATAAAAATCTATTACATTGTATTGTCTTGGTTTTCCACCATTCCACAAATCTACATCTCTACCTTATCTCAAATTCACCATCCTATCCTTCAGAACAAAATTAATTTGATACACTTCTTCTCTAGGTAATCCTAACCTATCCAATTTTTTCTAAGACCAAAATCTCACTCCGTCTTTCCATTCTTCAAACACATAATTCTAACATGTATGCCCACCTCTGCATAAAAAGTTATTTGGACGCTTCTACCCTCAAAATATCATTTAAATTAATCTAGGCCTTGATCAAGAATCTTCCCAAAACAATGTTGTTTGGCCATCATGAACATCCCAAGTGAGATAGTTTGATATTAATGGTCTATAGTTTCACATAAAGTTCCAAATCCTAGTTCACCTCTTGGTGTATTTATGGTTATTAGAATATAAGATCCCTCTTTGCTCTCCAAATACTTATATTGTATGAGTTTAACCCACTTAGCCTATAGTTCTTTGTACATCCTCCTCACTAATTTACCCCAGAGCTCCATTTTACAATAATTGCTTTTTGATGCCGCACTTACTTGCTTTTCTTGATTGGGAAAATTTATCTCATGCTAATAATGCAATTTTAATTTTTTCCTGATTCCTATTAAAAATCTATTGTTAGTCCCCATATTTGTTTTGGTTATGAGTTGTTTTTACAACTCACTAATCTTGGAATTAGTTAAAACTACACAAGGAGTTTTTAGTCCATTGTATATGTATTATTTCGAATGGTTTTAGAGTGAATAAAAACTACGATTTCTTGTGTGTTGCTCTAAAATTTAATACGGTGTCATTGCATTTTCTTTTAGTGGATTAATAACCTTAGGCTAAATGTTAAGTGTAAAATTATTAGTACTAAATAGGAGGACACTATTGTTCTTAGACTTCATTGCGATTTGATTTAGAGTAGAGATCCATGTCCAATTGGGCTTCCCTTGACCAAACATTGCTGTAAATATTACTTTTGCATTGAGAAGTCATTGTTGCTAAGAAAACAGGGTGATTAGTGCATTGGTGGTGTGAGCATGGATCCATTTTCTAATCATTGTCTTCAATGGAGTTTGGCACCGTTGTGGAATTGAATCTCTATCTTTTGTCTCTCTGGAGAAAATAAAATCAACATATGCTCACAAACCCATGACAACTTCCCTAGAGATAATGATAAGATATATCAACTGACTCTGTGAGTACAAGATCCTTTGATTTTTTATCACCTCTTAGGAATGTAGATTCCCTCCATCCGTGTAAGATTTTAATATATTTAATAATGCCATTCAAATTTTTTAAGAAGAGGGGGCGAGGGGGGGGGAGGTGTAGCATAGCTTATTGTTTTGTTAAATTGATTCTCTATTTCATATAGGAGTTGAGAAAATATAACACCACAGGAGCCCAAATAATCTCTGCAAGCTGAAAAACCTGTTACAAGGAGAAGCAATGAAGCAAATCATAGAAGGAAAGAATACACAGGAAAAATATGCTCCAAAAGATGAGAGCTCAATAATCTCCAAAATGTATTGTCAATAATAATCCTTCTTCATACAATGAAAAGAAAGAACTCAACCTTTAATAGGTCAAGAAACCCTAAAAGGGAAAACCTAGGTTTGCACATAATAATTAATTAAAATAATTAATTATATGCACCTAAAGTTAGCTTAAGTGTAAAAGAGATAAAGGGAACTTAAATAATTAAACAAATAATGTTTAATTAATCAAGCAAATACCCGAATACTCTAACACCCCTCCTTAAGCTAGACTTAGGGAGAAGCTAAAACCTATAACAACTACTGAAAGCAATAAAGATGGGTCCCAACAACAAGGCTTGATCAGGTACCCAAATACAATGAAATCTCTATGAACTAGAGAAATAGAGAAAACCACATGGGAGCAAAACTCTACTCCAAAAAGAGATGAAAAAGAATATCACTGAAGCATGAAGAACCTGCAAACTCTGTCGAAGAATAACTGCTGATCTGAAGAACATCCACTGAACTAGAACATGACCAGGTAGAGAAGACTGTAATCTGCATGAGTGCCCTCAAATGACACTACTTGAATCAAGATGCAAACAAGGCAAAAACAATTGAAATCAAAGTACAGATGGCATGAGAAACCAAAGCCTGAAGAGCTGATCAATCGAACGATGAAATCAATAGAACCAATAGGATAAACCTCCCCATAATGCGGAAGTGGGAAAGGGACAGGAACACTGAGAAAAGATTGCCAAAAAAACTACATGACGAAGAACCAAGAACATCAAAGGTGCTGAGACACATCATCATGAGGCGAATGTTGTGGAAGGAACACTCACTGGACAAAGGAAGATGGAAAACAATAGGCAAACATCAACCCACTCATGGCACTTGATCAATAGTGCATGTACAACAAGACACAAGATATGCAAGATTCCAAGTAAACAATGCATGATGGCACTTTATCTCAGTGTGTTTGCATAAATACAAGCTACAATGATAAGAAGACTGGAAATAGAAATGTGAACCAAAATAGAGACACCCTACTTAGAGAAGAGATCCCAAGACTTGAAACAACCACGATATCCACTAGAGTGCTGAAAAACAAAAAACTGAATAAAATATGCATTGAGCAGAATCTAGAAATAAAACTTAGATTGCTAGAAAGTACACAACACACACTTTCCAAAAAAATAATTTTTTTGAAAAACAGAAGTCGGATGCTCATTCTATGGCTCCCGGAGTGCAAAAAATAGACCTCACTTTGACTGGAAAAAACACAGTTAAACAGAAAAATTGAAAAAAAATACCAAAACCATAAGGTCGGCCTCGGAACTAGCTTTCCGATGCCTATTCGTTTTCGAAAAAATGATTCTGTATGCCCAAGATAGAGCCAAAAAACCAAACCCCCCCTGAAAAAGCCAAAAAAGGGAGTCTGGTGGCTTGTTTGGGCGGAGGTGGCTAGGGAGCGACACTCCGGTGGCGGATAGGCGGAGCTCTGGTGGTCGACGGCTGAGCTCGGTGGCCGAGCAGCGCAAGGAGGCTGCAGGCGGCACCAGGGGGCCAGGCGGAGCGGCGACCAGGGAGCGGAGCGGTGGCCGGGCGTGGGCGGTGGGCTGAGGAGCTAAGCGGCGGCCGGGAGGAGCAGGGGCCGGGCGGCAGGAGCAGGGCGGTCGGTAACGGGAGCTGAGCATGGCGGCGCGGAGGAGCCGACAGGCTGGGGTCGCAGGCAGCGGCGGCTGGCGGTGCAGGGCCGACGGTGCCGGAAAGTGCAGGGAGGTCGACAGGGGTGCGGGGCCCGAGGTCCTGCGTGGTGGCAGGGGGCCCCACGGTACCCTGCGTACCGTGGGGTTGCCCCCCAAAAAAAATTTTGCAAAAAATTATTTTTTTTTAAAACCCTATTTTTCCTTTGCTTTTTTTTGAGAAATTTTTTTTTAGTAAAAAAACAAAAATTCGGCCTGCATGCTGTAAAAAGGCAAAAAAAAAAAATTCAATTTTTTTCTCGAACTGCGTGCCAGGGCTGTACGCCCTGGATCTAGAGAAAAAAACTCCCAGTGGCTCAGGAACCAAAATAGGTTGAATTTTATATGACCATAGTGGTTTTTGGGCCTTATGAGCACGATGGTGAGGTCCATTTAGGCCCAAAGTGCTCAGGAAAAAAGGTCAAACCCTAGGTGCATAAAAGCTTTCTGAAACCCCATATCTGCTTCCAAAGCCAAAAATCTCAAAACAAGAACAGGTAGCTACAGATCTGAAGCTCTGATACCATATAAGAGTTGAGAAAATACAACACCACATGAGCCCAAATAATCTCTGCAAGCTGAAAAAACTGTTACAAGGAGAAGCAATGAAGCAAATCACAGAAGGAAAGAATACACAAGAAAAATATGCTCCAAAAGATGAGAGCTCAATTATCTCCAAAATGTATTGTCAATAATAATCCTTTTTCATACAATGAAAAGAAAGAACTCAACCTTTAATAGGTCAAGAAACCCTAAAAGGGAAAACCTAGGTTTGCACATAATAATTAATTAAAATAATTAATTATATGCACCTAAAGTTAGCTTAAGTGTAAAAGAGATAAAAGGAACTTAAATAATTAAACAAATAATGTTTAATTAATCAAGTAAATACCCGAATACTCTAACATTTCAATAATGTCAATATATTAAAAGTTCTATAATAAAGGTGCATTTTTTTAGTGGAACTCGACATCTTTTATTTTCTTTTGATTAAAGGGGCAATCATGGAGAAATTAAGTTTTGTCAAGAAATTGAAGGGTGAGACTTTCATGCCTGGCAATTAAAGATGCAATTACATTTGATTGAAAAAGATCTTTGGGATGTTGCTAAACCCAACTTAGACTCTCCAACTGATGCAAATGAACTATCAAAAATAAAAAAAGTGTTGGGGATTATTGGCCTTGGCTTATCAAAAGCATACTTACACCACCTGGATTTTACAAAGTCAACAAACAAAATTTGGGAGTCATTAAAAAAACCCTTCAAATCCGAAGCAGAAAGTGCCAAGACAACATTGGAGCAAAGATTGTATATATTGAAGATGGATAAAGGTACAACAATGACTGATCATATAAGTAAGTTTCACTCTCTCCTAAATCAACCAACTAGGATTAATGATAAAGAAAAAGATGATGATGCCAAATCAATACTTTTGAATAGTTTGCCTAAGAATATGTCTGGAATGGTGTTTACATTAAGGTAGGTAAACATTAGTCTTGAAGAAGTAATATCGACTCTACTTGACCATAATGAAGACTCATAATTTGAAGAGGTCTTATTTGCACATAACAAGGCAAGAAAAGGCAAGTAAAAGTCCAAGTATAGTCCTTCAAAAGGAAAAATCAAATGTTTTTGTTGTAATGAAATAGGACATGTGAGTTTGAATTGTAAGAAGAGGGCACAAGATCTATTAGATGATAAACTATATCATTGTGCTTCTGTGGCTGAAGAAATGGATTGGAAATAATATATTAGTGATGAAGAGTTATCTTGTCCTAGTGACAAGAAATATGTGTTTTAAATAATTTGAAATTGGAGGTAGGAGGCAATGGAAGAAGGAGGATACTCAACAACCTCTCATTAGTCACCAATGACGAGGCCACTTATCAACTTTGGTAGCATGTTGGGATCTATTGTGAAGTGTTTTTTCTTCTTCTAATAATTGGAAATTTTCACATCACGAGGGGTATATAACAACAATATTCCATCTCTAGTGGCAAAAACAATTTCTTATGTAGTATGAGCAACAACAATCAATATTTTTATTCTTTTGCATATGATTCCCTGATATTTAAATGATTAGTGGTAATCCAAAAAACAATATGAAGTGAACAAATGAGTGTAGTCTTGTTCATGTCTAGGTTTGTGGTAAACCAATGTGAAAACCATGAAAGGTTGATGAGAGGTGCCTTTCGTTTGAATCAAGATCATGAACCATAAGAGTTAGACTTATTGCAGTGAAAAGTTTGAGTTTTTACCATATTCATACTAAGGGGGGAATGTTGAAAATCTATTGTTAGTGCTCAGGTTTGTTTGGTTACGATTTGTTTTAACAACTCACTAATCTTGGAATTAGTTAAAACTACACAAGAATTTTTAAGTCCTTTATATATGTACTATTTCAAATGGTTTTAGAATGAAAAAAAACTATGAATTCTTATGTGTTGCTCTAAAAGTTAATAATTCCCTTGCTAAAGTAATTTCATCATTTTTTGCTCCATCTTCTTTTTGGCCTCAGCTACAAGTTGAAGACAAGACATCAAATAAATTGGGACGACAAAGATGACTACCTTTAACATCGTTATCCTACTAACCCTATATTATAATCACTGCCCCTTCCACGAGGTCATCTGATTAGCTTTCATTTCTCTTAAATGATCTCATAAACTATTTGATCTAATTCCTTTAGCCAAGGGCATTCCTAGATATGATCAAGGAAGCTAACCATTTTTATATCCCAAAACTTTCATAATTTCCCACTCCTTCCTAATTGAAGTAATGAAAAAATATATTTCATATTTCTTCTTTCCATTTTTTTAACCCAGAGTTGTTGAATAAAGGTAGAGGATCTCTTTAAATACTCTTGCCTCTTGCCTAAAAGCAACTCTAAAAATAATTCTGTCATCAACAAATTGCTGATGTGATATGAGAGGTAAATTACTTGTTATTTGTAGTTATGTCAATCTATTATTGAATATTGCCTTGCCTATTGATCTTCCTAGAGATTCTACTATAATAATGAGAATAAAGGGGAAAACAGGGTCCCCCCGCCTCAATCCTCTAAGAGACTTCAGAGAAACCTTAAATAGAACAATTAATTAATACTAAAAACCTAAGATTGGAAATGAGTATAAAGATCCATTCAATCCACTCTTTGTTGAATCAAAAAAACTATAAAACCTTCATTAAAAACCTCCAATTTATCTTGTCATAAGCCGTTTTAATGCCCAATTTAATTATCATTAATGGGTCATTGTTCTGTATAAGGAGTGAATTACTTCTTGAGATATCACTATCCTATCTAAGATTGATCTTCTCATTTGTTCTTTTGAAATAATTTTCAATAAAATACTATTTAATCTATTAGCCACTGCCTTAGTCATTATTTTATAAAGAGTGTTACAAAGAGTAATGGGCTCGTATTCATTAAGATGAATAACATTTTTCTTCTTGGGAATGAAGTTGTTATAAATATATTACAAACCTCTTTTAATATTTTTCTGGAAGCCCTTGAGTCTTCTATGGCTTTTGTTATCTCTGTCCCAATGATGTTCCAAAACTTATGATAAAAGGTGGCAAGGTACCCATCTAGTCCAGGGGCCTTATTGGGGAGAAATTGACCAGCTATTGCTTAATCTCTTCCTCCATGAAACTCTCATTAAGAAACCCATTTTGAGCCTCCATCACTACACGAGGAATCCGTTGAAGAATTTCTCTTTAAACCATTAAGTTTTTCCTTCCCTATTGTTCAAAATATCCTGCAAAAAACTAACTGTTGCCTCCTTAATCTGATCTATATTTTTGAAAACAAAACCCTTAGATAGCTTGATCTTAGAAATTCTATTAAAGTTTCTCCTACTCTTCACATTGTTGAAGAATTTTGAGTTTTTTCACCATATTTGATCCATGTCTCTCATGATTTTTGCCTCTAAAAAGTCTATTCCCTCGCTAAGGTTTCTTCATAATCTCCTATCAACTCTTTTTCTTTAATAAATCTATCTTCATCTTGTAGCGTCGTAAATTGTACACCCTTAATTGGGTGGTACAATTTCATGCTTAGGTTAGCACCCGCCTTAGAGTGTGGCATTTTGCATTTTAAATTCTCTTTAAGCATTTAATTAATCAATTTAATTAAATCTAAAGTCCTCTTTTATCACTCCACACATCATAAAATTGGGCCCTTAACCCTAAGTGTGCCCCTTTTTATTTTATCCTTTTTAATTAGTTAATTCATCAAAGCCCTAATTAGGTCCTATTTTGATTTTCAAGGCCTGATTTCGCATATCTAAACACCTTGAATTGTTACACCAACTTGGGGATCACCTTATAATCACGATACCTATAAATTTGGAAAAACATTGATAGGGTCGGTGTGAGTCACACCGGTCCCAACTTTTTCTCCCTGAATTTCGAGATCATGTTTTGGCAATATTATAATGTTTAAATCTAGATTTTTGCAAAAATATATCAATTCTAGGTCACCCTTTGATCAATTAACAAAGTCAGGGTTTCATATATGTAACCATTCCTTTCCTCATTTGAAGGATCCAACGACTCTAACAATTGAAGGAGCCTCTTATGAAGTGAAAGTACAGGTTATATGAAGTCTCCAGTCAACAAATCAAGCATTCATCAAGTCTACATCATTTATTTTCATCATCAATTGAAGCTTTGAATACATTGAAGAATAACAGGAGATCACCGACCATTTCTTGGCTTGTACCTCTCCTTTAGGGTTTGGCATGGCTTCATGTTAGTTTTATATCTTTATATGATTTTCACAACATTCATTCTTAGATCTACATTATTACTTTATATCCATTGTTGCATTTGTGATTTGAAGCATTTTCATTTACATCTAGGGTTTATACTCATAACATAGGGTAGAACTCTAATTCTTGCATTATAGCTCATTTAGGATCTTGTAAACACATGAGATTCTAGCACACACATTTTAAATACACTATTGGCTACTCGTGGAGGTGGAAGTCACCAAAACAAGGGGTTTGACTAAGGTAAAACCCTATATAGCCACCCAAACACCAATTTTCAAGTTGCAGGTGCAGGTATAGAAATTCAACGGAGTTGCGATCTTTGGGAAAACTAAAATTTGTAGGTACAGGTCCAGATCCAAGAGGAGGTCCCAAAACCCTGGGATTGAAGCACCTAACGCCCTGGTCCTTTGCATTTTTGGGCATTCTTTGGTACTTTTGCATCTCAAGGCTTCAACAAGCAGATTATAGAAGTCCAGCTCAGTACAGTAGGGGGGACCACAACGCCCAACACCCTGGTCCATCTCAATCAGGACCAGATTTTGATATCAGGTGCATACTATAATTTCCCCTTCAACTCTGTACTTTGTCTCTCAGTTTCAATTTTTTATTTATCTATTCGTGCAGTTTACCTAGTCATTTCCTTCATCTTTATAGCTTAGTTGGTCATCATTACACATTTAGCTCATTTCCCTTTCATAGAAGAAAAGGAATAGAAACCTTAAGAGTATTCCTTAACTCTCATTTACAAGAGTTAGTCAAAGTGAACCACTTAGGCTCTTTTGTATTCCAATGTGTGGAGGAAAGTGGGGTTAGGTCCTAAACCACTCAATCACATTTTTCACCATCACACATCCATACTAGAAGCCAAAACCTCCTCATTCAAACCTTTCAATTCTTCTTCAAACAAATTTTTTCTTGTCAAAGATGTTTTTAAAATTTTCTTTATTCCATGCTCTTAAATTTTGCTTGATCATTTTTAATTGTGAAACCACCTTGAACATCTTAGTTCCCTCCCGAATATCTAGCTTCCACCATCTCTTAATCAAATCTAAAAAAATAGATTGTCGAAATCACATGTTTTCAAATTTAAAGGGGCATCTTACAATCCTCTTATCTCCTACTATGTCCAATTGAACTAGGAAATGATTTGAGCTAGACCAATGTAAAATGCTAATATCCAATCCAAAAAGAGAGAGACTCAAATCTCCTTTCTAAAAGAACCTATCTATTTTATCTACTATATTGTTGAAACCTAATCTCCTAGTTGTCCATGTGATAGATCCATGTTGTTTAGGTGAATATCCATTAGCTAACATCTTTCCACCCAATCTTCAAAAGTCTGCAACCTCGTCTCTTTTTTCACTACTACATAGTATTGCATTGAAATCACCTCCCAAAATGTGATGCTCATTTGGCCAAGTTGATAGAGAACACTCTAACTCCATCCATGTGTTCCCGCTTATTCATGCATGCTACTAGACCATATACATTTGCTAGCATAAAATCTAGGATGGAGGTTAAAATACTTACCTTGCAACTTAACCATTATCTTTCTTTCACAATTTCTCCACTAATACTGCTTATGGCTTCTAGAATGTCGCTAGCCCTCTAGAAGCTCCTTCTGCTAAAACCCATTTACCCTACCAAAACTTAAATCTCTTTCTAAAAGACTCTCCTTCAGTTGTGGTTAACTTTGTCTCCTGGATGAGGAAGATGTTTGCCTGTATTATCTCTAAGTGACTTTAAACCACCCACTATTTAATAGAGATGTTTAAACCCCTAACATTCCACGTTATGAGCCTCATTTTCCCTTGGGAAGGGTTGCACCCTTGTTCTTAAAAGAATTGTAATTTTAACTTGCCCTTTTGCATCCCCATCTCCATTTCTCTTTTGGACTGATTTATTTTTCTACTTGTTTTATTTTTATCTCTATAATCTAGAATAACTTTAGATGAGTTATTCTATGTGATACCTAGTTTCTTTGGATATCTTCTAGATTTATATGTATCTTTTCCTTCTTCTAATAACCTTTGCTTGTCCTTCTCTTCAACATTTTCTTCTTTTGGTTATGAGAAAGATTTGAAATCCTAATCCCACCCTTCGTCCTCCTTGCATTCATGCTGGGTGATGGGAAGACTAAACAAATATTTGGCTATCTCTAATGCAATAATATTAACATTTACATTCTGTTGACATATCCCTACTATTAATGGGATCTCCTATGTTTACTTAGTCAACAACTCCTTTAGGATTCACAACATGTGCCTCCTCCCACCTCCCGTGGATCCTTGTCTTTGGCCACTCTCTCGTTAGTTGATAGCTCGAGCTTTTGGCATAACGACAACGCTGATTCCAACAAGTAGTATCAGAGCGCTGGGTTACGGGTTCGCATCCCAGGAGGCCTCCTTCATTTTGTCAGCGCAAAACCTTTAGTCAGTGTTGAGGGGGAGATTGTTGACTTGGTTAGCACCTCCTTCAGGATTCACGACATGTGCTTCCTACTGCTTTCCATGGATCCTAGTCTATGGTCGCTCTCTCGTTCGTTGATAGCTCGAGCTTTTGGCGTAACAACAACGGTGATTCCAACATCTTGGTCATCCCCACAACTTCTCATTTCATTTCTTACTTTGTCTTCGTCCACCACTACCTCTATGAATTCACCTTCTCCCTTTTTGAAATGAATACTCTTGCTTCCCTATTTCCCTCTGCCTCCTAAAAGTCTTGTTTAGTACCATGATTGTTGACTTCACCTAAATAGGATATCAAGATGTCACGATAGGGGTTCTTAAGGATAGAGGTGAAAAAAGCCTACTAATGATGGAATTGACTATAACAAGGAAGACTCTAGGGAGATTGAAACAATTTTGGAAAGAGAGATGTGTGATAGCTTTCGAGAGTCTCTTTGATTCACTGCCTCTACTTTATTTTCCTCCAAATCTCCCTTTAACTCCTTGTGAACATTAAGTTTTGTTTTTTTCCAGATTGGCCTAAGTTCCAACCGTCTTCTCCCTCATGTTCATTGATGATCTTTCAACTACATTATTTTGCTCCCAGATTCCATATTCCATAATCAACTCCAACTCTTCTCAACAACCACCATCAAGATCAATTACTACACAAAGTCTAGCCACAACCTGAGAGTCCCCTTTTTCCATATTGTCATCAACTTTGATAAAGGTACCCAACCCATCTCCTACAATTCTTAATGATTCTTCATACTAATATTCAATTTACAAACCATGCAAATTGATCCACATCAATGTTTTTCCCAAATAATTTTGGTTCGATTTTAATCATCTAACTTGAGGCTAATTTTTTGATGAAATGTCTAATGAAGATCTTAGTATTTTCTTGTTCATTCAATTAATGAATTGTATTATTATTAAATAGTTTGATATCCAGAGGCTTGAAGAATTGTCATAACCATCTTCATGATTTTTTGTTGGGTTTAATCTAGTGCAACCTTTGTTTATATTTATTTCAAAGGTAAAAAAAGATGTCATTATTACTTTTCAATGAATGTCAAGAATCTCAATTCATCTCTAATAGTTATTACCAAATTATTTTAGTTACAAGACTATCATTAATTCAACAATCCAACATTAATTGGATCATAAACATAAATATAATTTACTTTTTCAATGAATGTCAAGAATCTCAATTCATCTCTAATAGTTATTACCAAATTATTTTAGTTACAAGACTATCGTTAATTCAACAATCCAACATTAATTGGATCATAAACATAAATATAATTTACTTTTTCTTGTAATTTAAGAAATAGTTTTAGAAATTAGAGTTATGGGAATATCATTTTGTCTAACTCATTTATTCAAATAGTATAATTATAAAAAAATATGAAAGGTGAGGCATCACAATGATAACTTAGTAGGAGTCTCAAAAACATCAAAGATTTGGATATGTTCAAAATCATTAAGGAAAGAGGTAAAGGAAAAATGAGTCTCTATTTCACAATGACTTTTATATTGGTTCTTAGATTTGTAATATTATGGTGAATCTTCTTGATATAAATAAATCTGATTAAATAAAAACAAAATGTAGAGACAAGTTCTCATAATGAAACTTATGATATTGAGTTTAAATCCTTTAAAATTGAAAATCAAATCTCCTTTTTAAAACAAGAATGAAAAATCATTCCCTTTCTTTATAACCTCACTAAATCTACCGACATCATTCCCTATTTAGAACATCGAATCAACCTTTAGACAATTATCTCTTCTCCTCATTATAAATTTCCAAAAGACAATTAACTCATCCCCTAATTGTAATTTAACTTGACCAAATGCAATTAATCTCATCCCTCATTATGACATGACCAAACTGATTGATCGATGACATTTATCAATACAAAAGAAATAACTCAAACCAAAATTAGACAATTAACCTTTTCACTTGATTATAAATTTCAGAAAACAATTAACTCATCTCTTAATTGTAACTTCATTAAAAAAAACACAATTGACCTTGTCCCCCTAATTAACCCATCCCCCTTTATGACCTGACCAAGCTGATTGACCAATGACATTTATCAATACAAAAGAACTAACTAAAACCAAATATAATATAGGGGAACCCAATATTATTATTATTATTATTTTTTCTTTATTTTAATAAGGTACACGGTAACAATCGTTTATACTCTCGCGCATGAAGAAACACATGCATTGGATGGAGGCGCTGGGCTGCCTTCTTGAGGAATTCGCGGGTAAGCAGAACCAAAGCCGCTGGTGAGATCTGGTGGAAACAAAATGGGGGCCTGGTCTTCGGACAACATGAAAGGGGTGGTTGTGGCGCTGGTTTCCAGTGCATTCATTGGAGCCAGTTTTATAATCAAGAAAAAGGGTCTCAGGAGGGCAGCAGCAGCCTCTGGTGTACGCGCAGGTGAATTCTGAATTCAATAAATATGAGAAATTATATGCGTAATATTCTCATTTGTTTGTGTTTGATTGTGATTGCCAGGCGTGGGAGGGTATTCGTATCTGTTAGAGCCTTTGTGGTGGGCGGGCATGCTTACTAGTACGCTCCTCCTCCTCCGTTTTACAATTTCTCTTTTGCTTTTCGCAGAGTTTATGTTTGCCTGCAATCCTAATTAGTAATTTTTTGAAATTCAATTTGCTATGATACGGAATTGTGTACATTACAGTCGGCAAGTTGTTTGTTATTTGAGGCATCCAGAACCCTAATAAACTGCCGGAACGTTATTTGTTATTCTGAAACATCCAAATTATAAAACCCAAATGACTAGAATGTCTCGCACACCTCTATTTTGCCCTTGGTCATTTGATGTTATAGTTTGTTAAAACAAGGATAGATCAAATGCATAACCTCCTGGATTCTAAGTGGATAATCTCTTGTAATCACTCAATTACTGTCCAGGACCAAGAGATTATCAAACGTCCCACATCCATTTTAAGATTAATTTAGTGAATAGGAACAGATGACAGGGAAATTTAATCGAACATCCAAGATTGTCTTAGTTTATTCTATGTAATGTCCCCCCTTTGAAATAGAATTTAATAATAAATGATAATAATAAAATTAAAACATTAAAAATTAAATTTAAATATAAAATAATATAATTAAATATGATTAATTAAGTTAATGAAAAGTCAAAAGACATGAAAGGAAAAGTTGTGACTCCCTCAATAATGAGATATAAAAGGGAGAAGAAAACCTCATTTGAGAAGGGGGGATAATTTGGAAATGAGAAGTGCAGATCTGATTTAAATAATAAGTGCAGATCTTATTATGAAAGGCTGTGTCCCTTTCAAAGGGTAGAAATAATGAAGAGTTGCACTCTTTCAAAGGGTGCTAATGGTGAAAGGGTATGTCTCTTGCCAAAGGGCATACATGATGAAGAGGTGTGACCTCTCCCTCAAATTGAGAGATATAAAGGGAAGGAATCAAAAGCATCTAGTGACATCACCATTGAAATAGATCAGGTAGGGGACATTACATTCTAATACAGCTGTTAGTGCCTTTTTGGCCAAGGATGGCATAGAGGAGTCAAAAACAAAAAAACTTCAAATAAAAGAAAACATGAAACAATAGATTCAATGCGTAAAAACCCCAAAGTTATGTTCAATTTTGATTTTTTTTTGGTATTGTTCAGATGGACATTGTTTGTTTAATCTTGTACACATTGTTTAGCAGCAGCTTGGACCAACCACAACTTGTGTAATGTCCCTTAGTAGAATGCCTTAAAAATATCCTAATTATGGATCTCAGTTCTTAGTGTAGTAGTTAAGAGAGAGTACCTTAGCCTCTGCTGTGGTTAAAACCTGCAGAAACAAAGTGAGAAGATACTACAAATTACATTAAGGAATGATCGTATAAGCGGCTATACATATAGAATTAGCTAAGTATAACATAAAGAGGGATTCTTGTAATATAACAGAGTAGAATTTTGGTAGTGAGCTATAGTGCAATAGTTGGTAGGGTGTCTTGAATCTTGATTAACAGTTCCCCGTACCCAATGTAACCATGTAGGGTGCTTTAATACAGCAGTTCCCCCTACACAATGTATCCATGTAGGGTGCCTTAATACAGCAGTTCCCCCTACCCAATGTATCCATGTGCCCTTGTACAGCAGTTCCCCCTACTGAATGTATCTATGTAGGGTGCCTTAATACAGCAGTCCCCCCTAGCCAATGTATCCATGTAGGGTGCCCTTGTACAGCAGTTCCCCTTACCATGTAGGGCGTCTTATAACAGTTCTCCCTTTAGAGATAGTATTCAGCAGTATCATAGATCAGATTCATAAACATGTATATATTGCCTACCAAGTATGCAGAATGTTATCAGCATCAGTCATAAATATACAAGGTATTAATACTGTGAATATACAGATATTATCACGCAAAAATCACCATGTAATGCATCTACAGTTTGCTATATGTAATTCCTGGAATTCATACCAGTTTGGATATATGGCTGAGTATATTTGTAGCAGGTATTAGGCTTTTGTCTTATTACTTACTTCTTCCTTTATTTCCCTCGACTACCTCTTCTATCATGGTGGTAAGACCACCATCAATGGTCATGTCCTTTAGAGGCAGCGACCCTTTTAAAGGTTGCTGCCTTTTCTTCATCGCTTTTCTCAACCATGGCAACCCAGGCTGTGCACTCCAATCAATGCTCCAATGATCGATAATGGAATAATCAGCATATATGCTCCATCTAATCCCCCTTTTCTAGAATAATGTCAAACCCTATCTTATACCTTGCTGTTCAAAGGAACATGTCGTATGCCTTACCCAAATTGCATCTTTTTGCGCTTGTTCTACTTCTTGATTCAATTATTTGGTTGATGAAGTAGACGATATCATTTCTCTTTGGCATCACTGTTTGGGTCACATCAACCATGTGACGTGTCACAAGGTATATAAAATAATGGTTTATGAATTTTCCCCTATATACCTGGTTATCGATGTATGTGAAGATTGTATGCTTGGGAAACCTCATTGAGAGGAGTTTTGGAAAAAATGCTACTTATCATATGTCACGAGCTTTAAAGCTCATCCATAGACAATTGTGGACATGCAAAGAAACTATCTTTAGGTGGGTCTAAATACCAATCAATTTTTTTGATGGTTTTTCTGGAGTTCTATGGATCTTTTGTATCAGTAACAAGGATAAAAACTTTCTCAAGTTTCAGGAACTTAAAGCATGACTGACAAATTACGTGTCTTCATTTCGATCAGGGAGGTGAGTTTTTTAGCAAATAATTTCCAAGTTATTCACTAAATTGTGCAATCTTTATGCAGACATGCATGTCCTTTATGTAGAAATATGTCGTCATCTATGGTGTTTGACTTTTGCATACACTGAGTTTATTTCAAGGGGGACAATCCTCAACAGTCTTAGTGATTGAGCTCCCTAGTCAGGCCTATGGGTGATTGTTGGTGTTTTTAATTTAATAATTTTGTCTAAGGACCTTCTAATGAATTTTAGGCTAAGTGTCATATTTAGGTCAGCTTCCGTTGGAAATGTGTATTGATGTTTATATAGACACATCCAAACCCATTGTTTTATTATCAAGTATCAATTCGGACCTTCTGATGAATTTTAGGCTAGGTGACATATTATGTCGGCCTCCTTTAGAAATGTGTATTAATGTTTATATGCACACATCCAAACCCATTGTTTTATTATCAAGTGTCAATTTTAATAAAATATTATTGCCTTCGGGCACCATTGAATGATTTTGCCCCCTTTTTTACATTTTTCTTGTTTTGTTAAAGTTTAGTCTCTTTGTTCCTAATGATGTATACCTGCTAATTTCTACATGAATATTGTTGCATGACTATAAACTTTTGATTTTAGTATTGTATGCAAGAAAAGTTGATTTAAATTGACTTTGAAAATATTTTAGAGGATACTTGAGTACGTAGGAATGGTTTCCACTTTTTGAGCTTCTGCTGGGTACCTCTACGTTACATCTAAAATTAATGAGGTAGTAGTTGCATGAATGTTGGACAAAGGCATATAACATCTATCATCTGGTATTTGGCTTACAGTGATTGTAGGAGAGGTTGCAAATTTTGTTGCTTATGCATTTGCTCCTGCAGTTTTGGTGACTCCTTTAGGTGCACTGAGCATAATTATCAGGTACAACATATTAGTTTCAAACAGTTTTTTTTTTCATTGTGTTCTTTCTTCAATTCTGGTCAATACTAGGATTTAATGAATAGTCTGATTTTCAATTAATTGTGATACTTATAAACAGTGCTGTACTTTCAATTTATTGTGATACTTATAAACAGTGCTGTACTAGCAAACTTTATGCTGAAGGAGAAACTGCATAAATTGGGGATATTGGGCTGTGTTATGTGCATAGTTGGTTCGGTGGTTATTGTGATTCATGCACCTCATGAAAGTTCTATTAGCTCCGTTGAAGAAGTTTGGCATCTGGCAACTCAAACTGGTAGTTGTAACATCTTTCGTTCTTAGAGTTTTGTCAAGATTATAAATTGTACTCTGAAGGGCCTGAACTATCTACATTTAACAAAGGTTTAGAAGTTGGTAATTCTTGATAGAGGTAACTAACAGTTACTGTTGTTCATTGTATAGCATTTTTGCTGTACGTGGTGTCTGTTGTGGCCATAGTTATGGTGTTGATATTCCATTTTGCCCCACGATGTGGAAATACAAATGTGTTGGTTTTCACAGGCATTTGCTCTTTAATGGGCTCCTTATCGGTAAATTTGTAAAACATTATTTTCTTTTAATAATATGGTTTTCTTTTGCTTTGTCCTGAGAAAATATGTTGCGTGAAAAAGTCAATCATCATTTTTGAATGTAATTCTTTTTTCTCTCATTATTTAAGAATATGGTATTTTGTATGCAGGTCATGAGTGTGAAAGCACTGGGCATTGCTTTGAAGCTCACTTTTGAGGGAAATAATCAGTTAATTTATCCAGAGACATGGTTTTTTACAATGGTAGTGATTACCTGTGTTATCATGCAAATGAACTACTTGAATAAGGTTAGATGAATTGTTTCTCATTCCAGTTATCCAAATAATGTAGAAGCTGTTTGCTATAGTTGTATTAGGAAATTTAGTTTTCAGAAAAGTTACTTTTTGTGAGGTCGCTAATCATTATAAGGTTGAAACTTGAAAAACATTATGTCTCTCTCTAAAGAAGGGTTCATTTGTTAATTCATTATTGCTGTATTGGAATTGATGTTAATTTCCATAATTGATTTCAGCATAGGCAAGATTAATTCCTACAACTATCTGATACCTGTTGATGTGTGAAAAGTGCTGCTTTTGGTCAACACAAAATAGAATGCCGACTGCATCCAATTCTCTCTTGAATAGGGAAATCCCTAATGCTGTTCGGATTGATCAAAGGGGATAACCTCAAGGTTCTAATTGTCAGGTTTTGAGTGCTGAGGATAACTCAACGATTGATGTGTTTTTGTTGGTAAACACGAGGGGACTTACGAATGCTACAAGTTGGCTTGCATCTGGTGATGCCTTGATCCTTAAGTTGGGGGAAATAAAAGTAAAAGGATTAGGGTTTAGGGATTGTGAGGACAATGATAGTAACAGTTGGTGCTATGGGTAGACAAACGTCAAATAAACTAGTTCTTGCTTAGCTAGAGATATACTCACAACTCCACAGGAATAGTGCAAGCTCCAGGGGAATATAAGGATTTTCAAACTACGGATATTCATTCAAACATCCAATTCTGGCGCAGTCTGAGACAAACACTCATAGTTGAACTAAGAACAATGATAGGTTTTAGTTTAACCATACACAAAGACCTACAATCAGCACACCTCCAATGGTATGAACCTGAAATCAAATCAAATACCCTCACACTTAACTATTAAATTCACTGAACATTAGCCAGTTTGATGAAAAGAAACCATGTCAACAAAAGAAAACAAATGGCAAAACACCATGTTTCAATGTTTATTCACTTGATACAACTGCCATTACAACAATTTCTGTCCAGCAATTTCTACTCTATTCTACTTTTACTCCTAATTCTAATGGCTAGCTATAAAAATCTTATCTAACCCCTTACAATGAGAGATGCATTGGCATTTTATAGATTTTACATTTTTTTGTATTAAGTATAGAATCACAAAGTTCATTTTTTGCTCATTCGAGCATCCACGTTACAAACTTATTACATACTAGCTCCTTTCGAGCACCAAACTAGAAACAACAATTGGAAGACCAAGGGTCACAACTTAGAAATCCACTTTAAACAACCAATGGAAGACCAAGAGTCACAACTTAGAATTCTACATAAAGGTGTCCCTCATGGGAGTTGAACTTGGGTCTCCACATTGAGAACTCAATGCTTTAACCAACTAAGCTCAATCCCTTGGACATAGATTTTACATTTTGATTAAAAGGCCAGCATTTAACCCATCTAATGGCCGTAATCTGCCTCATAAAAGCTTTGACAACTATTTGGTTAATGACTTAAACTACCTCCAACTACCATCTCAGCTACTTGCAACTGTTTCCAATTAATTTTGCTAGAAGACACAGTTTTATTGGGCTAGAGGCACAAAAAGGGTAATCCTAGTAGCTGGGAAATAATTGACTTGTGGTACCTTTTTGTTTTGAATTACATTAAACTGGGCCCACATGTAGTCATTTTACAATAAAGCAGTTGCCTTTAAAATAAATCAACTTTTTGGTATGTCTAGCTGTTCATTTTTGATTTTGCATGTCCTGTAACATTTTGTGTGTTCTATTGCCTTCCAGAGATTTGGAATGGCATCACTTTGGGCCTTCTGTACTGTGGTCCTTACCATTGTCATGCTTTGCCCTTGACCCTATTGCACGTTCCTCATCGGCAACTTTATGAACCCGCCATTAGGGTCGTTTTGCGAGCAAATCACTCACTCTCCCGCAGACAATCTCTACAAGAAAAACAACTTCTATTATCATGGAACTTATCAATGCCATCATGTGAAAATGAAAGATCATTGTAATAAACATGATAATAACAAAGACTATATTAAAATTCCAGGCTCCACTTACAAAACTACATTCGATACTAGATGATTATTGGGCATGGAGATTACTTGTCTCTATTTAAATCACAAGCAATGAGCCTAGCTTTTTCCTTACGTCCAACCTAGCATTTCTCTAAGCTACACTATCGTACCTCACCTCCCCATTTGCTTTAACAGAGATTAAGGACGAACTTTGGCATAAAGTTTGGATACAAAAACACAGAATGTTTTGTTTCGACTTACTGAAAAATGCCGAGTTGAGGGGGCCCTTTTTTTTGCTTGCAATGTTTGCTTGGGTTTGTGTTTTTAAATGCCAATTTGAAATGTCTCAAAAAAATGCTTCTGATGATCTGGAACCTCCTATCGGCCCTCACAAGAGCGATTTAACTTTTCTTTAAGACATCATGCGACTAGAGTTGACGCTCTTTATTGGTGCCTTTATCGGTAAAAACAAAGGCGATGTTCACCTTCCTAATGTCAAACGTCGAAGTTCTTTCGTGCTTTGAAATTTTGACCTCTATGCCGTTTTAAGATATGCTTCGGGATTTTTTATCGGCTTGTATGCAAGATTGTTGATCTTTAAGAAATTCAACTCCTCATCACTTTGAAGTGATACTCCGGCCTTTTTATCGAGCTTGGAGGAATTTTGCAATAAGCATTTTGTCCTTAAAAAAATTCACCGAACTTGGTGACTCAAGCAACGTGTGTCTAGTATTTCACGAGCATTGAGCTTTTGCCACAAACAATGCTAACATCTCCTGCTAATGTCCTTATTTACTTTGCATTTAGAACATGGCACAAATCCGTTCCTTCTCATCCTGTCTCATTGCCTAACTCAGTCCTTGGGCACATAAATGGATTTTTGTTTTACCTCAAACTCGTAGTGATGATTATGCTTCTGTTCAATTTTGCCGAACTTTCTCTTTTACGATTTTTTTTTTTGAAAAAAATTCAACATCATTTTCAGTGTTTGTATCGGGGAAAATAAGGACTTTGGAAGACCGAACTTTCTTTGTTTTCATCTTTTATAAAGGCATCACAACATTTCAGTGTTTCTTTCGGGATTATCAAGGAGGTCGAAATACGATTTTGCCTTTTTAAAACTAAGAATAGCGGAACTTTGTTTCACTTGATCATTTAGATTTCAAGACGTCTTGAAGCAAAACCTCAGCATAATTCTCGGCATTATCAAGTGAAGAAAAGTTTGTTTTGTATACCTAGGAGGTCTGACGACTTTTCCCTCATGCGAACAACAGGTTTGAAATAGAAAAGAGGGGGGGGGGTCCCTATCAAAGACGGGGATGGTGTGCTAAGCACAACAGTTTCTACAAGATAGTGCCAAAGGGTTTCCTTTGGGGTGTTGTGGTTTGTTATTTTATCTAGTTAGAAGTATTAGTTTGAATATTAGCACGTTAAGATTTCTCAGTAAACAAATTCTATCTGTTTAGTCGTATGTCTATAGTTGATGTCATGGTTAGCACAAAGGGATTAGAGGACATAGTTTAGTGAGATGTTGTTGTTAGGTGGCATGTGGTGTAGCTAGAGGTCTTTTGTCATTGCAAAGGTAGTTGATAGTTTGGAGTTCTAAAGATTGCAGGGCTCAAAGGATGTTATTCTTAGAATACTTTTAGGATGACTCAACTTCTAGGCATGTTTATTGGGTTTGGTTTCTCATATTCAGAATCAATGGTACGTAAATCATTATTCTAGAGACGAGTTGATATAAATAATAGATGGGTGTCATTCTTGCGAATACTTTGTAGTCCATTTTGATGTGACGTTTTTTTTGCTTTGTGGGCACTTTCTATGTGGGTTGTGTAACTTATTTCCTTGTGCTTTCTTAATCAATTGTTGAAATTTCTTATCTTGGCCCTTCTTGATCGTTGGGGTTAAGATACACAAGCTCATATTAGATACTTTCTTGGGTTTGAAATTTTCTTGAGTCCTTTCAGAGAAGTTTGTTGGCTCCTGATTTGATCTTCCATGGAATGATATTGACATAATTTCTTCACATATATGTAACTCTAAGACATTTCCTATTGAATTACCCATTTATCTGGTAGCCTAGGATATTTCATTTGAATCCCTTTACTAGCTGATAATTTTGATTTTGGTCTCAGGTCTTGTATGTTCTCACATTTCTAAATCTTTGACTAACACATGACTTAGTTTCAACTTATTTTATTCTTGCAATTGCATGCTATTATATGCTTGGGCAATTGTTACTAGCAAATCTTTGCAAGAATCCAGGCAAACCAAGTGAATCTCTTGAAGAAAGAAATACATGTTGCATGCTGCAAGATCTCAAGATCTAGTGGATCCTCAAATTGCTATTGGAGAAAGTCAACCACCACCTTTCAAACAATCTATGTGATGAACTTGAAAGAACAATCACCTTTGCATTACCAATAATATTATAGAGCCTAGAGGTGATGTAGGAGCATCCCCGGTTCACAACAATCTTGCATCAACCAAAAACATTTTCTTTCTTGTTTTGTTTTCTATTTGCAGTTTCAGTTTTCCTTTCTGTGTGTCCCGGTTTTGGCTCACCGGATCCTGTGGAGTTGGAGTCTGCTTGAAGACTTGATCATCTTTCTTGCTTTCAAGCCGCATCTCTTTTGGATCACTTTCCGACAAGATATCGCTACCGGTTTCCATGACAATTTCTTGTTACCGGTTGCCTGAGACCTATTCTGGTGATCTACTGGAACCTATTCCGAAGCTTGCGGAGCCTTGGGCATTGATCTCGATGTTTCTTGGCGTGTGGCTGACCTTCTAGGTTTCATCCTTTGGATTTTCCGGAGGAATCTCTTGGTGGAGGCCGACCTTGTTCATTTTGCACGTTAGGTCTTGTTCTTCGGGTTTTGATCCTTTTGGGCCGACTGGATCCTTTGGATTGATATATATATATATTTGTAATCATGCTTTAGAATGCAATCAATCAGAGAATCAAAAAGTATCAGATAGATAGACTGTGCCTAGAAGATAGATCTTTCGATTCAAGGTCTTGAACATATTGATGATGAAGTTGAACAGATTGCAAGATATTTGAACAGATTGCGGATGTCTATACAAGATGAACTCAATATGATCAAATTGTTGAAGAGGCTTACCAGTATGCAATAAAGGCTGAAGAGAAATTGAACAAAAGGCATGAGAAGAGACAGAGAGGTAGAGGTGGAAGGTTTATCGGTACAGATCAGAGCAAGGGCAAGGAAGTGGGCAAAGAAGGTAATTCATACCAAAAGGATGATAGAAATTTCTACCAGAGGAGAGAACAAGATGGTTACCGGAATGAGAACTTTAGAAGACAAGACAAGAGGACATTTAGAGGAACTTGCTTTAAGTGTGGAGGAGAAGGACACCGTGCATTTGAATGTAAGAAGACAGAGGCTACTAGAAGAGTAGTAGTGGTGGAAGAAAACCCCACTGGATCAGACAGTAAACCGGAAGATGGAGAATTGTTGATGATGAGGAGAGCTTTGTGTTATACCGGAGGAGATGAAGAACCCTTGCAGAGGAAGACTCTGCTCAAGACCAGTTGTAAGATATCTGGTAAGTGTTGTAAAGTTGTTATTGATAGTGGTAGTTCAGATAACCTTGTTTCAAAAGAGATGGTGAATAAGATGAAATTGGAGAGATTGAAACACCCTAAGCCTTATCAGATAGCATGGATTCAGGATGAACATAAGCTGTTAGTAAGTGAACAATGTTTGGTAAAATTGAAAATTGGGAATTATCATGATGAAGTTTTGTGTGATATTATGCCTATGGATATTTGTCACCTTTTGTTGGGAAGACCTTGGTAGTTTGATAGACATGCAATACATGATGGGAGGAAGAATACATACACTATTGTGGCCAATGGGATGAAGCAAACCTTGTTATCTTTGGAGGAACCTTTGAAGAGTGAAGTATGTACTAATACCAAAATCTGTCTAGTAGATGGAAGGAAATTCTTGGATGGACTGAGACATGTGAATGTGTGTTTTGCCTTAATTCCTAAGAAGACTGAGAGATCGGAACCGGAAGGAGAACACCTGACAGAGATAAGGGATCTGCTGACAGAATATGAGGATATCATTTCAGATAATGTACTTGATGGATTGCCACCTGTTAGAAGTATTAGTCATTGCATGGACTTGGTTCCTGGAGCTAGTTTGCCTCACAAAGCTGCACACCGGTTGACACCGGCAGAAAATGAAGAATTGAATAGACAAGTGCAGGAGTTGTTGAAGAAAGGTTTGATCAGGGAGATTTTGATCCCTTGTGCAATACCAGCTGTATTAGCACCTAAGAAGAATGGAGAATGGAGGATGTGTACCGATTCAAGAGCAATAAACAAGATCACAGTGAAATACCAATTTCCTTTGCCTAGGATGGATGACATAATAGATTGTTTGAGTGGAGCAAAATACTTTACAAAGATAGATTTGAAGAGTGGATATCATCAGATCAGGATCAGAGAAGGTGATGAGTGGAAGACAACATTTAAGACAAATGAAGGACTATATGAATGGTTGGTGATGTCTTTTGGATTGACTAATGCATCGAGTACTTTCATGAGGCTGATGAATGAGGTATTGAAGAAATTCTTGGGTAAGTTTGTTATTGTGTATTTGGATGACATTCTGATTTTCAGTAAAACAAAAGAGGAGCATTTGTTTTAGTTAAGACAAGTTTTGCAGAGGTTGAGAGAAGAAAAGTTACTGCTCAATATCAAGAAGTGCACTTTCATGAAGGATGAGTTAGTCTATTTGGGCTTTGTGGTATCTGAGGATGGTTTGAAGATGGACCTCGAGAAAGTGAAAGCCATTGTTGAGTGGCCTACACCGGAAAGCATTGGAGAGGTAAGATCATTTCATGGATTGGCTAGTTTTTACCAGAAGTTTATCAGAAATTTCAATTCAGTTTGTAACCCTATGACTGAGACCATGAGAGGAGATTGGAAGGAATTCAAGTGGACCACCGGAGCAAACAAAAGTTTTGAATTGTTGAAGCAGAAAATGACTGAGCAACATGTGTTGGCTTTACCGGATTTCAATAAGGTATTTCAAGTGGATTGTGATGCAAGTGGAACTGCAATAGGAGCAGTTTTGAGTCAAGAAGGGAGAGCAATAGCATATTTCAGTGAGAAATTGAATGATGCTCGAAAGATATATTCAGTGTATGATTAGGAATTTTATGCCATAGTTCAAACCTTGAAGAAATGGAGACATTACTTGTTGCCTAAGGAGTTTGTATTGTATATAGATCATCAAGCTTTGCAGTATTTGAATAGTCAGAGTAAGTTGAATCAAAGACATATGAGATGGGTAGATTTCTTGTAGAGTTACACCTTTGCGTTGAAGCATAGAAGTGGGAAATCTAACAAAGTACTTGATGCATTGAGTAGGAGAAGGAATTTGCTGACAGAGACGAGAGTGACAGTGGACATTTTGGCATTGATAAAACAATTGCATTGGTGAGTGAGCTGTACTTTTGGCCCCAGATTCATAAGGATGTTAAGAGATATGTGCAAAGTTGTAGAGTTTGTCAAGTTGCAAAAGGTAGTAGTCAGAATGTAGGATTGTATAAACCTTTGACAGTATCGATAAGACCTTGGGAGGATATAAGCATGGATTTTGTACTTGGATTGCCTAAGACACCGAGAGGGAATGATTCTATATTTGTGGTAGTGGATAGATTTTCAAAGATGGCTCATTTCATACCTTGTAAGAAGACATCAGATGCATTGCATGTAGCATACCTATTTTTCAAGGAAGTGGCGAGATTGCATGGATTACCTAAAAGCATAGTTTCAGACAGAGACACTAAGTTTGTTGGCTATTTTGGGAGAACACTTTGGAAGAAGATGAAGATAGATTTAAAGTTCAGTTCTACTTTTCATCCACAGTGGCTATTTTGGGAGAACACTTTGGAAGAGGATGAAGATAGATTTAAAGTTCAGTTCTACTTTTCATCCACAGATTGATGGACAGACAAAAGTAGTTAACCGAAGTTTGGGAAAGTTGTTGAGATGTTTAGTGGGAGATAAAACTGGAAGTTGGGATTTGATCCTTGCACAATAAGAGTTTGCGTATAACAATTCAGTGAATATAAGTACCAGAAAAACACCTTTTGAGATTGTTACCGAAGTGCATCCTAGAGGAATAGCAGAATTGAGACATTAGCAATGAAGACCGGAAGAGTTCAGAAGCAGAAGATTTTGCAGATCACATGGCAGCATTGCATATTCAGGTTAAACAACATTTGGAAGACATGAACACCAAATATAAGGAGAAGGTAGATGAGAAGAGGAGACATAAGGAATTTGAAGTTGGCGATGAAGTGATGGTATACTTGAGAAAAGAGAGATTCCCGGTTGGAACTTATAATAAGTTGCAGATGAAGAAGTTTGGACCTTGTAAGATTTTGAGGAAGTTCAGTTTTGGAAATGCATATGAAGTAGAGCTACTGGATAGTCTAAGTATTTCACCTATATTCAACATTGCAGATCTTCATGAGTACCATGAACCAGAATTCTGTGATGATCTTCATGTCGCTTCAGGATTCTAGAACTTGAAGTATTCTAGATCAGTGAAGAGATCTTGAATCGGAACGGGAACTATCATCCTTCTTGTCGTCTGTGTCTTTTTCTTTGTTTTGAGTCTTTTTGTTTTTGTTTTTAGTTTTTGCTTTGATTGACTCTGTGGCCCAATGGATAAAAGGAAGGCACTTAGAGATTTGGTTTCTATTCTTTCACAATAAGTGAAATGAATTCCCCAGTTAGAGCTAGTTGTTGTCCTCATTTTCGTTTTCAAAAATATGGACTATTACATAGAAATTTTTGTCAAAAAATGAAAATTTTACTCTATGGCATGCTTCCTGAGGCAGAATTTTGCCCTACCCCTAGACTAGACTTATCCTCAGTGCATCCTCAAACCACGTTTCAAATTTCATCGCATTCTGAGTTCGTTTGCTATGTTTTTCCTTCAATTTCGAGTTTTTTCTTCTTGACTGCAGGTGGGAAATTTTCCTTAAGTTGCAAGTTTTAATTTTCCCTTTGTTTTAGTGTTGTAGGGAATTTTTTTAGTTAATTACAAGTGCATTTTATGAAAAATAGAACTTGTAACTTACTTTTTATTTCCCCCTTGTTGCTTTTTGGCTTTTTAAGTCATTGTAGGAACTTTTTAGACATATTACAAGTGAACTTCAATTTAAAAAGTTTAAATAAAACTTGTAATTCATTTAAAAAGTTCCACTTAAGTGATTTTAAGTTATGGTAGGGGTTTTTATCCTCCATTACAAGTTTTATAAAGTCACTTTTAGTTGTAATAGGGATTTTATTTCCCTATTACAAGTTGTTTTTATGACTTGTAAAAGGAATTTTATTTTCCCTTTACTAGTCTTTTGTTGAGTTGTTTAAAACTTGTAATGGGAGTTTTATTTCCCTATTTCAAGTATTTTAAAATTGTTGTTTGCTCTCACAAACTAGATTTTGCCTCTATGCATGAAAAGTGAACATATTTAGAACTTGCAAATGGGTTTTAGAAACCCGATTTCATGTGTTCTTTGCAATTTTAAACTTGTTCTTTCCCAAAAACCCGATTAGCAATATTGGAGGATTTTGTTGAAGATTTCCAACGATTTTTATGGAGAAATTTTGATGAACACAGAGTACCACTAAGAGGGGGGTGAATCAACTGTTCCTATTTTTTTTGATTTTTAAAGCAATTCCAGAATACTGGTTGTTATCTTAAGCACTAGACAATCAAACTAGGAAAGCAAATGAGGAGACCAAAGATGACAATCACACAAATGCAACCCACAACACCAAATGTACAAGGAAAACCCAATATGGGAAAAACCTCGGTGAGAAATGTTGTTGGAGACTACTGCTACAATCCAACCTCACAAGTGAAACACTGAATTACAAAAATTTAGGGCACCAACCCACGGAGCACCAACCCCTACTAATTTAGGGCACCAACCCAAGGAGCACCAAGCTCTAACTTGGTGATGTATATTGAAATACAATTTAGATACAGTTATGGCTTCTTGTTGCAAATGAGTTCTCCAACTCCTGATCAAATATGTTACTGCCGGTTGATAGTCTTCTCTTCTTTACTAGATCTCACATTGCCGGTTGTGAGATCACTCTCCTCTGATTCTTGGCCTCTCTTCTCTCTCTCTCTCTCACAGTCTCACAACTCACTGTGTCATACTTGGATGTCGCCTTGCTCAACCAAATTTCACTGGTTTGCTCAGCAGTTGGACCTGCTACAGTTATACCGGTACTCAATCATTGTCGGCTAAACCCTCTCACCGGTATGCTTGTTGCCTCACTCTGCAACTTTCTTAGAATAAATTTTAAGGCAAATAATCCTTCTCTGCACTCCAACTCTCTTTACTCTTCTTCTTCTTCTTCTTCTTCTTCTCTTCAAGCATCACCCTTTTCTGTTTTGAGCTCATGTATTTATATTCATGGATTCCCCCCAAGAATGCATTCAAACACTGCCATGTTAGGTTTTCCTTTTCCAACTCAATGCGAATCCCCTTTGATTCGATCTGCTTTTTTCAGGGATATGATCTTTATGACAACGATCAATCACCGACCGAACTTCGCATTCCAATGTGCGTTTTCTAAATCTGGAGGTCTGCACGACGCTTTTCTGCTTTTCTTTGTCACTCGCCATTAGTGGATTTGTTGTTTCCTTCACCAACCATGTACGAAGATCAAATCTTCTAGCAGGATCAATGCAATTGTATTTCCAGCTTGCCTTCCTCGAGCTGCAATCTTTTGGCATCATCCGTGACTTGCGGGTCCCTCATAAAAGCCCACCTGCCTGCAGATTTGTTACATTGATGCACACTCCACTGACCTGTGCAATACCTCCACTTGGCATCCAGTTGTCATGTTTGTCGACATCCACCTTTGCTTGGATTCCTATGTTGGTTTGACACTCTTTGTCGACCAAGGTTGACTACCAGTTTTAGTCTATCTTACCGGTATGACCATCAAACATCCTTTCTGTTCTGTTCACCGATTGTTGTGCCTTCATGATACACAAATAACCTTCATCCCGGTTTATGCCTTACCGGTAAGCCTTCTTTACTGGTAGATGACTCAAGTCACGTGTACCGGTAGCCTTCCTTCTGTCTGCTCACTCTCATGTGTATTGCCATCATATCGGTCACCACTTCTTCTATCTTACTGGTGACCTTGCCAAACCGGTTGACATCAATGACAACATAATGCCAAATTGCCAACAAATTCAAGGAGGAGGAAGGTGTTTTGATTTCATGCCTATTTTCATGCATTTTGAAACTCTCTTCACGCCATTTGGAAGGCATTGTTGCTGGTTTTATGGTATTTTAACAGCAAAAACGTGTTTGAGAAATGCCACAATTTGCCTTTGAAATTTGCCACAAATCCATTATTTCCTAAGTTGTTTTTGCTTCCTTCACCTAGGCGCGGGGTTTGGATGGAGATTTGACCATTTATTATGCCATTTTGATAGCTGTTTTTGCTGCACATGGTATTTTGGAAAAATGTGGCTAGGGTTTGAATCTCCTCCTTGTATCTATTTAAAAGTTTCAATCTTCCATTTCAAGGATTGCTTCTTGTATTTTGGAGGATGTTTTGATTGATCAAGGTATGTTTCTTTCCGTCCTTTTTTGTTTTTATTTCTTGTTTGTTTGGTTTTCCTTGGTCTTTGAACAAAGTGATCTTGCTGGTGTCTTCCAAGAAGAGGAGGGGTTAAGGCTAAAGGACCAAAGTTGCTCCCCACGGACCGGGAAGAGGAGGTGGATGAAGATTAGCCATAATAGATGATGAAGATATCAACGGTTTGAAAAAGAAAGGAGAATTTTCACTTGGGATAGATTTCTTTTTCTTTGACGGGAGGTAACTTGTGGTTCGTGAAAGGGAGGATGTACTAGTGAGCAAATGGAATCTAGCTCGTTTAGCAAGAGATATTTCTTGAGAACTTTCACCCTTCCTACGACGAGTATAAACACGCAAACCTTCTAGCTTAAAGAAATCTGAAAAACCAAAGTGATAATATTCTGAAAAATCAGCAAAACACTAGACTTCAAACGAAAGCATGAGGCTTCCGAATGCATTTGTGGCCCCAGCAGAGTCGCCAAAAACTGTTGGTTGAAAATTTTGTACACTTGGGGAAATCTACAAAATTGTGGTTTCAACCACATTGTGTGAGAAAAACTCTCTTAATTAAGGGAAGGCTCCCCCTATCTATCTAATACTAAAACTAAAACAGGATGGAACAACAGTCTTTCTTCTTTTTTCAAGAAAGCCAATATCCTTTTTTCTTCAAAAAAAGTGATAGCAATTTAATATAAAACAGCAGTAACAACTTTTTGAAATAAAATGAGAGAAAGGAAATGAAGTTTCCTGAGAGTTCAAAGACTTCCGTCACCTCCTTTGGGACGGGACAGCAATATCAAGATCAAAGTCTTGACTATGTGAAGTCCCATCTACCCTTTTCTATTCTAATGATATTAAGAACAAATTATGACAACACAAAGTCTGAAATAACTTATTTCTTTCTACACAAGACAACAAAAACTAGTGTGAGCTCAAAGTTTCACAGCTACACAAGAAGAAAGACTGTTGTTCCATCCTATTTTAGTTTTAGTATTAGATAGATAGGGGGAGCCTTCCCTTAATTAGGAGAGTTTTCTCACACACTGTGGTTGAAACCACAATTTTGTAGATTTCCTCAAGTGTACAAAATTTTCAACCAACAAGTACAAAGGAGCCTATATTACTTGGCCCAGCATCACTAGCTTTATGTGTTGTCTTATGCTTGTATACTAGACAAGATTGCAATGCTGCTACAAGCATAGTAGCATTGTTGAAGGTCTAAATTGACTTAGCAAACCAAAAGTATAATTGTAATCATTTACTTGGGATTTAATTGGGAAAACTTGAGAGAATAAAAAATGTTGCTTTTCCATTTGGCATGGCCCAAAATGATCTTTATTTTTTTCTTTTTAAAACTTGCGTGGGGTTTTGGAGGCAGCAGCTCCTAGGAAGGCCAAGGGTCAACATCCCTAGTGCATTCCTCCTTGTGGTAGAGGGCTGGGTTGAGTCGTGGAGCCCCCAACATAAAGCCCAAATTAAGTGTAGGAGCTGAAGATTAGCTCACTCACCCCAGGATCAACTGCAAAACAAAAAGATAACCTTCCACAAGAGAGTATGGCAAGAGAAGAGCTTGCTTGATATTATGATCTATGATATGATCTTCAATCTTATGATACTGACGTAAAGGGATACTTTCCCTTCAAGTAACCTGATATTCACTACATCAAATTCACTCTAATCTGATTTTAGAACAGCAAATTTTAAGTGCTACGAATACCAAGAAAATGAAGACAAACATGGAGATTTCTCTTGAAGATTTCAAACATAGCTCCATTACAATGCAACAAGCCTTTTGGCTTCACTTTCAAATGCTTAAATCTGATCTAAAACTGATATAAGACCTTCAACATGATGCTACAGCAACAGTATGGCTTCGAAAAGCCTTCTTTCCAAGCTCTCCCACCCTTCACCTGCAAACTATATTGTTACAAATGAAAACCTAACTTCCAAAATACCACTCTTGGCCAAATTAGCATCCCAGTAATGGTATGCCCAATTTGGCTTCCTTCATAAATTGAATTTGAATTTCGAATTAGCATCTCCATTTAGTGTTCTTACACTTCTTACACTATGCCGAAATTAGAAGTCCATTTTGTGCCACCAACTCACCAAGTTGACTCCCAAGTTAGAAAAACCCAAAAACTCCTCTTGGACGCCTAAGTTGAACTAGATGCTTTGTCATATGCATTATCTCCTAGAAATTTGAAAATCTACCTTATTTGGCTTCCAATGAAGAGCATGTGGGTTCCACTAAAACCCAACGCCCATATTGGCAAATTTCGACAATTTTACAATATAAATGCCACCAAAAATGAAATAAGGTCTATTACATAGCCATGCCAAAATATTTTATAAAAATATTTGGGTTTATTAAATACAAAATCCAATCTCAGTCAAAATTCCAACTATGGAAGAAAATGCAATTTTTTTTTGGTTCTACAGGATTTCTTGACCCCTTGGATGCCCCTGCATTGGATACAAAGTGTCCAAGAGCCTTGCTTATATAGGCAAAAGGATGAAAGATAGGATTAGACAAGACCATGACATGTTTCTATTTCCTATAACATGAGACAACTAACATAGCAAATATCAAATGACCTAGGATACAAGAAGTAAATGACAAAAGATAAGATATAGTGCCAACTAAGACTTCTTGAAACATTCCTAGGACTTGAGTAAACGTAACATGTGAATAGGACCTATAGGTGAATTGGCTAGGTAATACACCTAATTTACACCAACATTAAGGATTTTGAGGCCATAGATTCCATCATGTTGTATGATATTTTTCATTATTTTGTCACCTTTAGCCAAGCTCTAAGAGTCTAGACTCTAAACCCTTCAAAAAATGCCCTAATTGTGTTTTTTTGGCTTTTTAAGGTTTAGAAATTCATTTATTTAAAAAATTTATTTATTTTTTATTTTAAGGGTTGTCATGTAGTCAAGTTTGATCACTAGGACTCGAGTCCCAGTGAGTCTCGGTAAAACTTGCAAGGATTCACAACCAAGTCTATAGGCCTTGTATGGCTTGGCTTGGATTGGGACTTGACGAGTTTGGGAACTTTCATCCATAGGTCAAAAAGCCCACAAAAGTTTAAACCTATCACTAAATATGTTCCAAGTTTGCATCTCATGCTTCGTAAAGCTTCTTCTTAGGTCTTGTAGACTTAAAATCTTCTTTGATTTAGGTTTCCTTTTAAGTGCTAATAATTTTTTGATGGTATGTCTCCTCCAATTTGTTACACGCACCCCCTAACTCTGTTCCCCTAGTTTTATATTCCTAAAAAAAATTGGTTGTGATTCTCAACTTCTTGGATGACATTTGATTTACTTTGATTGAAATGGTTTAATTTAACATTTTGTGTAGCTTGGAGTTTGAGGGGAACTTGGTTATCCTTTCCTCTACTTTGTCTAGCAAACTTTTTTCCTCGTCCTCTAAGAAATCTTGTTGTGTGCTATATAGTTGACTCCCACCAAAAATTTTTCTTTCTAATAACTCTTCATCACACATTTGATTTGACAGGGGAAACATTTATTTTTAACCTTATGAAGAGTGAGAATCATATTGATTATTGACACCAAATATCTTATATATGGAAATAAGATAATGATATGATCCTTTGATACTTAAGTTATTAAAATCAACGTAACTAGGCCTCTTGCATTTGAGTTGAATGTGGAAGTTTTTAATTTCCATAGACTATATCAATACTCCATAGACTATATCAATATTGGCATGAATCTGATTGCTTATTTCTTAGTGAACAACGGGGATGCATTCTCCCCCCACCACAAACCCCCGCGTCCCTGAGACAGGGGAATGGGCATGGGGCGTCCCCCATCGTCCCAACACCACCACCGGGATGTCTGGAGACACCGGGGATGTCTAGACGTCTTGGGAACTCCTAGTAGTCTCCTAGCTATCTCGGGAATGCCTAGGAGTCTCCCATAGCCCCAACTTAGAAATTCAAACCCTAAGCAAAAATGGTGGAAAATTTGTGAAAATGGCATCCTTGTCTTTAAGCCAGTCTTATTCTCTTCATCAGATATATACATGAAATATAACATTTAAGTATAAGAAAGGAAAAAGTCATCGATCACATTTCAAAATGTCTTTTTCCTTTCTTATACTTTTAAGTTATATTTCATGTATATATTGGCAGGATGTTTGAGAGTGGTTTCAGATCTCTAGGAGTTATAATGCAGATTCTAGGTTTTAGAAGATTTAAAATGTTTTTGACTTAGTCAAATTTCAGTAATGAGCAACCTCCTATCAGTATTCTTTCGCTCTCTCTAGCTCACTCTCTTTGTCTCCCTTCAACTCTTGGCCTATCTCTCTACCTATCACTCTTCCTCTAACCCCTCTCTCTATCTCACTCTCTTCTCTTTCCCCCAAGATCTAGACCTATCTCTACATCTCTCTCTCACCCAAACCCCTGTAATGGGTGCTACCCTCAACCTTGTTTTGGTGTTGCCCCCAAACCCCCATCAAACTATATTTCTAAGCAAGTGATAACCAATAAGCCAATGATGAATCATGATCATAAATCATTTTTTTGATATAATAGAAATCTCCAATTTGACAATTTCATTTGTCAAATTTTATTTAGTATTCAAGAAATCTTAGTATTCAGTATTTGCAATTTTGCTATTTTACTAGTTTGCGATAGTTTCATTTGAAATATTATTATTCTTATACATCTTTTTATAACTAGTTTTTTCAAGTACTATATGTATATCAGCACTGCCCCCCGCCACCCCACCACCGTCGTCCCCCCCGCCATCCCCCCACCGTCCCCAAACTTAGGCCCTTTGTCCCCCATCCCCGAAACCCATCCCTGCGTCCCCCCATCCCAATGGCCATGGAACACTGTTATTTCTTGACTCTTGGATCACATTTAATACCTGATAGTGACAAGTTTCTTTTGGTCTCACTATGCTGTTTACATCAAGTTACCCTTTGTAATCATTCCAGGCTTAGTTTTCTTTTATCAAAGGATCAATTTACTCCCTCCAATTAGGACACCATTCAACTCAACAATGATAAATTCCTCGCCATGGGCCTGCTCAGTATTAGGCACTGTTTGGATTGTAGCAGCAAAAATCTTTTGGGGATAAAATTGGCAAACTAAAAGTATAAAGCTTTTTTGAAAAAAATCAGGATTTAAATGGAAGAAAATCAGATTTTAAAAAAATGTAGAAAAAGAGACAAAAAGTACTTTAATTATTATTAAATTTAAAGGCATTTCTATAGCACAGAGATATAGAGAGCAAATAAAATTAGGAGTTTAGCCCTTGAATTGTCCAGATGAAAAGTATTCTAAAATAGCAAAATGCAGTGTAGCACGTAAGCTTTGCGCTAGTAAATGATTCTTTGGTAATTTCTGTACAAAGTTGATAAAGTTATTGCTAAGTTAACAATAAAACATTTATTGGTGAGCTCTAGTTTGTAGTCGTGCCCTAAAAAAGTCGCGTGACTGTGTTATACAATAAAATATATTGCCATTTCACATATAAGGAATATAGTTTGCCAGACAAGCCAATACAGTTTGCCTGTATTGCTCAGAACTATTTTAATACAAGTGTTCAACACAAACATCTGCAACCTTGCTTAGAGATACTTTATTTTTACATCTGCGCTACAACACCACATACACCAGTATATCCATGCCATTTCTTATAACTGTATATGAATATATCACTACTCTTGAGTTTTGCAACTATCGATCGCCCTCGGAAACTCTAACTTAGACTCTTCAATCTCTATGACCTATATTTTCATTTTGCCACGAGTAGGTGAGAACAGCCTCTTAGGATGACTATGGCCCCAACAATTTCTCCTTTCATTTCGTTTAGAGTATATAGTTGTTTGGTTTTGGTTCTGACGAATTCACTCTTGACTCACCATTTAGCATTTCAAATCTATATTAAATGGATAGTTTAATCATAATGCATTATCTTAATAAAATATGGGAATGTAATCGCACATTTTGCTACTTTTTATATTCATAATACTTGTGCATTTTCTTATGTACCATATAATCCATGTTTTAAACAATTTGAAACACCGGTATATTTTTTATGAACTTATGCTATTACTTTAACGGAGACTTCCTTTTTTCAATTCAGGCTCTTGACACTTTCAACACTGCGGTGGTTTCTCCAATTTACTATGTCATGTTCACAACGCTAACCATCCTTGCAAGTATCATAATGTTCAAGGTATGCATCTACTTTGCACATATTGAAATTTGAAACATAATTGTAGATTAGTTTTCGATATTAAAGTTGCTGCATCTGACAATGTATGTTATTTGGCTCATACTAATTTGAGATTGCCTCTCTTTATTTGCAGGACTGGGATGGTCAGAGTGCAAGCAAGATTGCATCAGAGATTTGTGGTTTTATCATTGTTCTTTCTGGAACAGTTCTGTTGCACATAACAAAAGATTATGACAAGAGCCCTTCAATGAGTATGCCCAAACTGGCTTCTTTCGTAAAAAAAAATACCATAGCATTCTTAGTAATTTGATTCTCTTGATGTGTCGTATGATTGGCAGCAGTCTTAGTATGCTAATGAGTGACATTGTTTGACATTGCAATTTATTTTGCAGACATGTATACACCTTTGTCACCCTCTGTATCAGCACATTTCAGCCATGGAAGTGGAGAATTTAATCAGTGTGCTGACGAGCAGGGCTTGTTTTCAGAAGATCGCCCTTTCCAAAAAGATGACTCATGTTAGTTTGTATTGAAGTTGGCACTTACTAAAATATCTTGAGAGCATCCTAGGTGTGGGGAATATCAAGTAAAATTGTGGTGCGTGTGAATCAGTTGCTTGCAACTTGTTCCCCGGAAACTGAAGAGATCACTTATTTTCAGTCATTCTGGCAGACAATAATGTGGTCTCATGGGATGCATTTGTTGCTATTTAGATTCTCCATTCTGCTTGTGCACTTGCTCAATGCGATCACAATTCTGGTTCAAAAAAGGAACAGTTGCTGCTGGGTCCGGACTGTACAGAGACATAAGAATTCTAAGATAGTGGTGGCTGTAGGAGGGATTAACAGGCAAGTGCTAGGCAGGATGAAGGCTCGCCTTTGTGTCGTAAAATATTGATACCCATTTTCTTGATGTAAGGGAAGCAAGATCATCATAAATTTATATTTCGGCAAAGAAATTGCCAAGGCGTGCCCAATTGTTCCTCATGCTCGAAGGAGGCTTTTTATAAATAGGAACAAACTGTAATTGTCTGTGACAGTATTACAGAGTAAGATATACTGCACACAGAAAGAACAAAGTGGACGATACGGAGTCACAGGCAAGGAGGTATTTTGAAAATGTTTTTGATTGAGTAAGTTGGTGCACTCAAATGTAATGAATGGAGATAGTTTGTTTTAGAAAGTGATTAAATGGTACATTTTAAGAGCTCAAATTCTTGTATATTTCTGTCAATTTGTATGCGTTGAAAAATATCAGTTGATGGCAGCTACGATCTACAATGCTGCAACATGTATTCTAGATATGTCACGTTATTTCTATGTTTAGTTGTATTTTCTTCTGAGTCGATCACATTTCTGTGCATTTATGTATCTTTCATACATAAGTTTGCTTTTGCGAGTTTACCAACCTTTGAAGGTTGGTTGATTTTGACATTATGTTCCAGCCAAGCTCATGTTCAACAAAGCTGCCATGACAAGGATGGA
The DNA here is from genome assembly GCF_030272615.1 of Cryptomeria japonica. Classification (NCBI taxonomy): domain Eukaryota; kingdom Viridiplantae; phylum Streptophyta; class Pinopsida; order Cupressales; family Cupressaceae; genus Cryptomeria; species Cryptomeria japonica. The sequence continues at coordinate 548,787,629 of NC_081413.1, read as the reverse complement.
AGAAACTATTCTGCCAAAATCACCCAAGACTTGCACTTGTCCCGCCCTTTCGAAGCATATCGTCAGGAAATTGGAACATCTCTGGCGGTTGCATATGCCACCAACCTTGTCATCGAGTGACAACTTCATCTGTTGATAGTTTTGCTTGAAGTGCTTCCAAATTATTTAGCATTATCTGATTTCAAAGTTATCAATATCCTGGAAAATGGAATATTGTTTTATAGGGTATATAGTTTGAAATGCATTGTCACTAACTAAATAAGCCTTAAAAATGATTACACAGAAATTATGATTGGCTCAGTTCCCATGGGCATTGGCAAATAATGCAATTGAAAATCAATTGAAGGATTTTTTCAAAAAGGGACTTGGGAGTTGCGACATTTGGGTACAAATAGTGCACGGTCTTGGAAATGATTCAAGAAGGCAAAGTACGGAAGATTTGATACAACATTTGGCAAAAGCCAAGAAAAATGAAATTCAAACATTCATATGATAAACCAATTTTGTAGACATCACAAGAAAAGAATTGCATATTAAATTAAATACTAACTTCACAAATGTACGATACTAAACCATCAAAACTCCATGTAATTGCTAACACAAAAGGTTAACATTTAAATGTTTGAATAAGCCATTCCACAAAGTATAGAGCATGGTTAAAAAGAAGTCAAATATATGTAGTATAATACAAGTGACAAGAACATATCTGAAACACTTGATTCAAGCTTCCGAGCTTGTTAACTGATCTTCTGAGAAACTATCTGTAGCATTTATGTTGTCGTTTACATGAAATTCATATGCTCCGTCAAATGTGTGAATATAACAATCAATACATGGTTTTTACTTAGCCGACTTTATGCACTTGAGAATGGCGGTTCAAATGATTTCTTTGAGTTGAATCACCGATTAGGATGAGTAACTGAAGCTTGAAGTACAAGTGCAGTTAGTCACTAGTAAACTTCGCAACAACTCTCAAAAGAGAGAATGTATTAAGATAAACAAAATATTACTTAAAATTTTTAAAACTAAGATACTTGATCCGTGTCTCTGAAATTAGACTAGTTGGAAAGTTTTTGTTCTACTCGAATTCATACTACAGTTGACCATTTTAAATTTAATGTGTTAAATTGTTTGTTGAAAGTGAAGCAAACGGTGAAATTGAAACTCATAATAAATCAATAATAAATTAACAAGAAAATCAACAAGTGGTATTCTTCACACAACTGTTGTATATGAAACATTAGTGTGGGTGAAGAACTGGTAATGGCAATAATTCCAAAATTAGTTTATCAAAATATAGATATTTTTAGTCCTAGCGTGAGAAGAATGATTGAACGATTTACGTAAATGAATTGTAGGACAAACGACAATAAGAGAATTCAATATCATAAGAAAATGAGGCTAAGATAACTTGAAGAAATTTCTTGTGGGTGAAAGGTACAACTTAATGTGAGTATATACTCCATGCTTAAAATAGCTAGGAAAGACTGATTACGCAACCTCTTGGGCCATGATAATAGCTTTAACAATTAATTGAAAATGTCCAAGTGATCTCCTAACCCTTACAACTTCTATGATAGTCATGAACATGTGAGGATACAAATGTAAAATCTCAATACAACTACTTTCAAGATTCCAACATCTAAAATTTGACTTCTAAGTTGTAAATATAGTCTCCCATCATAGGGAAGCTGAAATGATAGCCCAAAATTTAGAGGAAGAGAAAGAGTATAATAATGGAATCTGAAACACTATTGGACATCACAATTGCATGAAATGAACTGTCTGCTTTCAACATAGAGGTTATTGTGTTTCACTATGATCAAAATAAAATTGTTGTGACAATTATGCTTTTAGTATGTGAACAAATTGGCAATGTTATCAAAAACTAAGAGCAAACTCAAATTTTAAAGATCTTGTACATCAAAACTTGTACATGGATGTCTCACACCCTCTCAAACATTCTTTAGGACAAAAGATTTATTTCTTTGTCCTAAAACATGCTAATGGGCACAATAATCGAATCTTCAATTGGAGATATTTTGGATTGTAAAACTTGTTAGAGATACAATTGATAAATAGACATGAACCCCTTAATTGATAGCACATATGCTTCCTTGTTTTGGAGCATAATACAAACACAAGCCAAAATTTGGTATGCCTTTGCCTCCAACTATCCATGCGATGAGAAAGTATATTGCTTGAACTTGGAGAAACTTACTCAGCATTAGTTATCTCCAAAAGAAACATTTTCTTATGAAGATTTAAGATATTCTCAGGTTGCTCTTAGTCTCAATAAGCATGCAACATGAAGGCCCTAGTATTTTTTGATAACATGATATTTGTTAACCCTCTTATAGATGAGCAACATCAAACGATATTTCATCAATAAAAGTTCCAATTGAAAATCTTAACACCCTTTATATGAAACTAACATTGAGCAACACTTCTATTTCTTAATAACCAATCTTATTGGTAGTGCTAGAAACCTTAGAATCCTTAGATTCATCATCAATCTCCCAACCCTTCTTAATGACTACATTGTCTTCTTTCATAGAGGGCAAAGTAGTTCTTACCCTTCTTACCTTGTGAGTCTTCTTTTTAGAACACAATATCAACATTAAAGGGCATTGGGACATTATATGATCATTTTTATCACAATGATCATAATTTCCAAATTTCTTCTTGGTGCTTTTAAAGTTTCCCTTTTGAACCTTTTTATTGGCCTTGTAAGTCAACTTGGAAGAGGAAGAACAACTATCTATTTCAAGATAATGAGCATGGGACAATGCCTCATCTATGTCAACTATCTCAAAAAGCAACATGGTTGTACAAAGATGATTATGAAGAACTAATACTTCTAATACATATTTACCCATTTGTACATCCCTTCTATGGAATTCACTAGTGTATTCTTGTACATTTTGGTCTTGTTTTTGCTTAAAAATTTGCCATTCCATTCACTTCTACCTTATGATATACTGGCTACAGTTTCTTCCTAAATTTTTACTTAAAATGCTCCCAAGAACTTATAAATGTCTTTTCATCGCAATAGAATATAAGAAAATTGCAAATCAAGTTGTAGCATGTTTTTCCGACCTTAGTCTCATAAATAATACCTTTTGATTTGAAGTTAGTATGCATTATTATAATATAGCTTAATTTGAGTGATCCAATTCTCAAGCATCTTTGTACCAACAATTGTACATGTCAATTTAACATACATGCAACATATTTTGTAATGGAGAAAGCTCTGGCCTGCACAATGGCTCTCCTTGCCTAGGTTTTCAAATGATGCGAAATCTTGTCCTTTTCCTTGTGCCAAGACCTTCCCTATTGTGGTTTGTGGCCAAGATGTGGTAGAAAATGTTACTTTCTCCTAAGATTGTGGGTTGGTGTGTCGATTTGTTGGGCTCTAGCCTTCCTTCCTGGATCTACATCATTGGGTGAGTGATTCTTGAAAGCCATTGTTTGTTGGTAGCATTGAGCTTTTCCATTGTGCTAAGGGTTTTTAAATTGCTTCCTTTGCTTCTTCGAATGATTATGACTTGGTGTTGAGCAAGCTATGGGATTGGTGAGTTAACTCTCTCTGGGTCAAACCATGTACAACTTCTTTTAACTCTCTTACTGAATCACTCAATGTGCATTCGGTGTGCTTTTGTCTTCCCAATGTTCCTCTTCATTTTTGGGAGCATTCTTGTTATGAGGCCATTGGCAACTCTATCGGCTGCTTCTTGAAGATTGATGATATCACACCCTTCATGTGAGTGACAACATGAGAAATAGGAAGGAGATCTTTCCCCTCCTCATTCTACTCTTGCTCACATTTCAATCAACATTGACATCTCTATGCCTCTTCATGGGGATGTGGTTCTTATGGTTGGGGATAATCCATGAACTCAATTGTTGGAAGGGCCTCCCCTTTTGTTGTCATAAATGCTTCTCAATTGGCTACTTAGCTACATATTATTCTCTCTTACGTCGACATGAATGGTGATCATTTGACTGTTAAGGCTTCCGATTCTGATGACTCTTTAGAGGCCGATGATGGCTCCTTTCGAAATGAGGTTGTGCCTCTTATTGCTGTTGTGGCCTCCTCTGCCCCCCTTGATCCTATTCCCCCTCTTGCTATTGGTGTGGCCTCCTCTAGCCCTGAGGTTGTTACTCTTTTTTTGTAACAACTTGTTGTTTAATAGTGTGCTCCAAGTGCTGACAAATCCTTTAAGACGATTTCTCTACTTGATACTGCTTGTAATGATGTTCATAATAGTAATATTGCTTGGACTATTGCTTGTTAGAAGCAAAAAGGTAATTCTTCCCCCCACCCCAAAACTTTTCCCTGAGTTGTGACTGAAATTTCTTCCCACTCTTGAGTTGGGTAACTAGTTGTTCTACTAGTGTGCTATTGAAGGTCTGTTTAGCCTTTTTTTTCTTTTCTAATAATGGTCTTGTAACATGTTGTTAATGGCTTGTTTGACTTGAGTTTGTATAGGATCAACAACCTTGTTTTGTTGCCTAATTTTTTATTATTGCCTATGGGTTTTTGTATACAAGATTAGCACCCTTGTTTTGTTACTTTAATTATAAGAAACAACTCTTTCAAATGACCACATCTCAGTATTGTCTTTTGCCTTTAATAGAGGCTAGTTTGGAAGAATCTTTCCAACATTTGAAGACTCCTAATATTTCCATGAAAAACTCTAAAAGGCCTTTCATGGTCTCTAATGATTGAGATAAACTTGCAATGGTATTGTACATCCTTTAGAATTTTGCTTAAAGTCTTGTGAGACTATCTCTTTGCAAAGGTAATTTTGTCTCTCCACTCAATCTAGTTGTCAGCATGAACAAACAAAACACTTACAACATGCTTCACAAAAGATCAAGTTGATGTGATACCACTTGATCCACAAACTATAATGATATTTTCTAATTAGTTTTTGAAAAGTATGTAATGTTAGTCCTAAAGTGTGAAAGAAAAATGATTGAATGATTTATGCAAATGAAATGTAGGATATGCGACAATAATAGAGTTAAACACCCTAAGAATAAGACTTCAAGATACCTTGGAGAAATCCCCTGTGGGTTAAAATCCTATCTATATGCATGTATACACTCACTCAGTACTTAAACATGACTTAGAAAGATTGATTACATAACCCATTGAGATCTTTATAGATATCCAAAAAGTTATTTAACTCTCCAAGAACCAATGGAAGATTCCCATGTGGACTCTTCACCTTTACAACTTTTATGATAATCACTAACATAAGAAATATAAATGAAAAATCTCATTACATCATCTCTCAACAAGAGAATTAGGACTCCAAAATCTAGATTTTGACCTATAAGAGATTACAAATACTCTCTTTTCATCGTTGAAATGATTACGTAAAAAGAAGAGAAAATTTGGATTTTGGAATGTCAATAGATGCTATGATTGCATGAAGTAAATTTATCATTTCAACAAAGATAAATCATGTGTTTTTCATAGTAGATGAAAAATTTAGCAAATTGGTTATGCTTTCATTGCTCGAACACCAAACCTACACACGGACATCCCATATCATCTTGAACCTTCTTTAATATACAAGTATTCCTTTATTAAACTTATTCTTTTACTATTGATTGGATTGATTAGTTTTTCACTCTCTTGCTTCTATTTTGCAATGCAGACTTATGACTTATTTGTAGAACATATAAAGAGTCCATTCATACATGAAGATACCCTCAAATTGAATCAATATGGGAGGATACACTAATCTTTGTCATTAACTTTCATGTTAGATACTAGTGACAAAACCTTTGGATGAGTTAGGGTGAAACTACTATCTATAAGAAAAGTGCAACTAACATATATTATATTGCAATATAAAAACATGAAATCGCAATATACAAAATCAATAGTTGACAACATAACCATCATAGAATATGACACAAATACTAACTTGTTGCATGATATGTATAATCAAGTAGTTATACCAAACCAAAGTCATCAACATATAAAATTATTAGATAGGAATTAAGACAAAAATATAAGCATGAATGACAAAAATATTGAAAAAATATAGAGAGAATAACAACAAAACATAATAGTATATTGGTATAGCTTGTAGAAAACCACTTCAAGAGAAAATTCTAGCTAAAAAATATGAGCTCAATCTCACTTAAGTAGTCCAAATGAAATATGACATAGGTTGTCACATACACTTGAAACAATAGCTTTAACACCTTTAATATTATCTCAATGACCATAAAAATCTCTCCCAGACTTCTCTCTTACCCCCACTTATTAAAACTAATGAGTTACGGTGTAAAATATTATTCTACAACTCTCTGTAATGCATTAAATAATTCTACTTAAGATTAATAAATCACACCCCAATAGGGTTCACATAACTTTACAATACATCTAGGAACCAAAAAAGAGATTGAGGAAAATAAGAGAAAACTAGAAATTGGTATGCCATGACACACCAAAAAAAAACCATGATGAATCTTTTATTAAAGTGGAAAATCACTAGTGAATTAAAAATAATTGGCAACTTTGAATAAACTTTGATGAATTTGAAACTAGTAAGTTTGAAAAAAGAACTAGCTAATTTTAATAACTTTCTTTGGACAATCTTCCTTCTTGGACCCATAATTTTGCATATAAATTTGAGACAAGGTAAAGTTCTTTTAAAATTATATAATTTTCTTAGAGGAATTCAAATATATGTAAAAATATTTATGAGTGATTCCACATAAGACCTATTTTTATACCCACAAACAAAAGTGTCCTTATAATGTCATTTAGTCAGTACAAAGATGAATCATTTCATGGATCACACCTCCCAATATAGAGGATTTTGGTCGCCAAAATCTATAGAGATTCATTAAGGGATGATGAAACCCTCAACTATTACCTTGTCTTATACTACTGTAAAAAAAAAACTTGGAATAACTTTGTCTCAAAGTATCCATGAGGTGATAATAAAGTGCTAAAAAATGGAGGAACTTGATCAAGGAAATAAGTCTTGTGTTGTCACTCATCTCCTCATAAAGATTTAAGACCTGTTGAGGCCCTCCTTTCTATGGTAGGCATACAATATGGAGCTTTTCTCACTCAATGAAATACTATATATTTCATCTACTATAGAAACATTACCTTTATGACATATATATGTATGTATGTATGTATTTGCCAAGAAAAAAACCAAAAAATCCTAAGAAGCAATATCTACCACAACTTCATTAAGGAATATAGAACCAACTTTAAGCTTTGATTTATATTGCTTACTATCATATAGCACCTTCTTTGATTTAACCTAAACAATATTTAAGCCCATCAATCTTCTTAGTATAACACCTATGTTCATCATGTCTTGATCTCTTGCAATAAGAACATTACATCTTCTTTTTGGATGGTTCCTTTTGAGAAGAGGTCTTGGACTCAGAGGTATGCTGTAAAGGATAATACTTAACTCTCTCATTAGACTTATAATATTTCTTTTGTTTCTTTCCCTTGCCACTTGAAGCCTTCAGATGTGGATATTCTGCAAGAAGTGCTTGAGATCTTTAAGGCGTTAATAGGCCCTTCTATGCCAAATTTTCTTGCTCCTTTGTGAGATGTGTTGCAAAACCTTCAAGAGAAGGAATTTTGTTTGCACTACCTAAATCATCCATAGTAGCATAAAATGTAATTTAACAAGCACAAAATAATTAGGACATAGCTTAGAGAGAATATATAGAATCAAGTGTTCATCATCTTTTGTAACCCCACGTTCAAACAACTACAATTTGAGAGAATTAAGCTTGATGAAGAAGTCCTAGATATTGTCAAAATGTCTAGGATTAAGACTCATTCGTTCATTCTCCATTCTAGATTTCCTCATCTTATCTAGCTTACCAAAGAGACTCCCTAAGGTAGTCCAAAGGAAAATTTCAAGATACAACATGATATCTCAATTGAGGAGAAATAGACATAATGAGATTACCAAGAGCTTCATCTCTTCAATCAAACCATTTCCTCTTTTTTGCATGACCTGTGGATCCCAGATATTGGCCAAAAGTGATTTTCTTTAATTGCAGTTTTAACAACAAAATTTATATATCATATTTCCATTTATGATAATTGTATGGAGTTAGAAGTTGTACTTTAGGTGGGATGTGTGGAATCAAGCTTGTTGGCACATCTCTTCCTTGGCTGAGTTCTTTGTTCGCTAGGGTAAGGCTCCTGTTCAAGAGCTCTTTTCTTCATGTTGCTTGGAATCTTGGCCCTTCTTTTATTATTTGGCATATCTGGTTGGAGAGGAATCATTGAATCTTTCAAGATGTGTTGTTGGGAGCTCACAACTTGTGGTGGAAAACTATCCATTCTTTGAGAGGAACAATTTCGGCTAAATGTGACTTGTTGAAGGCTGTGGATTCTGGTTATGTTATTTGCTATAATCATCTCCATTTTCCTCCTCCACAAGGCTATAGCTCATGAGGAATATATTCCGACACCCTCTTTGGAAGATAAATATGGTGGGGAGATGGAGCCCTCCTCCACAAGGCATTCTAAAAATCAACACAGATGGGTCTTCTCAAGGAAATCCAAGTCCTGCAGGTATTAGTGGAGTTGGTAGAGATAGCTTGGGGATTGTTCAGTTTATGTTTTCTGTTTATAAAGGTCATCATACTATCAATTTGATGGAGCGTGCTTATGCTGTGGAGCGTGCTTATGCTCTTGGATGGAGCAGGCTCATTTGTGAATCTGATTCATAGGTGGTCGTGCATTTGTTGACTCGACAACATTCTGAGGATGCTAGTTGGTAGTTAGCTATGGTTGTTAACTTGATTCTTAATCTATGTGATTCTTTGGATTCTGTTTCTTTTACTCATATCCCTAGGGAGTGGAATGGAGTGACAGATTGTCTGGCCAAATGGGTTTCTGATCACATGCAAAATTGGAATATTGTGGATAAGGGCCAATTACCTCTAGGTTTGTCTCAACATGTGGATCTTAATAGGGTTGTTTGATGCTTGTGCTATGTATTTCTTCTGGTTTGAATAAATTTTAACCCCTCTTTTATTCAAAAATGAAAGTGAGAAAAATAAATATCTAAGTTCAACAAACAAAAAAAAAACATCAAATAACAAAATCACTGAAAAATACATTTCCATTAAGAAATTGACAAAAAGTCCTTTTCATCGATATTTGATTTTAGTTTGTAAAAAAAGGCCTCCATTTGTAAAAGTTATGCAAAAATGAAAAAAAGCACTATATTAAGCACTTTTGAAACACTAGGGGGTTGAAACAAGGCAAACAACTAATCACGCATAAGTTGTTTTTTAGGCAAATCCATGATCAACAAGAGAAAGAAAGAAAAAATCCCATACAATATAATCAATCAACCCCTTTGTTCACAAGAAATTGAGAAAAACCAATATCTGAGTTGAACAAACAAAAAAAACATCAAACAACAAAATCAGGGAAAAATACATTTTCCACTATGCAGTTGACAAAAAGTCCTTTTCGTTGATATTTGGTTTGTGAAAAAAGGCCTCCATTTGTAAAATTTATGCAAAAATGAAAAAAGGGCTATATTAAACACTTTCAAAATACCTGTGGATTCCAGATCTTGGCCAAAAGTGATTTGCTTTAATTGCAGTTTTAACAACAAAATTTTTATATCATATTTTTGTTTATGATAATTGTATGGAGTTAGAAGTTGTACTTTAGGTAAATCCATGATAAAAAAGAGAATGCAACAAAAATATCCCACACAATATAATTGATCAATCCCTTTGTTCATAAGAAAGAGAGAAAAACCAATATTTGAATTCAATGAACAAAAAAACATCAAACAACAAATTCACTGAAAAATACATTTCCACAAAGAAATTGACAAAAAGTCATTTTCGTTTGCAAACAAAGGCCTCCATTTGTAAGTGTTATTAAAAAATGAAAAAAAAGCGCTATACTAAGCACGTTTGAAACCCCACAGTGTTGAAACAAGGCAAGCACCTAATCATGCATAAAATCCATGATCAACAATATAAAGCAACAAAAATATACCATACAATATAATCAATCAACCCCTTTGTTCACAAGAAATTGAGCAAGACCAATATCTGAGTTCAATGAACAAAAAAAACATCAAACAATAAAATCAATGAAAAATACATTTTCCACTATGGAGTTGACAAAAAGTCCTTTCCGTTGATATTTGTTTTGTGAAAAAGACCTCCATTTGTAAAAGATATGCAAAAATGAAAAAAAAGGACTATATCAAACACTTTCAAAATACCAAGGGGCTGAAACAAGGCAAGCACCTAATCATGTAGATGATTATAACTAAATATTGGAGCAACCACTACACCTTAAGTACCCAAGCTCGACAAGTAACTTGCACTAACAAAGATTTATTAATAATAGGAGAAGCCAATGTATATAACCAAGTAAGAAGGAAAATTGAAAACAGTGTGGGGTTTAATCCCAAATACTATGCCCACAACTCTCTTAAATACAGGTCAATCATACTTTGAATATTGTGCATAGAGTAAACCCTAAAAAAAGGCCTCCATTTGTAAAAGTTATGCAAAATTGAAAAAAAAGGTGCTATTAAGCACGTTCGAAACACCATGAGGTTGAAACAAGGCAAGCACCTAATCATGCATAAGCTGTACTTTAGGCAATCCATGATCAACAAGAGAAAGCAACAAAATATACCATACAATATAATTAATCAACCCCTTTGTTCACAAGAAATTGAGCGAAACCAATATCTGAGTTCAATGAACAAAAAAAAACATCAAACAATAAAGACAATGAAAACTAGATTTTCCACTATGGAGTTGACAAAAAGTTCTTTCCGTTGATATTTGGTTTGTGAAAAAGGCCTCCATTTGTAAAAGATATGCAAAAATTAAAGAAAAAAGACTATATTAAACACTTTCAAAATACCAAGGGGCTGAAACAAGGCAAGCACCTAATCATGCATATGATTATAACTAAATATTGGAGCAACCACTACACCTTAAGCACCTAATGTCGACAAGTAACTTGCACTCACAAAGATTTATTAATAACAGGAGAAGCCAATGTATATAACCAAGGAAAATTGAAAACAGTGTGGGATTAAATCCCAAAGAATATGCCCACAACTCTCTTAAATACAAGCCAACCATTCTTTGAATACTGTGCATAGAGTAAACCCTTAACAACAACAAATGAAATATTTGTGATAAAACTTTAGAGAAGCATAAAGTTCAGTTCAAATTGCATACCACTGATCACAAATAAAACCACCATAAATGGGTTTGATAGAGGACTCCTGCAAATGAAGAGATAAGATAATATCACACCCAATGTGTGCTAAAAAACCATAGACAAATCTCTGAATGCATAACACTAAGAATCGTTGAATAATGGGCACAATAAAATGCATCTAGTAAATACCTTGCTAAAAAAACTGGTAAACAAAGAGCAAATCGTGGTCAAAATATGACAATATAAATTGTTGCCTCTTCATAGGCTACTAAAACAAAATAGGATGCCAATTGTAACACATGTGAATTTAATTTAATTAGATTTTCATAATTCATAAGTTTATCGAGTGATTGTTTCTAAATTTGATTGTGTTTCTTCTTTTGCATCAACATTTTGGATCGCACTCTATGATCTATCATCAAAATGTAAGAGAGTGCCAAGAGTCATAAGAATGTAAATTGCAGACTAAGAATCTATTGTTACAATCACCTTCTTTTTCTTTTTAGTTATTAATTTTATTGAGTTATCTCTCTCTTTTCGTTTCCCTCCCTTGTGGTTTTTCCCTAGTTGGTCTTTTTCTGATCTCATCTCTCTTGATCTCCTTTTCTTCTCCTTGTTTCCTATGTTTCTTCCCATCTCCTTTCCCCCCCTTTAAATACTATCTTATGTGATTCTTAGTCTACAATTTACATTCTTACATCTCCTCGCACTCTCTTACATCCTAATGATGGATCATAGAGTGTGATCGAAAATGTTGATGCAAAAAAGAAACACAATCAAATCCAAAAGCAATCACTCGATAAACATATGAATTTTTCATAGAATACTATGTTAATAAGACTTGGTACATAATGTTTTGATATCATGTATGATTTGATGAGGGAACAAACAAGCCCAAGAACTTGATGCTAACAATTATCACGATAACAAAATAAAAACACAATCAGAGATTACAAAATATATTATGATTGATATTTCAAAATAGGGGATACAATACAAAATGAACTAGTCTTCGGGAGTTAATGGCTATATATAAGATATGCCACCATTAGAATTCTCCTCTAGAAATGTACAACCACTTTATTAAATAAACATTACCTCCCTAAGTAGATACTTACTTATGTGTAAGGGAGATAACACCCACCCAAGTATTTACTATTGTAGTCACATAAATCTGTCCATTTTAATTAAATGAATATTTCGTATTTATTTGATTAAAAATCCACTAGCCATCAGTTAATTAAATTAATATTTAATTAATTCATCCCCAAACATTCTTCTATTAATTAAATAAATTATTCAATTTATTTTAATTAATTCATTAAATCCAATTCCAATCAATTAAATAAATAAAATCAATTTATTTAATTAAATCCCCCTTTTCCTCTTTTAAATAAAATATTTATTTAAATCATTATCCCCACCCCACTTGCATTTTCCTACAAATGCAACTTGCACACATTTATTGAAATAAATGAATTTTTATTTTAATAAAATCCTATTTTCCCTCACCCACCAAATCCACTTGCAAACCTAATCCCCTTCTAGATTCTTCTAACCCCTTCCTAATTAGCCTAATCCATCCCCTAATTATTGTCACATTCCTAAGCAAAATGGAGTCACTTCTCAAAGACTCCAAAGTCTTTGAAAAGCATTTAATGCTTTGTGTGTTCAACAAATTAACCCCCAAAGTCTTCCAAGACCACTAATGGCTCTTACATAACCATTTATGGTTCTTACATAACCATTTATGGTTATTTCAATCTTGTCTCCCCAAACATTTATTTGTTTGACCATATTCATCCATTTCACATTTGCACAAGAATTTATCCATTGGATAAAAGCTTTATTCTTTGAATAAAGAGTTTATTCATTCAACCAACCTTGACTCAAAATTCCAAGGTCATATCAGGCATTTAATGCTTATTCCCTCTCCTCTCAACCTATCTCACATTGACACTTGTCATCCTGGGATTGGGTTGAAAGCCCTCACATGGATTTGAAATCATTCAATCCTGACCCTTGTTGAGATTACTCAATCTCAACCATCCATTGCTCCATTTTTCCTATAAATAGAGCCCATTCCTTCATAATCCAGATCCTGAAACTTGTGCGCATCTAAGCTATAGACATTTTAGAGAGCATTTTAGCATAAACAATATAATCTTTTGTCTTTTGGTTAAAATATATCATTTTAGCATTAACATTAGCTTTTTATTTCACATTTAGAGCTATATTACAATCTCAATCCTCCATAAGCATCCATAGTGCAAAAAGCTGCTGAGAGCTACACTATTTTGGAACTTGGAGAGGAGAGGAACAAGGGAGAAGGAGCTAATCTCATGCTAAGAGATAGTTGGAGATGTCTCATTGTCTTTACTTCTTTAGTTAGATTCATTAGCATGTTTTTAGTGTCTCTCTTGGAATGCCTTCATATGTTTTAGTTTTTGATTGACTAACTCTAACGTCTTGTGTGTTTTGTGTTGTTTGATCATAAACTAACATTGTGTCATTTAGGAGGGCATCATTTGGTGAACACGCAACCTTCTGATCATTTTTTTTGAAATTAACATTTTGCTTGTTGAAATTGCCACACAGGTCGCGCTTCGACGCTATTGAACGCGTTTTAGCGCTGTTGCAACAATTTCTTTTAGCGCTATTGATCCTAAGATAGCGCTAGTGAAAATGTTTCAGCGCTATTGGAAACATTCTAGCGCTATTGTCACAGTTTCAGCGCTATTGACACACTTCTAGCGCTTTTGTCTTCTCGGATTTTTCTCTTCTTTCAGCGCTACCATTTAAATTAGCGCTTCTGCTCACGCAGACTAGCGCTATTGTATGAATCAGCGCTTCTGCAAAAACACAGAATAACGCTATTGCGACAGAGTGTCACCCAAATTGACTTGTAACCAAAAAAAAAAATCAGAATTTAGGCTTGTGGAAGCCCCCCCTTTGAGCATTGATTTTATTAACTTGTTTCTTTTCTTTGTGCAGGTTAACAACACAACAAAAATCACAAAAATTTTCATTTAAGTGCTTAAAAAGAACTTAAAAACACAAAAACAGTTTTTCATTGTTTTCTAGTTAGGCCTCATTTTCTTTGGTGCTTAAAATTAACAACACAAAATTTGATTTCATTGCATCAATTGGGACCTAAAATTTACAATCCACATTTCAAGAATTTGGTGCAAATAAAACTGACAAACCACTTGTTTTTTATTTATTTTGGCAAACAAATTTTCCTTCATGCAAACGTGTTTTTCATTAAGTTGACCAGAATTTTCAAAATTCTAGATTACAAAACACATTGCCTTTGAAGTTAAAAAGAACACCATGGCTGTTGGAGCAACATCTCCAAATAGTTAGATCACATTTGCAAATGCTGGATTAAAAAGAACAAGTGTTTTACGTGTTTGGCACGCTTGTGCACAAAAGTTAGTTGAGTGGTCCTACCTCTAACACACACTATCCTCTCCCTTGGCTTTCGTGGTCCTAGGTGCAAGAGAAAAGTGTTAGTAACACTCAAAATTTTATTTTTTTAAGAGAGGCCTGCCAAGGGATCGATACTCTTGGGAACGACCTTGAGTGGTAAATCCTTCGAGCCGCTATAGAAATCAGGTGAGAGCGAAAGCTGTAGCCTTGGGTATAGCTGTTCCTACAGTGTAACTGGCCGAAAGGACAAATGGGCCCCACCACTAGTTACAAGGCTCTTAAGTGAGTCACTGCAGAATGAACTTATGTCCAAAAACATCGAACATGACTAAACACCTTTAAGTAGTAGCCCACCTGTTCTATTGATTGAGGATATTTGAGGTATAATTTAGTGCAAGAGCATAGATGGTTTTGCTCCCAAGATACTCACCATACATATTTCCTTGAGTAGAAACATAGCTTTTTGAAAGGTCACTTGTGGCTTGATAAAAGTGGTGACTCCCCCATCATAGGGATCATCTATTTGTTATGCTCATGCAAGACTTAGTATATCACATCCTTACCTGCCACGGTGGGATTCATAAGGTATGTAGTACCAAAGTCGAAGAAATATCAAGATGTGGGCTAAATTTATCACAACTGGCCATTTGACCTTAGGGATAAAGAGTGTTTGAAGTGTGTTCGTTTTACAGACCTAGTGCGAATTGAGCCGACTTCAGGCTTTGGAAATACACCTTAAAATAAATCTAAAGGAAGGGTCAAAAACAAGTCCAAGGATTGGGTTGATCTAGACCCATACTCATTTGTGCCTTTGAGGCTACAATTTTGTGTTTGTATGCTTGCTTTGTTTTCTTGTCAAAGAAAAATCAGAAAATCAATCCCAAAAACAAAGTATTCATCCAACATCTGTCAACACAACCAAAAATACCAAAAACAAAGTGCAAACAACAAAGAGTCAAATTTTATGACCATTCTTCACATCTTGCGAAAGAAGAAGTGTCATCAGAATATCACCTTGAAAAGGAGACCACTAAGCTCAAAGGCTTTGATCAAAAGGAGGAAATTCTTCTATCTCAATAGACAAATCTTTGTCTCACATAGAGTCTTTCTACATCGCATGCGTCTATACCTTCAAGGTAAAACAAACGAGTTTGATTCCGAATCATTGAACCGCAGAGCTTTTATGCAATATAGAGCTTTGAGTTATCACAAAAACCAAGGAGGAAAGATTAATCCCAACTTCTTCCCAAACATCTGTATCACCTACAACACAGCTCGAGAAGTGCCACCAACGCCTGAAAGGGAAGAGATAGAGTTTGTCCCGTTTGTAACACAAAGTTTTTATTGAAGTTGAAAACATTTTCATCCATCATCTCATTCATACATCATCACTTCATCATCAATCCATCCCAAAACTCTCAAAACATTAAGAGGTTCTTGTCCCAAGATTCCTTTTTAGATATTGCTTGAAATCAAACACATCACATCACTTTTTAGATTGTTTCTACATCTAGGATAAGCTCATCCTAAGAGACACATCTACGCAGGTTAAAACTAGTTCATGAGTGAATCCTCTCATTGCTAGGTAGTCAAAATCTGTAACACATCTCAGATTTCTCTACACCTTATCACATCAAATCTTATCAAAACAAACAAGCAATTCAAAGAAGGAATTTCGGTTACATTTACCTTAAAGTGCTAGAGATCCCCATACAACACAAATCACCAATCATCAATCTTTCATTTCATCACCAACTCATCATCATCTTCAATCAACTTCAACACAAACTTGCAAACAAAATGGCTCAAACCCGATCACGATCAAGGCAGCGAGAAATAGAAATTGAGGAAGAAGAGGACAACCTCAATTAATTTCAAGAAGCACTTGGAGGAAATGTGAATGATGAAAACCCAAGTACTCCCACTCCTTCAACAATCGAAAGGGTTCAGCATAACCCTCATTTTAACAAATTATTTGATGAAATATTAAGGAGCAATGCAGATGCTCACTTTTTAAGACTCGCTCAAGAAGGAGCCAAACTCCCCTCTGACTTTGATGTTGCCCAATTAAGACAAGCATCAGAAAGACAAAGTCGCCATGAGGAGGAAAGAGGTAGAAATCACATCAGATATAACATCCCTCGAGGTAACCCACCACCTCCTCCTCCAAATGAAATGGAGATGTTGCGGCAACAAGTCGAGAATCTCGCCCAACAACTTCATAGTGGTGTCAAGATTAACCAATTCTCACTTTATGACATCTGTCCCTATCCTTTTGATAGGAATCTTTATATGCCACCCTTTCCACGCGGGTTCGAAACACCAAAATTCGAAAAATATAGAGGAAAGGGAGATCCCCGCGATCATGTCCGAGAATTTCATTCCGCTTGTCTTGAAGTGGCTTATGAGGACACATACCTAATGCGCCTTTTTCCCCAAAGCTTGGGAGGAACAACCACATCATGGTTTTCCCGACTTCCAGGTGGCATTAGAACATTTGAGGAACTCATCCAGAAGTTCCTATCTCATTACTCTTATAATATTGAACGCGACATCACCATGGCTGATCTATGCAACACCAAACAAAAACCAGTTGAATTATTCTCAGTATTCCTGCAACGATGGCGCCAAATGTCTAGCAGACGTTCTCTTCAGTTACCTGAACGAGAACTAGTGGAAATTTTCATTTCCAACTTAAACGAAGAAATGGAATTTCACCTGGATGTCAAAGATACAAATTCTTTTAACGATATGATCACCAAAGGTATAAAATGTGAAAGGGCACTCATCAAAAAAGGACTCATCAAAATCTTTAATGAACCCAAAGATGGTCCTCGCTCGCGCTTCAATAGCGATAAACCGAACTTCTGGAACAAGAATAAGAATATCGTCAACGATGGAGTTGTGGATGCTCGGATTGTCCAAAATGCACAACCTGTGGTTCGGTTTGCAGGACAAAATCCTCCACCTCAAAATAACACAAATGTTCCTCTTAATCAAGGTCGCATCACATCTCATGATGAACCAAGACCTCGTCCACAAAAACAAAAATGCACATACACTCCCTTAGGGGAACCCATTGAAACAGTGATGCGACAACTCATTTCTCAGAATTTGATCACTCTACCTAAGCTATCCAACTATGAGCCGCAAGTTAAACTGGCATGGTGGAGAGATACTGAACATTGTGAGTTCCATCAAGGAAGAGGACACAAGACAAGTAATTGTCACCGATTGAAAGATCTCATTCAGGATCTTATTGACCGAGGAGAAATTGAAATTGAAGGGCATGACCCAAAAACAACCAATAATGATCATCAGATGTTCAAGAATCCACTTCCATCGCAAGATCAAAGGGGTCCTTCCACTTCCAGACGAGGTCTTGATACCACTGATTATACACAAGCTGCGTATAATTACACTGTAAATCACCTGTATGATGCCAGTGAACAAATTGCAACCATAACCTTCAAAAATCCCAACTCCAATTGCAATGTTGTTACGCGTCGCGGCAAAGTTACCATAAAGGCAGCTCCACAAGGCACCACCTCCATCCCAAAGCAGTACAATCTTGTGGAACAATTAGACAAAACCCCTGCGCTTATATCCATTTTGGAGCTTTTGCGTCTGTCACCCTCTCATAAAACTATCTTGGATCAAGCACTCCAAGAGGCGTCAGTCCCTGCAAACCTGAACACGGACCAATTTCAAGCCATGGTTGGAAATCTAAAGTCATCACCTTGTCTCACTTTTTCCGAAAGTGACAACTCTTCCTTCCAACAACCTCATAACGCCTCACTCCACATTGAAGGCTTTGTCAACCAACACAGGATCAAGCGAGTCTTGATAGATAATGGAGCAGGCCTAAACATCTGTACACTACAGTTGGTCACAGCATTGGGATATGCAATAGAATCAGTGGATCCTTGCAAGAAGATCACCATCAAGGCCTATGATGATGCAGAGCGTTCATTCAAAGGAGCTGTGGTACTACCAATCTGAGTAGGCCCTGTGGTAAAGCACATCATCTGTCAGGTTCTGGACCTTCCTCTGCCATATAATCTATTATTAGGGAGACCTTGGATACATGCCATGCAAGCCGTTCCATCTACCTACCATCAATGTATCAAGTTCCCACATAATGGTGCAGAGATCACAATCCTGGGTGATGCAAATCCCTTTGCATTTTGCCATAATATCAGCCATCAACCAGAGATTACTGTTCCTAATAATAGGGAAGCCATTTCCTCCACATCATATGTAAATCCCACCTCTCTTGCCAGTTCAAACACCCCTATACCCAAGCAAGAAAAGCTTAAGATGAAAGTAGCAGAGGAAGGTCCTGGAGAATACAACTTGAGTCAGCTCTTTTGTGTGGGACAAATGCCCACTTCTCCTAGAACACATGGTAAGCCACAACAGTTACTCCAGCAACCACTAATCACGCCTGCATGTGCCTTAACACCTTTCATCCTTGGAAAGAGTCAAGAGGAAGAGACACAAGATGAGGACCTAGCGGAATGGATCTATAAAGATCCCATCACCACTGACAAACCGCAAGTTACACTTCCTACGGAACAGTATGGTAAAGGCCTCCTCATTATGCAAAGAATGGGATATGATGGTCAGAGTGCTTTGGGATACTGCAAACAAGGACGACATTAACCTCTGCTACCAGAATTCAAGCCCAAAGGTAATACAGGCCTAGGCTTTGAAAAAGAAATCCTTCCTAAACTCAGATTCAAAGAAAACCCAGCAAACCATTTTGCCCACCTACTGCAAAGAGGACACCTTTCATAATCAAAGCACCATCAAGCACTATCCCCACTGCCCCATCGAGGCTCACAACCCCACCACAACCATCTACAATACCAATCATCCCACCAAACGAACCAGTAATCCCATCAATAACACCAATAGCAGCAGCAACTATATTGGAACCCGCAGCAGCATCTATGGCACCAACCATTCCAACAGAATTCACTAAATCAACACTGCCGATACTTCCAGTGACAAATCCATTAAACCCCATCACGATTCCTGCAACACCGATCACTACAAAGATACATAAACCAATCACACCTGCCGTGTTTAACTCCAAAGACATCCCAGTATGGTATAGCAATCGGATGCTGGAAAGTGATTCAGAGACCGACTCACATGAGTGGGAATTTGATTCTGTACAGCTTAATACTTCAGATGAGGAAGACACATCACCACCTCCACCACGCAAAGACATCCCTGTTTACGGAGAAGCACAGATAAAGACCACTTGGGTACCTGAACTGGAAACATCTTCCACAGACCCTACGTCTCATCCTACGCCTGATTCTGACAGGGAGAGTACCATCAACGACCTTCACCACACTGTCTTAACCCTCACTGATACCTCTAACGAACTTAATCTAATCGATGAAGTAATGCCCATTATCCACCCTGAACTCATTGAATGGAACCAACCAAATCCCCCATGTCTTGACCTCTTCCAAACGTTGAGGCTATCATTGACTTTTTGGAATTAAGGGATAATCTACCAAGCGGGGATCACAAAGCTGGATTCGCCATTGAACTTAATAGCGCAACATACTTCGGGGCGGATGCCAAACCTTTCAGCTGCAAAAACATAACAATAAAACATGGATCTTCCAGTGAAAACCACACTATGGCACTGTTTGATCCGACAAAAGTAAAAAGAAAGAGCGTATCCAACGGTGAAAACCTCTTTGAGGCACCTGAGGATGAAGGGTTTGACATTCTCCCTGCTAGTACACAACAGGAATTATCCACGATTCTTATCAAGGAAACCAATGAATACAATGTGGGGACTCCTGAAAATCCTCATATCATACATCTGGCATCTCTTCTCACTCCAGAGGAACAGCCTAAGTTTATCGAGTTCTTCCAGCAGCATCAGATCAACTTTGCATGGTCATATGCAGACATGCCTGGGCTTGATCCTGATTTAGTCATGCATCACCTCACCGTAGCAGAAGGAGCCAAACCTATCAAGCAGAAGCTTCGTAAGATGCATCCCCAGATTGCAGTGCTAGTCAAAACAGAACTCAAGAAACTCCTGGATGTTGGTTTCATTAGACCAATTGATTATGCAGAATGGATCTCCAATATTGTGCCTGTCGGCAAACCAAAAGGGGGCATCTGCATTTATACAGACTTCAGAGATCTGAATAAGGCATGTCCTAAGGATGACTTTCCCCTACCAAATATTGACATCATAGTGGATCTAACAGCAGGACATGCCATGCTTTCACTCATGGATGGCTTTTCAAGATACAATCAAATAAAGATCGCACTAGAGGACCAACATAAGACAACCTTCACATGTCCATGGGGCACATACTGCTGGAATGTAATGCCTTTTGGTCTAAAGAATGCAGGAGCGACCTATCAAAGAGCAATGACCACCATCTTCCATGACATGATGCATACTATGATGGAAGATTATGTGGATGACTTACTAGCAAAATCACTTACTAGAGAAGGACATCTCCACATCTTAGATCAAATCTTTGATAGACTGGAACAATATCATGTTCGACTCAACCCAAAGAAATGTGTCTTTGGAGTAACCTCCGGGAAGCTTCTAGGATACATTGTCTCAAGCAAAGGTATTGAGGTCGACCCAGCAAAGGTAAAAGCAATCATGGACATGCCACCTCCAAGGAATATCAGTCAGCTAAGAACACTACAAGGACGACTTCAATCCATCCGAAGATTCATTGCACAATTGGCTGATAAGTGTCACCCATTCACACACTTGCTACACAAGAACATCCGCTTTCAGTGGGATGATAAATGCCAGCAAGCATTTCAGACGCTTAAAGACTATCTCATGAATCCACCCTTGTTGATGCCACCAGATCCAAGTAGACCGTTGTTACTTTATATCTCAGCAACAAGTACAGCATTAGGTGTACTACTGGCACAACATAATGCAGAAGGCAAAGAATGTGCTATATACTACATCTCTCGCACACTGGTTGGCTATGAACTCAATTACACATCTATTGAGCGAGCTTGCCTAGCGGTAATCTTTGCAGCCACTAAATTGCGACACTATCTGTTGACACACAAGGTACAACTCATTGCAAAGATTGATCCACTCAAGTACTTACTCAGCAAAGCAGCATTGACAGGTCGTTTGGCCAAATGGGTAATGATTCTAAGTGAATTTGACATCGATTATGTGGACCGCAAAGCTATCAAAGGTCAAGTCATTGCAGATCAATTGGCCGATGCACCACTCATAGGCGATCATCCCCTTATTTTCAATTTTCCAGATGAAGAGATATTCATGATCACAACAGCACAGCCATGGAAACTATATTTTGATGGTTCATACACTAGGCACGGCTCGGGGGCAGGCATTCTGTTTATCACACCTCAGGGTGATAGCATCCCGAAGTCTTACAGGCTCACATTTCCATGCACCAACAACATAGCAGAGTATGAGGCCTTGATCACAGGACTCAGATTAGCCATACAATGGAAATTACAAGAACTACAAGTATATGGCGACTCACAACTGGTCATTCGACAAGCAATAGATGAGTATCAGACCAAGGATGATAAACTCATGCCATACAAACAAATGGTGGATAGTCTAAAGACATCATTCACTACTATCACTTTTGAGCAGATACCAAGAGATCAGAATCGAGCCGCTGACGCCATGGCTACCATCGCATCTCTCCTAGATCTTCCACAGAATTCAACACGCTACGAGTTCTTGGTAGAACAGCTTTGGATTCCCGCTTATGATATCCCCGAATCTGAAATGATATGTCGCCTTGTCGGTTCTGAATCCCCATGGTATGGTGAGTTCTACACCTATCTTCGCGATCATACCCTTCCTCCCAACCAATCGAATAACCAACGAAAAACCTTCATTCGCCAAACTGCTCGATATACCATTATTGCTGAAACCCTATACCGACGTAGTCTTGATGGTACTCTCCTTCGGTGTCTGGAACAAGATGAGATAACAAAGGCTTTGGAAGAGGTACATGAAGGAATTTGCGGGACTCACTCAAGTGGTCCATCACTAGCCAAGAAACTCATGCGAGCTGGATACTATTGGCCATCTATGGAAAAGGATTCCTACTACTTTGTCAGGAAATGCAAGAAATGTCAAGTTCACGGTGACCTGATACATGCACCAGCACAGGAACTACAACCAATCACAACACCATGGCTTTTTTGTCAATGGGGCCTTGACCTTGTGGGTAAGATTCATCCATCTTCATCCAACGGCCATAAATTCATTATTACCGCCACCGAATATTTCACCAAGTGGATCGAAGCTGTTCCACTTACCCAAGTCACCAGCAAGCAGATCGCCTCATTCATCCTCAATTACATCATCTGCCGGTATGGTGTACCCATGTCCATCGTCACAGATAACGGTCTTCCTTTTAAAAATCAGGATGTCCGTGAGCTTTGTGAGAAATTTCATATCCAACATCGCTTTTCCACCCCCTATTACCCACAAGGCAATGGTCAGGCTGAAGCATCCAATAAAAACATATTGAGAATCCTAAAGAAGACAGTCAATGATGCTAGTCGTGATTGGCATGTTCAACTGAACCCAGCACTATGGGCATATCGAACTAGCATTCGAACCCCTACAGGTGCAACTCCTTATTCATTGGTTTATGGTGCAGAAGCTATCTTGCCTATTGAGGTCGAGATACCATCCTTACGAGTTTCCTTGCATAAACTCATCGATGATGAAGCATATAGAGTATCTCATCTTCAGGACTTAGAGTTACTTGATGAGAAGCGACAAGCTGCATACAATCACCTCAAAGCCTATCAACAGCGCATGAGTAGAAGCTACAATCACCGAGTTAGATCTCATACATTTGAGGTAGGTGATCTTGTTCTTCGAGAGAATCCTCGCAACCAACCAAATAGAGAACATCAAGGCAAGTTTGAATCAAATTGGCTTGGCCCATATGTTGTCACTGCTGTATTCGGGTCCGGGGCATATCAGTTGGCTACATCAGAAGGAGAACCGCTTGCAGATCCAATCAACAACATGCACCTCAAACGGTTTTATACCTAAGGTGTAAAGAGCATCAGGCTCCCCTACATATCAGAAAATACCAAAAACATTCAGAAAATGTCCTGAAGAAAATACAAAAACATTCAAAAAAGTAAAGAAAAATCATGCATCCAAACGGTGAACAACCACTTCGGTGGCACCTTGGGTAAGTGCGATGGTGAAAACCTGGCAAACAGGCGCCACTCGTAAAGGCAATAGCTCCAGTATCTTTTAGGCTCGTTGCGATCACATTCATGCACACATACATCCATCCATCCCAACCATGGCTTGTTATTTGATCTGCAATTAAGATAGTACTCCATGCGTCTAGCATCCCACCTTTTCATAGTCAGGTCTACAAACTGGGGGCAGTACCCTTACCCTAGTGATGGAAGTGGATTCTACATCGTCTTATATATCATTACGCTCTTCATTTAGGGAATCATAAGAAAATATCAAAAACATTCAAAATTGTTTCATAAAATCCAAAAACATCGACAAAACCATTGAAAAATCACACAAAAACATGGCAACACCTTGTACATACTCATCTATGCAGATACCAAAACAAACATTGACAACTACTCACACACTGACCATTTACCAATCAAACCAACACAATCAACTTCAACAATCAAACTGTCTTCAACAAGGATGCATCCTTCCTTACCAAAACAAAGACAAAAGTGACATTTTCTTTGACAAGAAAATTATGTTAAGCTATCAAATACTTGGTTGATTTGTGAGTACAATCGTTTGTTTATCTGTATCGGCATCTTTCAGCATTGTTTTGTATCGTTTGCGCATTATTTCCGATGAAGTTCTGGGGCATGTCCTAATGGTGTCTATGTGGGAAGTTCACCAAGCTACGTGATCTTATGCAAAATGCAGTCATAGATCACTACGGCTTGCTGACTACAGCGTATATCTCGACCATATGGGCATGAACCATTACCAAGGATCCATATTCTTTATTCTTTATGTATATACTATTTGTTTGCAGGTACAATGCTCATTCTTTGGTTCCTCTTCCTCCAAATTGGATAAAGGTTTTATTTTCTTAGTACGGTATGTACTTGTCTCAGGATCTGATCAGCCTAAGATCAAGGATGACGATCCAAGTCATGCACGAAAGGCGATAATCCTTGTCTGTTCCGCAAGCAATACTCTGGTCGACTTGACCCTTATATCAAGTCGTTTGTATTGACTTGCTATATTAAAATCCATGAAAGAAATACTCAGGTCATCTTGAATCATTGTGTCAAGATGCTTGTATTCTCTTCCAACATTTTAAAGCTCAATGATGAAAATAGAGCACTATGGATCGTCATTTCACCTCATCTGTTTATACATTTGCATTCCGTTGCATATCACCCATCCATTCATTCATATGTAGCATTTACATGCAAAAATACCTAAAAGCTGGTCTTGGATACAATCACGACCGAGTACTTTGATACATCATCCAATGCATCATGCAAAGTCTTACAAACCTTGCATTCCTCATGATCATATCATCCTCACATTTAGTTGCATCTTGCATTAAACATTCATGTCATTTTTACCATTACATATCGTTCATTTTGGACATTTAGTTTTCATTTGCATCATTGTATTAATCATAAATAATTAAATTCATCCATAGGATCAACTTGTCTTTGATTATTTTAGACCATTTTACTAAGCATTCATATAAGTGTTAATTATCCATTATCATCTTATCAACTTATTATTACACACATCCATTTATCCATTTAGTTACAAAGTACATTCATTCATTCATTAATAAGCATCTTATTATGTTCATCTTAGGATTTATTCGCATTGCATTCATTATCCTCTTTTAAGGTGCAGTTATTACAACATTAGTTATCATATCATCACATTATCACTTGTACTTACAAACATATTTAAAAGCATTTAGAATCATAAAAAAACATTTGTTTACAAAACATTGGTTCATACCATTTCATATATCCATTTTACGTATGCATTCATTCTACACATTATCATATAAACACTTGTACTTTACATTTGTTTATCCATTTACATTCATTTACCACATCATCATATACACATTTGTACTTTACATTTTGTTTCTCCATATTACATTCATCTAAACACATCTAGATGCATATTCATACATAACATCATTCATCTAAACCATTGCATTAAACATCATCACATAAATCATCTTATCATTGCATAGCAATAGGAAACACCATAAATCCTGTTCATAAACCATCATAAGCATACATCATCATCATGGCATTCCGTACATAAAGCATTACATCACAAATCAAATACATCATACACATATAAACCTGCATTCATATGTCAGTATACAACATCATAAATCATCATAAAACCATGCATAAAAGAAACATCTCATCAAATGCATACATGTACACATATCCATCTAAGAAATAAATCATCATCATGCATAAACATCCATACATAATCACATGCATAATCATCACAATATGGGATCTCCTCATATATATCAACTCATATATCAGAGTACAATGAAGTCTACAAAATCCGCTGCCAAGAGCCATCCAAGATACAGTCCAAAAATAGACAATGCTACAATACATGTATGCAAAAAAATGCTCTCTCAAATGCCGCTCTGGCCAGATGCTGTACCACCACCACCACCCCTACCTGCTCCACCACTGGTACCCGCACCACCTGATCCATCTCTCCGTGGAGGCCTCATCGAACCCCCACTCCCTCCTGCATCTCCTGATCTATCCTGCCTAAAAGGACCCATCACTCCCCCACTGCTCTGCATCCGCTGTGATCGCTCGGATCTCGTCTGCCGCATCTGGGTATAACTGAGAGCTCGCTGACAGAATGGCACAACCTGCTCATATAAACCTCGCCAATACTCTATCTCAGCCTGTGCTCGCCCAAACTGCCTCATAATCTCCCCTGTAGGACCCTGTGCTCCTACTCCCGCTCGGACTCTCTCCTGCAGCTTCACCAATCTCTCCACTGCCGTATCTCTCTCCCGCAGCACCACTGTCAGCTCTGCCTCACGTGCAAATAGCTGCACATCCCTAGCTGCTACCTCCACCTCTAATCTCTCCACCCGGGTCTGCAAATAACCTATCATATGCTCCCGCAGATCCCCAGTAGCTCCCTCCCCCATGTCTATAGCTGCCGCACCTGTGTCACTAGGTCCCTCACCTGCACCACCCTCTCCTGTACCTGTATCCATCGGGATCTCTCTCTCCATCCCCCTCCCACTCAGCTGCACTCCTCCCTGCATCAAAGGACCCTGTGATATCTGAAGAGGTAATCCACCTCTCCCTCTCCGCTGTCTCGGCATCCCCAAACCTCCTCCACCTCCTCCACCTCCTCCTCCTCCTCCACCTCCACCTCCTCCTCCACCATCTCCACCTCCTCCTACTCCTCCTCCCCCTCCTCGGCCTCCTGCTCTCCGTCCTCGTCCCCTCTCATCCTCAAAAGCTGGGATCGGATCAGCTGGGTCTGATATCCGTAGGATCAGGTGCGCCGCCCGATACTGTGTATACTCCGCTGTCACCCCTGCATCAACGACCCTCGGTCGTAAGTCCCATGGCCTCGCTTGTAGTGTCCGAAACTCTGCCAGTGCCTGATCATACGGTAGCACTGGACCCCATGCATACTGCTCTCGGATCACTCGTGCATACTCCCCTGATCCGCTAGGCAGTCCCTGCTGCCGTCCAAACTGCCTCATCACCCGTCCTGGTACCTGTCTCTCCACATGATAAGAGGTCCTCCCAATAAGGAATCGGGTCATGAAGCAATACGGTAGTGCCTCTGCATCATCCTCCCATGGCTCACACTCTACGTATGGCCACCAGATCACTGCATTTAGGTCATCCAATGCCTGCCGCCACCACTCTAACTTCCCCAAGTGGGGCTGACTCATCATGCCACTATACATAAACATGTAGGGCTGGTCCACGGCTCAGAATCTCAGACTCACCGGTCAAGTCACTGGTAGGTGCTCCCATGCCCACACATGTAACAACGTCATGCCCACTGCTAGAGAGCCTCTCCCCCGGTACACTACCTCGTGTAACTCCTGATACATGTGCGCTAGCACGCACGGCCCCCAGGCATATCGGGTCCCCTCAGTCACCATCATCTCTATCACCTGTCCCCATCCCACCGCCAATCCATGTGACCGCCTGTCGGGACACAGAAGTCCTCCGACGATCCCTGACAATACTGCTGGAAGGGGCTCATATAGTGCCGCTATATCCTCCCATGCGATCGAGCCATCATCGATGTATACATCCTCATCAAATATCCGCTGACAAGACACCGTCCCCCAGGATCTATCATATGTCACCAGCTGCCCCCGAATCAGAATCCGAAGGATACGCCACACGTCCTCTAAAGTCACCGTCATCTCTCCCTGAGCTAGATGGAACGTGCACGTCTCACTGTGCCATCGCTCTGCCAATGCTGTGATCAGGCCGTGATTCATCCGAATCACGGGCATGTGCATCACCACGTAGAGGCCAGTAGCTGCAATACAGTCTATCTCTATCTGTGTCAACCGATCTCGCAATCCCTGTGTCGCGGGGTGGCGCTCACATAACTGCAACACGCGCAGATCCTCCTGCACATAGACATTCATCCAACTACCATCAGTTGTTTTGTTATCAAACTTTCTTAAGTTTAAACCTAGACTATCATCAGATACTTTGATCAAGTATCTTCGGGTCTCAACAGGTAAGCAATCATGGCCGCTTAGACTTCAACAGGCATTTATCCTAACAAATGACCTAAGTCTCATCGGGCTGCTATGGTTCAAAACAACTCCCACTTCACCTCGCCATCCATCAATCGTTAGACATCAAGAGATTTATTTTGTCCAAAACTGGGGCATCTCGTTATCCTAAGGCAAAAGCGCTATTTTATCTACAATAGCGCTAGTTCAACATCAATAGCGCTACAACAACATCAATAGCGCTACAACAACATCAATAGCGCTCAAACAACTCTACAATAGCGCTACAAAACCAAAAGCGCTAAAAACGCTATACAATAGCGCTATTACACATCAATAGCGCTCAATTGATCCTCCCATCGCGCTAATTTGTCAAATGCGCTAAAACTTGCCTACAAAAGCGCTAATTAATAGCAAAAGCGCTCAAACTAGCCTACAAAAGCGCTATTGCGGCACAATAGCGCTAATTCATGGAGCAAAAGCGCTAAAAACCTAGTTCCAGCGCTCTTGCTCCGACTTGACTTGGACTCAGCTAAAAACATATTAAAAATGCATAAAAAGAAAGTTTTCGAATTTGCGTACCGCTGGTCCATAGTCGGCTGGGCACTGGAATTGTCGCACTCGCTCAAATTGGTGCTCGGTGATCGGAAACGGCATCGTAGCTCCTCCTTGCTCCTCCAAATGTCACTGTCAGAGCTCTCGTTTTCAACTGGTCGCAGTCACAAATGCTCCTATTTTCACCCCTTTCACCCCATTTATACCCCCCGCCGTCACCGTAACTTCGCCCCGCTCATCGCCGTGGTCCCCGTGAACTTCCCAAGCCCCCTATTTCTCCATGTTTCCCCCGATTTCTTCTATTTTCCACCAGTATACCTAACTTCTTCTCTTCTACCACCCTGCCAATTTTCATTCTTTTTCGAGAGATCGCCCGATTTTTCAAAATTTTTCGGCCCATCTCTCGAGGGGGCATACCACCCATTAAATTTACATTTTATGGGGCATTTCTTCACACCTTTTTTTCTTTCTTTGAAACGACACGATAAACCGCACCGTCTCAAAGAGGGGCAAATGTAGTCACATAAATCTGTCCATTTTAATTAAATGAATATTTCGTATTTATTTGATTAAAAATCCACTAGCCATCAGTTAATTAAATTAATATTTAATTAATTCATCCCCAAACATTCTTCTATTAATTAAATAAATTATTCAATTTATTTTAATTAATTCATTAAATCCAATTCCAATCAATTAAATAAATAAAATCAATTTATTTAATTAAATCCCCCTTTTCCTCTTTTAAATAAAATATTTATTTAAATCATTATCCCCACCCCACTTGCATTTTCCTACAAATGCAACTTGCACACATTTATTGAAATAAATGAATTTTTATTTTAATAAAATCCCATTTTCCCTCACCCACCAAATCCACTTGCAAACCTAATCCCCTTCTAGATTCTTCTAACCCCTTCCTAATTAGCCTAATCCATCCCCTAATTATTGTCACATTCCTAAGCAAAATGGAGTCACTTCTCAAAGACTCCAAAGTCTTTGAAAAACATTTAATGCTTTGTGTGTTCAACAAATTAACCCCCAAAGTCTTCCAAGACCACTAATGGCTCTTACATGACCATTTATGGTTCTTACATAACTATTTATGGTTATTTCAATCTTGTCTCCCCAAACATTTATTTGTTTGACCATATTCATCCATTTCACATTTGCACAAGAATTTATCCATTGGATAAAAGCTTTATTCTTTGAATAAAGAGTTTATTCATTCAACCAACCTTGACTCAAAATTCCAAGGTCATATTAGGCATTTAATGCTTATTCCCTCTCCTCTCAACCTATCTCACATTGACACTTGTCATCCTGGGATTGGGTTGAAAGCCCTCACATGGATTTGAAATCATTCAATCCTGACCCTTGTTGAGATTACTCAATCTCAACCATCCATTGCTCCATTTTTCCTATAAATAGAGCCCATTCCTTCATAATCCAGATCCTGAAACTTGTGTGCATCTAAGCTATAGACATTTTAAAGAGCATTTTAGCATAAACAATCTAATCTTTTGTCTTTTGGTTAAAATATATCATTTTAGCATTAGCATTAGCTTTTTATTTCACATTTAGAGCTATATTACAATCTCAATCCTCCATAAGCATCCATAGTGCAAAAAGCTGCTGAGAGCTACACTATTTTGGAACTTGGAGAGGAGAGGAACAAGGGAGAAGGAGCTAATCTCATGCTAAGAGATAGTTGGAGATGTCTTATTGTCTTTACTTCTTTAGTTAGATTCATTAGCATGTTTTTAGTGTCTCTCTTGGAATGCCTTCATATGTTTTAGTTTTTGATTGACTAACTCTAACGTCTTGTGTGTTTTGTGTTGTTTGATCATAAACTAACATTGTGCCATTTAGGAGGGCATCAACTATAATATCCTCAATAGAAGATTTCTATTGGATTTAAAGCAAATCAACACAACGTCTAGATTTCTCACAAGATTGTATCTAAAAATAATTATATTATTCTCAAAAGAATATATAAAAAGCATAAGAATCCTCTTTGAATATGAATAATTAACATATCAGCCACAAACGATCTACTCTTTATAATTTAACAGTGATTATAACTTACAACCAATTAAGTTTAAACAAATCTGTTGGAAACACCACATAGTTACCATTGTAGACACCTAAAAATGATTGACGCGTCTTCTCATCATTTCTTGAAATTTATTCTTTTGATATTAATTAAACTACCATCATTCTTCATTCATCATGCAAATTCATATTTCCCTCCACTTCCACTTTAATAAAATGTTTTTTAATTATTTAATTATTTCACTAATTATTCATTTCTTCTATATAAATTAATTTTTTTGATTATTTAATTAATTTTTAATTATTCCATCCTTGCAAATTGATTAAATAATTTTTAATTATCTAATTAATTGATTTTTATTTATTCTTCTATTTCACAATAATTAAATAATTGATTTTAATTATTTAATTAGCTAATTATTCCTACTCTAAATCAATTTCTTCTAAAAATATACAAAATCATTATTTTATTTATGTTTCCATGTGCACATGAATTAAGTAATTTATTTATTTATTTCATCTATTAATTATTCTCATGCTTTTCCACCTCACCACTCAACAAATACTCACTTTTAGTATTCTACCTAAATCTAATAATTCCACTTGCATTCACTCTCATTTCTCTGATCAATTAATTCTACTTCACTTCTTGATGCAATTAGTTAACTCCTCAATCTCTCAATCAATTCTCAATTGCCGATCTTCTAATCATTCTCAACCAATCTCCACTATTAATCATTATCAAGAAAAATCTATAAATGCAACCTTCATCCATTTCATTCAAGAATCATAATCTTTAAACTTTCACATCATCACATTGTTAAAATTCTTGTGCAAAATCTAAGAGCAACAACATTATCCTTTGGCAAAGAGAGCTTGAGGAGGCAACAGAGATAAGAAAAACGTTTGCACGAATGCATAATACATTTTATTTATGCATTCATTTTTCATTCTTTATTTTGTAGATTACATTTAAGTGTGAATTTGAAGGTTTTGTTGTTGAACTTGCTTGATTATTCACATAATTCATTTATGATACATGATTATAATTAGAAATATTTGCCACATATGAACAATAATGGGTGCTTATAGAGCAAGCATGGGCTTAAAAACCTTAGACATTAAAGGATCTGCCTAACAATGAGACAAAAAAGCTTTGTAGAAGCTATCAAATAGTAAGTCATCAAACCTAAAGCACAATCCATATGCGAAATTAATTTTAATGTTGGACAAAGGTTTTCATTAATAATTTGTCTATGAATATCACAAGTTTTGTTCCTCCAATCTCCAAGAACAAATGAATAGGATGTCTAATTTTTTTGAGACAATAATTTCGTAAAACTTGGATGCCAACACTAATCTTTAGCTTAGCTTAAATAAGAATTTGAGCACCCATTGTCCCTCCAACATATGATTTCAAGTTCTTTCCTTTTCCCTCCAAAATAATTCTCCTCACAATCTTTTGACCAACATCACTCAAAGAAATAATATTGATTACATAACACAAAGGGTCCCATAATTAAGAAATCATGTAAACTAGGACACACTTAAGTATTACAAAGGTATTTCCCCAATTTATTTCCACAAGCTAGCGGGAAATAAAGATAGGCTTAAAGAACATCTTATTCTCATGAAAAATGGGTACATGGCAAAATACCTACCTAATCTAATTAGGTGCACACTAATACAATAAAGTAATTAACTAAATGAAAGAAAATAAATGTGCACAAACATGTTCCATAGGCCTTTTGTTTCAAAATGATTGAAAATAATTTCATGATGGAAAATTATGAAGTGATGTACTATGTGCATGGTAACAATATGATGATTTTCAATAGTATTTATGTTTCTCCACCTATATGCATCCCTTGAATTTGGTAGGGCTTGAGTCAACTAATCTTAAATTTGATAATGATCAAGGGATTTTGTATTAATTACACTCAAATTTATGAAAAAAGCAGAGCATCCTAATTATACTATATCATATCTAAAAATTCATTTTTACATATGCTCCTCTTACTTTTAGTTTCTCTTAGTCAAGATCCATAAGAAATCACTTGGACAAGAAGACTATCATTAGGAAAACATTTTATAAACATTGTTACAAATATGCAATTATCACATATACACTATCTTATGCATTTTATAATATATTATGTTTTTTGTTTGGATCATTATTACTATAACAAATTTAACAAAATATACTAAAATCTAAGGTGATTCTAAATTTTCTATCATAATGCCTCATCAAATGTAATGCATATTCATGTATACAAAGAATTTTTGTGCATGTGTGCAACTATTTTGCTTCATTAGTAAGAAATAGAGTAAGGAATGCTATTTCAAATAACCCTTTTGTGTTGTGTTCATTAATATAGGTGAGAAGCTAATATGCATCTAACCAATTGTTTCAATTGTCTTGTTACTATTAATATCAACAAATCTTTTCATTTCTTCCATTTTCAATGTGCCAAACCAAATCTAGACATAAAAAGAGGAATGTTGGTGTCAAGGTTCTTTCTTTCTCATTAGCCACATTATCATTAGACATATTTGTTGTCTACATCATCAATATTGAATTGTACAAAGAGTAGACTACTAAGTCTCCTTATCTTCCTTTGGTAGTGTCATGATTGAATTCAATGAAGAAAGAGAGGTTTTTCTAACCTATCTCCCAATTGATTTATCCACTAAATGAATTTGTTGTAATTCAATATTTTTCCCATACATCTAACATTGGAGAGTTGCTTCCAATGTCCCATGTAGTTGAATATAAACACTTGTGAAATATATGAAGCCCATAACTTCATTATCGAAATCAATTGTCATATCTCCGAGGGGTAAAAATGGTGAAGTTCTAGTCTACACAAGTAGCAGAGTTAGCCTTGGTTGTGGATTTGCTCCCCATTGGTCTAGGGTTTGACTCCAAGGCCCAATATTACTTGATGTATGTGGCTTGTTGGTAGTTGCGTAAATCCCCAAGGGACTAGTCTCACCTCTGCTTGTCCCTTCATGGTGCCTCCTTGGAAGTGAATAAGTCCAAGGATTGGGTGGTTGGGTGCTAGGTAGAGACATTTTTAACCAAAATAAAGAGGGGCATTTTTGTTATGACTTGAGGCCTAACCCAAAAGGAATTTAAAACTAACACCATGGACATAATTCCTCTATCATTTGACATTTGATATTTTCACTATGCACTATAGCAATGGAAGAGATTGAGGTAATCTTTACACTCTTTATAGCCTTTTATTCAATAAATGACTCAAGAAATTGTGGCACAAACCTATCAAGAGAAGAGAAGACTGATACAAGAGAAAAGTGGCGAAAAAATCCACTGCCATGCAATATCTACAAACAAAGTTAGCATTTATGATGATGTCATGCACTACATCATCTACATCTTTGTTATCAAAATTGTCTACTAATCTATGATGCACGATTTTGATCTCACTTTATACTGTACTCGCACTCCCACTTGTGTTCCTACTAACTTTTCCACTCCTTATTACATTTTTGGTATTATTTATCTACCATTTTTATTAGTATTATCAATTATTACTACATTGAAGTCTAACATGAGCTTACAAAATTATATCATTTTGATATCATATGAAACAAATAATATGAAAAACACAAAATTACTCACACATTGACCTCATATAATGAAACTACCATTTCACACTATATACAATATATACATATCCATTCACTTAAAAATCCATCACACCCTGCTAATGGAGGTCATATTAGCACTTAAACATTTTAGTTTAAAAAAAAAAAAACTATATAATGGATTCAAAAACTTTTTTTTTTTTTGGCACGCACCTTAATATTAGAAAGTGATATATGTTTTTTTAGAAGACCATTATAAATGTGGTATTGATACTTATTTATATAATTTTTTAATAACTTCTATTTATTTATAATTGAAGCCTAATTCATTTAACTAAGTATTCTTATTTTAAATTGTCACTTGTACTTTTAGGTGCTCCTTATAGACATTTAACATTATTTCAGTTGGAATCATGAATTCCCATCTTGGTATTCTAGAAAATGCTTCATAGTATCATAATCCTTCACTTTAGATTAGTGGTTGATCATTTCTTGAACATGTTATAATTGATTCAATTGATTAGGCTTGTTAATTGATGATTAATCAGATTTTAAAAATAGGCAGTATTGTATCTAAAGATTCTAGACTGGTAAATCTAGAAGTTTGAATGATCAAATTGTTAGTCTTTAATGTTATTAAGTTGATATATTAATTGCAATATCACTAACTTGGGGTGTACCTATTATTCTAGATTAAGCAAACTTAAGTATTAGTTGAAGGGTAACTTTCAATCAAGGTGCTCCTGACAAGCAGATGTTCCTCTGTGGTTGAAGTCACCGTGTTATGTTTTGGCTTGACTGATTCAATCATATCATTGGTCATTATCTATGATAACTATTATTAAGGGTCTGTTGTCTGGTTGATAATCTGACCTTATGTTTATCCTCTTGGTTGAGAGAGATAGATGTATAATCAAGTCATTATAGTGATTGCTCCGGGTCTGTAACCTATATTTACAAAAGAAAGCATACGTATATTATCTATTTGCATGTCCCTTGCGAGCCTGTCACTTATCATGATAAACAAACTTATGAAGTGATTGACGGTTGAGGGATTTGGGGAGGACGATCTACTACCATTGTGCCCATCCTCCTTTTCACTATCTTAAGCTACCTCCTATGCATTAAGTAGAATACTAAACGGGCCTAGATCAGAGGCAAGGAAGAGACATGGGAGAATCAACTACTTCCAACCCACCTGATAGGGATACAAAATGACATTATTTTACCAAGATGAAAGAATCAACTACTTCCAATTCATTTTTACACATTCTAATTCGTTGCAGTTTTTCTTAATTGAGATCTATAACAAATCAATTGATCAAGTAAACTATTATTAGGAAAATACTTTATAAACATTAAGATAAATTTGTAATTATTACATATACACTATCATATGCATTATATATAATATATATATTTTTACTTGGATTCATTGTCAAACAACAAATTTAACAATAAATACTAAAATCTAAGGTGATTACTGAAGTCAGTATCATAAAGCCTCATCAAATGTAATGTATATTTATGTATCCAAAGACTTTTTTTTGGCATATCATTTTGCTTCATTGGTAGGAAATAGAGTAAGGAATGCTATTTCAAACAACCTTTTGTGTTGTGTTCATTAATATGTGAGAAGCTGACATGTATTTAATCAATATTGAAATGTACAAATAGAAGACTATTAAGCTCCATATCTTCTTTTAGTGGCGTCAGGATTGAATTCAACAAATAAAGAGGGGGTTTTGTGACCTTTTTCCTGATTAAATTTATCCAATAGATGAATTCTTCGTAGGTCAATATTTTTCCCATAAATTTAACATTGGAATTTTTTTTCCAATGTCCCATTTGGATGAATATAAATACTCATTAGAAATAAGAAAATCCACAACTTTAATAGCCAAACAGATTGTAATATTTCATAAGAGTAAAGCAGGTGAAGTTTGATTCTTTTACTTGAAATAATGATGGGCAACTTTGCTATGACTTGAGACCTAACTCAAAAGGAATTTAACAAGCACCACAGACTTAATTCCCTTGTCATTTGAGATTTGATATTTCACTATGTGTTGCAACAATGGAAGGGATCAGGAGAATTTGTATACTCCTTATAGTCTCTTATTAGGAAACTCAACAAACTATGAAACAACCCTATCAATAATAGATTGCTACTAAAGAAAAGTGATTAAATAATCCACTACTATGCAATATGTACAAAGAAAGTCAGTCTTTGTGATTATATCATCCCCTGCATCGTTTACTTCTCTATGATGATGATGATGATCATCATCATCATCAAAAGCATCTACTAATCTATAATGCATTATTTTGATCCCATTTTCAAACTCCACTCTACTTCCCACTTGCCTTCCTTTTCACCCTTCTACTCATTATTACATTTATTGTGCTATTGATCTACAATTTTTTTAATATTAATTATTATTACATTGTACATTCTAAAATTAACTTACAAAATTCATATGATACACATAAAAAAATTAATAAAAATTAACCCACGACACTAACACTTCACACTATATACAATATACACATATTCATGCACTTAATAACTCATCACACCATGTTAATGGAGGTCATATTAGTACTTGAAGACTTAAATTCTTATAAACGAATATAAATCACATTTTAAAAACTATGTTATAGGTTCAATGACTATTTTTTTGCACGCACATGAAGACTTGAATTCTTACGAACTGATAAAAATCACATTTAAAAAACTATGTTATAGATTTAATGGATTGTGCAACTACTAGGGATGTCGTTGTTGTTGTGGGTAGTGGTGGGGGCTGCTCTATGCCCTTTACTGTTGCCTCCCCTCCCCTTTCTGTTGAGCGTTCTATATGCAATGCTCCCCTAGTGGTGGGTGGTGCTGGTTCCCCCACGACTAGTGTCCCTGATCCGGTTTTGGATTTGGATGCCCTTGCTGCTGCTGATGCTCAGGTTAATAGGGACTCTCCTCAAATTGGTAGTGCCCCTGACGACCCTCCTGCAAGTGCTAATGTTCTGCCCAGACCTTCTTTTGCTGGGAACTGTAGCTTTGCTCGTGTGGCCAGATCTGCTACCCATCCTTCCAAGGGGGTTCGTCCTCTTCCTTGTGCCAAGACTTCCCCTATTGTGGTCTGTGGCCAGGAGGTTGTGGAGAATATCAATTTCTACCAACACAGTACTTTGGTCTGCAGATTTGCTGGGTTTTGGCCTTCTCTTCCAGACCTTCACCATTGGGTGAGTGATTCTTGGAAGCCTTTAGTTGCTTATGGCATTGAGCTTTTTCCTTGTGCTAAAGGCTTTTTCATTGCTTCTTTTACCTCTACTCTGGACCGTGATTTGGTTCTGGGAAAGTTGTGGTCTTGGGGGGATCACTCTCTTTCTATTAAGCCCTGGTCTTATTCCTTCAACCCCCTTACCGAATCTCTATCTATTCATCCAGTTTGGGTCCGCCTCCCCAATCTCCCCCTCCATTTCTGGGAGCCTTCTTTCTTTTAGGCCATCAGTAACTCCATTGGCAACTTCTTGAAGGTTGACGATGCCATGACCTCCATGGGTCATTCTACCTTTGCTCGCCTATTAATTGATGTTGACATATCTCTGGCCCTCCCCAGGGATGTGGTTCTTATGGTTGGGGATAGGCCATGGGCTCAACCGCTGGATTATGAGGGCCTCCCCTTTTGCTGTTGAAGGTGCTTCTCAATGGGCCACTTAGCTTCAAATTGCTCTCTCTCGCCGTAGAGGCGTTGCTACTTGGTGGAAGGACGCTATTGAAGATCACTTGACAATTAATGCTTTTGACTTTGTCTCGGTTGAATCCTCTCGAGATGAGGTGCCCCTTACTGCTGATGATGCCTTTGTTGAGGTTACTACTATCGTAGACTCTTCCGTCCCCTTGGCTCCTACATTTGTTGCTCCTAATTCTCAACTTTTCTCTTCTATTGGCAATTTTGTTCTTCTTCGGCATCAGTTTGTTGTTGTTCTGCAGCAACAGTTTGTCGCAGGCGGAAGGGAAAATCTACCCCCCTTCCCCAGCCCCCCCTTCGTCAAGTTGTGGATTCTCCCCTCTTGAGTTGGGTTGGATTGTTGATGGTTTGACAGGTGGGTTTGTTTGGCCTGTCTAACTTTGTCTGTTTGGGGTTTTCACCCCTGCTTGGTCTGTTTAATTCCGATAGCCTGTTGGCTTTGTAAAGGGTCAGCGCCCTAATTAACGTTGTTTTATTTATCAAAAACAACTATTTTTTTTTCACCCACCTTAACATTAAAACATGAGGTATGTTTTTATTTATATATTGCTATGTGAAGACCATTATAAGTATGGTTTTGATATTTTTTATAATTTTTTAATAACTTTCATTTATTTGTTTGTAATTGGAGCCTAATTCATTCTTACCTAAGTACTATTAGTTTGAATTACCATTTTTACCTTCAAGTGCTCTTTGTAGAATGACATGTACGAAACTCAACTATTTTAACCAGCATCATGAATGTCCATCTTGGTATTCTATAAAAGGCTTCATAGTGTTATAACCCTTCTCTTTAGATTGGTTACTGATCATTTCTTCGACACCTTATAGTTGATTAGGCTTTTAATTCATGACCGATCAGATTCCTATTGTATCTATAGGATTCTAAACTGGTAAATCTGCTATAAATTTGGATGATCAAATTGTTAAACTTTAATGTTTTTAAGTTGATATATTATTTAGAATACACGAAATAATAAGATGTAACTATTATTTTAGATGAAGCAAAATTATCTACATGAAATATTAATACATTTGTGGATTAAGTTGAAGGGTAACTTTCAATCAAGGTGCTCGTGGCAAGCAAATCTTCTTCTGTAGTTGGAGTCACTGTGTTATGTTTTGGCTTGACTGATTCAATCATATCATTGGTTATGATCTGTGATAAATATTATTAAGGGTCTGTTGTCTCGTTGATAATCTTATCCTCTTGGTTGAGTGAGATAGATGTACAATCAAGTTATTCTAGTGATTTCTTGGGGATCCGTAGCCTATATTTATTTACACACTAAAGCATGCGCATATTATCTATTTGCATGTCCTTTGTGAGCCTGTCACTTATCGTGATAAACATACTTATGAACTTGAAGTGATCGACGGTTGAAGGATTGGTGGAGGAGGATCATACCCATCCTCCTGGTCACTGTCTTAAGCTACCTCCTATGCATTCAGTAGTATTCTAAATGGGCTTCTAGATCAGTGGCAAGGAAGACACTTGGGAAAATCAACTACTTCCAACCCATGTTGGGGAAATAGTGAGAACACCTCTACCAACCATTATCGTTTGGTTGTAGGGAATATGAAAGAAATTGTTTTTGGAAGCCAACTATAAGGACTTTTCATTCAATTGTTAGGACTATTGTTCCACGTAGGTTGCATACTAGGCATTTAAGATAGCATTTTACTATGATTCTAGGGTTTTCAAAGGAAAACCCAAAGCTAACTTATTTATCTTCTTTGGCAGCATAGGTAATATAATCTCCTGTATTTTTCTCTTTAGTCATGGTGGCCTTAGATTAGGTATATGCATTATTCTTTAATCTCTACAATCTAGGGTGATCAAGGAGTTGATTTTGTTTCTTTCAGATTGTTGGACAAATAATGAGAAAACTCAATCATTACCATTTTAGAATTTAGAAAACTTTCTTACTGTTTTAGGGTTGTTAGGGAATTCCTTCAAATTTTTCAAAAAAAATTATAGTCATGTGGGTTTGAGGAATATAAGTATAAAATGGAGTTTGGGATTCAAGAAAACTAGTGTTCAAGGTTCAAAAATCAAGCTTGTATGAGATGATTGGTATCTAGAAATGTATGATCTTAGTTTATTTGCTATTAATATGATTATGGTTCAAGAATGATTTTGGTTAAATAATTGTTGTTGTGAAAGAAGGAATAGCTATGTGTCTTAATGTATGTGTTGTTACCTAGTCGATTATATATCTATATGTGTTTCTACTTGGTTGATTGTATATATGTATGTTTATTTGATTGAGTTTATTTATGTGTGAATGTGGAATTGAATATTATGATTAGTAAGCCATGATTTTTGTAGTTATTCAACATACCTTTTGATAGTTTCCATGGTAGCTTTTGTCAAATTTGGTCGCTTGGTTGTATTATTCAATTACAAGATCTTAAGAGCTATGCACATGATGTTACTCATTTGAATTGTGTTTCAGCTACATTATATTTGTGATAACTTCAATCATAGTGTAGGCCAGTGTATTCTTTGGAAATCACTTGTATGCGTATTTTGAATTGTTTCTATATATTCAACATTATTATTGTGAGTATCTATAATTTTTACATGTTATATTAGAATTAACTGAATAAATAAATAAGGACGTGGAAGTGGAATAACAAAGGTTTATCAATTCATGAGATTAATGATTAAGCTAAGAAACTTGGAACCCTAAGCTTTCAAGTTTTACGGGCTTAAGACACATTCACACGTTGCAGTGGGAAGTGTAGTAATGAATTAAACATTTCAATTATTTTTATTGTCAGTACATGTCGCTAAGTAATGCAATGAAAACTAAGGAATTTGTTCAAATTAAGTCCTTAATCAGCTCAAAAATGGAAGGTAAGACTAACAACCAACGAGAAAATAAATAAGACAAGATAGCAATGGTAATATCAACTAGTAAATATACATTTGAAATGAGATTCTTAAATTACTATGAGAAAAATTTCAAATTGAAGGTTATGTAAATTTCTCAATCCAATTTGGCAAGTTTTGGAAGAATGTGAAGATTTTAAAATTTCACATATCTATAGAGAAGGGAATAAGGTGCCGATAGATTGCAAATTTTTACAGTGGATAGGCAAATGTTGGATGAAAGATTGTCTTTTAAGGAGATCTGGCATGAGTTATAATTAATGGCAGTTGAGGAGAAATAATTAAGGTCAAAGACTTACACCAAGGGTAGTTATGAGGAGAAGAAAATGGCATAGAAAATTTTGGTGACGTGTGTCAAGTCAAGTGGAGTGGAGATATGGAGCACTATTTGGAGATGGTTGTGAGAGGGAGTGGTTTTAGATATGCAGAGTTTTTTGGTTGAGAACCTATTGGAAATTCAATAGAACCTAGTTCATGTTTTTATCTCTAAAATGACTCTCAACAAGGACCATCAAAATGCTCAATCAAAGGAAATCTTGGGATTCTTGAAGGATGAGAAGGTCCTTGGAGTGATTGAGGATGAGGAATAGAAGATTTTGATGGCTAGCAAGATGTTTGAGCATGCTGGTTATGGGTAAGGGTTTGGTGAAATTTGAAATGTTTTGCAATCTTTTTTAGATTAACGATGATAATGAAGTAGTCAATCTATTCTTATTGATGTGTCTATAATTATAGAAAAACTGGATCTATGTCATTTTTTGGTATTGTGGGCACAAATGTTGTAATGGGAGTGGCACCCTTTGCCATAGTAACGTATGAAATAAAAAAGGTGTCATCAACCTTGTAAATCTCATGTAATTTAATTACTAGTATTTTTTACAAATCACTAATAAAAGATGGATGCTTTTCATCAAGAGTGGTAGTCTATTTTAATTAGTATAGTATATATTTAATTACTTGGCTCAATAATTATTTATTTATCAATAGGTTGTTGCTGAATTATATTTAATAGATAGGGTTCATTATAACAATGAAAAGGTTAAGTTGGAAGATCTTGAAGCCAACCTTGAGAATTAGCTTTTTTGAGTTGTTATAACAACTATCATAAGTTGTAAGAGCATCTATGACAACCATGAAACCTTTCGTAAGATTCTATATTAGGTATGACAACATCTCTGACAAAAAAATCTTTATTATGGTCTCTAGGTGCCCATGCATGGAAGATGCCATATGAAAGATTAAAGAGGATTTGTAAGAGGTCATTATTGGATTGCAGGTGATGATTCCAAGGTGGAGGCATGGGGATTAGGAAAATTTGGATGTCATTTTAGGTGTGAAGGGGGTATTACATAGCTAATTTCACTACAAGGTAATCTTTACACCTTATTAATTAAGTTTACATGGGGTACACATGAGATACTCATCACTTGACATATGATATTGTCTTATCTTATCACTTTATGTCTCATATCATAAGATTAAGACGCTTTTCATAATCTTATGATATATTATCTACCACCTTGGCCTATATAACGAAGGGGTCCCCTTTGTAATCTCATTCATTCACATTGCATATTTGCATTCATTGACATGAATACAATTTATTCTTGACTTATAGATGTTCTCATTTCATTGTGCTTTACATTATGCCTCTAGTTCTTGGTTGGCTATCTCCATAGCCAAATCTTTCAATCATTTAATAGATATATTTTTTCTATATAATAGGTGTTTTTTAGTGTAGTTTGTATAAGTTTTATTTGCATGGTTTATGCTACTGAATTGAAGATTGGAGATAAGTATAGAGTTGATGCGTTGTAATATCATTTACAAATAAATGGGTTTTCCCAAGTTAATCCATCTCTGAGTGGAACTATGACTTAGGTGGTGTGGAACAAACTTGAGGAGGGATGGATTAAAGTCAATTTTGATGGTGCAACAAAGGGGAATTTGGGACCATCTAGAACAAGGTGGGTGGCAAGAGATTCGAATGGTGATATGGTGGTGTTTAGGGCAAAAAAATGACCAAATGGGACAAATAATGAAGTAGAGGTACAAGTGGCATTTTTAATAATCAAAATGGCAAAAAAATTAGAGGTTACTCAATTTCACCTAGAGGGAGACTTTAACTATTTCTAATGCTACTAGTAAAGGTGAAGATCCATCGTGGAAATTAAATAAATATGTCAAGATTATTAAAAATAAATAAACTCCTTTTTAGATTTTAAAATCTCACTTGTGAAACCAGAAAACAACAATGTACATGACACATTGTTAAAGATGGTTGTGTTGATTAATGATGGGCAGGACAACAAGATATGGGAGATCACTAGAATGTTAGCCTGTGATTATGAAATGGGTCATACACTACCAAAGGTGGATGTGCATGATGATTTAGATGGGGCATTTATTATGGTAGCTTGGTTGATTTTAAATTGACAGTTGCAATGGTTTTTTGACACATTGTGTAGTGAGGTGGAGACAATGCAGTGTCTTTCTGAACGAGTGGCAAGACTATGGCTAATATAAAAGTAATTTTTTCTCTCAAGACCACCGAGTAGCAATTGACCTTTTTGGGGACAATAATGAAGAAGAGGATGTATAGTTTTTTAAAATTTGATGAACCCATCTTCATGTAGATTATTGACATTTTGTTGGGTGAATAATTCATCAATGTGGAACATAGATATAGATTGAGTGGGCGATGACGATGTGTGTCAAGGAAGAATGGTTGTTTGGGATTTGATCTCTAATGGAAACGGTAGAGCTAGGGGTAGGATTTGTAACAAATGATGAAAATTGGATTCAAATTGGGGAATTATGTCCCCCTCTA
Source organism: Cryptomeria japonica (assembly GCF_030272615.1). Classification (NCBI taxonomy): domain Eukaryota; kingdom Viridiplantae; phylum Streptophyta; class Pinopsida; order Cupressales; family Cupressaceae; genus Cryptomeria; species Cryptomeria japonica. Next base: position 548,743,465 of record NC_081413.1, on the reverse strand, counting down.
TGACCCTTCATTTGTTGGAATGTGATGTCAAATAGGGAGGAATGGTAGATGGAAGACAATATAGGGTGGGTCGTGCTTGTGGAATTTCTTTGTGAAAAAAAAATGGAACAAGTTGAGGAATCTAGTGTTCAATCGAAGGGCAACAAATGAGTGAGGTTCGAGCCAAGCGACTACTAAGTGATCAAGTCTTTGAAAAAGGTGAAATAAAAATGAGGACAAGGCTGCTGATTATTTTTTGGTTGCTAATATTACATGTTTTAAATTTTCTGCTTCATGGTGGATTTGCTATTTTTTTTAAAAGCAGACGGGGTGTAGGTTTTTTTTTGAATATAATGTAATTGATGTATAGTTTTGTACTGCTTTAACACTTGGTGGGTTGAATCTTTTTGCAAGGCTGGGGTTATGTTGGGTGGGTGGTGAATGTTTTTTGAATATGAATTTTGGTATAGATATCTGTTATGGTTTGTAGTGTGGACTGGTCAATGTTGTTGCTAGTTTCAGTCGATAATGTACTTTCTGATAAATATTAATAAAATATCATATTTTATTGATAAAAAAAATATCATTTACAACTAATACAAGTTATTCATCTCTTCCTCTGTGGAGTTTTTCCCAAAAATGGTTTCTCCATATTAAACACTATGTTACATGTTCAATCTTCTATTCCCTATTATTTAAATATTTCTATTTTGAATCTCCATGTGGTAAGTATTGTTAGATTACATTAACAGTAGATTTGAACTTTTATTAAATTATTGTTTACCTTTAGTTGTCTAATATTTTGTATTGTTGTGACAAAGATTGCACCCATGAAGCTAAGTATGAAACTCAACAATCATGTGAAACATGGAATGATCCTCAGGCCTGTGGGGTGCCTAATCTTGAGGATCAATCTTCAAAGAGGATTGGTTCCCCGATGAAACCTCCTAGAAAACTAACTCTTGATTGAGAAAAAGGATAGAAAGCCTACTGAAAACTGAAATCCTAAAGCTACAGGAGGTGATTGCACCAAATTTATGTGATTTTATTTGTTGTCCTAAACCTATAATCAGCTACAATAAAGCCCTAAATGTATTTCACAAATCAATTAAGATCATGAAATTCATCAATATTTCACATGTAGGTTTGAAGTTTCAATGTTTGTAAGAGGAAAACTAGGTTTTCATAGATACAATTTACTAAAAACTTTGATAAACACAAAATGCAACTTGAATTTAACATGAGATTTCTTGTTCAACATAACATAAAAGAGACATAAATAGAGGATTCATAAATGAAATCACAATATTTAATCAATCTTGCACATGACAATGAAAATACAAGAAGGTATTGAGAAGGAATAATTGCTATCTTTATTGAATACTGAAAAATAAAATTGTTCTTACAATGCTTCAAAACTAAATAAAAGGTGAGCTACAATGCTTTCCTTCAACTTGAAAGAGATTTGCCAAAGCTACAATGCAAGTTGGAAAAAGAAAAGAACCCCAGAAAATAGAAGAAGAGAGAAGTCTTACAAGAAAGAAGACCTAAAAACAACTTAAGATGAACTAGTTGTGCCTCCTTGAAGTGCTTGCCAACTGAGGTCTTCTTTTTGAAAACTCCACCAACTTGCATGATATATCCTTAAGTGTCGAATTCGCTTTAAAAGCATGCAAAAAGATGCCTCAAACTACTGGAAACTGAGAGTTGACAAGCTCAAAACTCATCTCAATTGATATCTAACCCTTGTAGGGTCCAAAATGAGGTGGAACTATTACTCTTGGTTTGAAAATCCCTCTTTTCTAGGCTTTAACTGAAAGATCCACCACTTTCCCTTTTATACTTACATTTATCTTTATCAACTTTTCATGTAAAGTCTTGATATCTTTATGGGTCAAAATTGTCACAAAAGCATGCAAATTTTTTTTATAACTCATGCAAAGTGAGTTTGTACTGCTGCAAAAAACCGTCTCAAGTGATAATGCATCTACATGGGGTCTAAACTGATCGCAAACTCATGCAATTGTTCTCAAACTCTTCTATTTCATCTCTCACCTTCATGACCGTTTCTTTGAACTAAATGCATGATAAAGTTTGGCTATTTGCATACTATGGGAAGCCTTCTTCACTCTTGAAGTATAGACGAGGACTTATACTTGACCTTTTAATGACAATCCTCTGTCCATTTAAATTCTGAAAGCACTATCAACACTTCTGTTATGTTAGGTCTACCTTTTGGTTCAAAGAATTAGGGCACTATACCCTTTTCTTTACCCTTCTCTCACCGTCAAGGTATTGTCATATCTTTTAATTGGAAATTTTTTAGGAGAGCTAATTGATATAAAGTTGCTACATTCATTTGTGTTTGACAAAGATGACAAATTGTCCTTACTATGTTTGACCTTAAAGGTATAGCTTTGGAATGGTTTCTTGACAGTGAATAACTTTGTATTGTCATGGAATGGTTGTCTCACTACCTTATATCTATGACCTCTATCATATTGTCATTGGTATTACCCCACAATATGATTATATTTGATCATTTCTCTAATGACTTCCTTTCATTCATCCGTTGTCCTAACAAGTTGTCTCACGCCTTTATAACTCTTTGTTCACTTGTCTTGACTGTGAAATACTTGATGAGTGCCTCAGAGATGCTATTTACTGTCTTCTTTGTCCTTTCATACACACCATGCCCTTTTGCTACTAAGACTGCTATGGTTTTGTAGGATTTTCTCCATGAATCTTAATATAGCTTAAATGACCTACATAAATACTATTTTGAGGGGCATCATCATCATATGATATCTACACAAACATTATCTTTCACTGTGATATCTCTGACTTGTATATGGATGGTTTGTTCATGGAATATCTACTCTTTGTTCATTAATACAATCAAAATCTATGGTATTCTAGCTCTGGGTCATATGACATTGGCTTGCTTTGTATGGGCTTTTGATGGCTGCCTTTATTGTATTTGGTGTCATGAGACCACTCTCATCATTGTGATTACCCTGTAAAGGCCTACTCTTTGTTATGGAATGTGATTGTCCAAAATTTTATCAATTCATCCTATCCTTTTACTGGGTATGTGCTCATTTAGTTGTACCTTGATTCTCTGTGACATCACATTGTGCCCTTATGGTGACTGCCAAAACTTATCTTGTGATTGGCTCCTTACTTTAAACTGATCTCTCTTTGCAACACATGTGGATGTTGTCATGATATTGGTAAGGTTTTTTCATAACACTTGTATTGCTTGGAGACAAAAGAAAAAGAATGCACAGTCATTTATTAAAGCTTCTATCTATCCTTTCATATTTCAATGGTGTCATTGAAGTTCACTACTATTATGGGTCCTTTGACTGTGTTATACATCATCATGATTTTATTCTCTATCACAAGGTTTTTTTTATAATTGATCATGTTGTAGATGTCCATTATGTCTTTTTCATCATTGGTTGCTAGAATACCCCTACTCATTGCTCACTGTGAATTTATGGTTTTTATTGCATCCGAACTCCTTTGTTCTATATCAGTCTAATGGTTGTCCTACTTGTCAAAAGCCTTAACACTATTACAGGTTTGAAGAATTTGCTATATAAAGTAGTCACAATTAAATTGTTCTTTGCATCTTCTATCATTGTTTGATATCCTCGATCTCCGTGATTTTAGACTTTCATTGTTGTGACAAACCCATACTATGATTATGTTCATCCATGGATGTTGGCCCTTTGAGTATGTTACTGGTAATACCATCTCAGTCTCTTTTGTATCACTGTCTTAGTCTCTTGTGATAGTCACAAGTGTCTTCATCATGCTCTCCATTCAAAACTTAAAAGCCCGTCCAATCTAGCTGCAACAACATTATTTCATGACTGCAATCTCTTTATATGCTTCGAGTCTGGGCTATCATTAGATGATAATCATTTCTCTTTATAACTGTGAAATTCCTTGTGAGACTGTCTTTGAACTTATCACCATGACTGTTAAGAATATGAAGAGTTGCTCACTGACACTATTCTGAATCTTTGAGGACTATATTCATTTTGGACTACTACTATGCTTATATCAACAAAACTCTTCATGACTAGCTTAATGCTTATCTCGTGGCTCTATTATTTATCTTGTAGTGCCCCTCCCTAATTCATCTTGTCTGTCCGTACATCAGAGAATTATATTGATCTAGCTTAGTCTACCTTATGATGATTTGATGATTTATATGTGTTCCTGATGGATCATATTGCTTGTGGGATTTTGGTAACATTATGGTTACACTAACCCTACTCTATGATTGTGATGTTTGAATTGATGCTACAATGTTTGTGATTGTCTTCTAGTGTCTTCGTGATTAGAGACGATGTCATACCACTCATTGCAAGCATGGTATGATGTTGTGATTCTCTATCACTTGCCTGATTATTTATGATATAATATTGTATAAGTTGTATTGCGCTTAGTGGTGGATGCAGGTTTGCAGGTACCAGACATCGACTCCGCCTGGTTCCACAGGTTTGAGTGTGTCTTATCCAAATGAAAAGTTGTCAGAAATGGCTTGTGTTTCCCTCTCATATTTTAGGCTTAAGTTGATACCCTTGTCAGTTAGCGTCTTTGCTTGAGTCGTTGGTCTGCGTCATGTGGTATTTATTCAGCCCTATGTCAGGTTGCCTTGTGAGTTTGCAATTATTTATTAATTAATAATTAATCGATTTATATAGTTTATTTAGTATTAAATTAAATTAATGGATGACATTAATATTTTATATTAATGTGAATTTATTAGATATTTATTATTTATTGATGTTTATTTCATGAATTTATATTTAGTTGTTGATTTTATATTATTATTATTATTATTATTATTATTATTATTTTATGGTCTAATGTTTAATTAAATATTTATTATTTGAGCTTTTGATTTATTGAATTATTATTTGTTATATTTTATATGTATGTGGGAGATATTTATAGTATTGAGTTTTAATTATATTGGCTAGAGCATTTATATGTATCCATACATTTATTTATTTATTTATTGTTTAATTATTGGATGGGTATTTATGCTTGGCCGTACATTTATTTATTTATCTGCTTTATTGTTTATTTATTTGTTATTATTTATGTAGGTCTACCCCTTGTAATGATTGGTCCTCTTCGGAGTTATGATTATGAGGATATTATTATTTAATTGTTTGTTTATTTATTTAATTGGAGTATTTATTTATATTGCCTTTGATTTATTTTATTGAGCTTTGATTTATTGTTGGTTATTATATTATTACATTCAATTGTTACTAATTGAGTAATTAAATATTATGTTTATACCTACCCTATCATTTTATTGGTTGAGATTTGGGGGTAAGTAAATAATATTATTTTATATTCTTACCTCTATTTTTGGAAAGGGGTTGGTATAGAATATAGTTTATTGGAATATTTTTATTGGCTGGGATTCTTCTATAGTTTTTGAATGAGATTTTATTTATTGGCTTTTTTTGAGCATTTGGGAGAGAGCTTCTATATTGATTTTTCTGCAACTTTGGAGAATTTTGAATGTTGTTGGAGTTTTTTTATGCTTGTTTCAATTTAGAGCTTGGTTGGATTAGAATCTTGGATTGGATTGTTGAATATTTTTTTTTCTCTTCATCGGATTTCTCTTGCCATCACTCTACTTTCCAGGTTGGAGCTATGCCTTTACTCCTGCATTTTGGATTTAAAAGGAGTTGTTTGCTCCGTGTTTGTATAAAGATTGTCTATGGGAGATTAGGAAATGTAATTGGAGAAAGGATAGTAATATTTATATATACATATATTAAGGTTTGGGAAATTAATATTTGTATTCTTTTTAATTATTGTGCTGAATGTTGTTGTGAAAGTTCAATTCTACATTCGTTGTGTTTGTAGTTCTTGTTTTATCTCCTCTATGGACTTGTTGAGTCCTTGTTTTCTATTCTATTTGTGTATGAGACCCTCTCTCTCTACCTTATTCATTCATGTGGTGATGTCACTTGATTGTTGACAATGTCTATGTATGACTGTGTCTGTGTGATGTCGAGAAATGAAGTTTAAATGCTCTTGTGAGGTCTTGTTGCTCCATTTATGCCTTGATTTAGCTTTATCTTGGTCTTAAACACCTTTTGGGACTGCTATGTACCTCATTTGTGAGCCTATATGCAATTTTGGGTGGATTTGAAACTTTACACCTCTGTTTTTCATCATTTTTACACTCTATCTTGGATGTGCTATTCTGCACCTCATATGCGCTAAAGTTTAATTTTTATGCGCTAGAGAATGTCTCATATGCACTAATCTGCACCCCATATGTGCTAATCTGGTCCTTGCATGCGCTAAACTACCCTGCTTTATTGGTTTGCCAATTTTGCTTAATGTGGTTACTTTTTTGGATTTGGGGATTGTACCAGAGGCTTTTGCGATTGCTTGATGATCTCAGAGAAGTGTGAATGATCAAATTGTTAGTTTTTAATTTTTTAAGTTGATATATTGATTACAATAGCACTAACTTGGAGTGTACCTATTATTTTAGATTAAGCAAACTTAAGCATTATGTATTTGTGAATCAAGTTGACATATAACTTTCAATCAAGGTGCTCATGACAAGTAAATGTTCCTTTGTGGTTGGAGTCACTGTGTTATGTTTTGGCTTAACTGATTGAATCATATCATTGGTCATTATTTGTGATAACTATTATTAAGGGTCTGTTGTCTAGTTGATAATATGACCTTATGTTTATCCTCTTGGTCAAGAGAGATAGATGTACAATCAAGTCATTATAGTGATTGCTCCGGGTCTGTAACCTATATTTACAAAAGAAAGCATACATATATTATCTATTTGCATGTCCCTTGCGAGCTTGTCACTTCTCATGATAAAACTACTTATGAAGTGACTGACGATTTAGGGATTTGGGGAGGAGAATACTAAATGAGCTTAGATCAGAGGCAAGAAAGAGACATGGGATAATATACTACCTCCAACCCACTTGATAAGGATACACAATGACATTATTCTGCCAAGATGAATAAGTTATCTTTAGATTTTTTCTTTGAAAATCCTATCAGATGGAAGAATCAACTACTTCCAATTCATTTTTACACATTCTAATTAGTTGTACTTATAAATTTAATGATAAATTTGTACATATACACTATCATATATATATATATATATATATATATATATATATATATATATATATATATATATATATAATTATTATTTTTTAATCAAAAGGTCGAGGCTCATAATATGAACAGTCACCGGTGAGGAGGGACCTCAAAGAGATCAATTTGGACCGGTCAGGAAGAGTAAACATAATGAAAGCACAAATATATGATGGAGGCAATGCAAAACGGATTTTTTTATTTCATGAAAATGATTACAACCAACTGGTAACAACCAGGTTACAACATAATCGACTCACAGGCTTGGTAAAACATACAGAATAGGTCACAACTGGGACCTTGAATCTTAGGATCTATCTTCTATGCACAGTCTCTCTATTTGATTCTTCGATTGATTACATTCTAATGCACAATTATAATTATATATATCGATCCAAAGGATCTAGTCAGCCCAAAAGGGATCAAAACCTGAAGAAAAAGACCTAATGTGTAAAATATACAAGGTCGGCCTCCGCCAAGAGATTCCTACAAAAAATCCAAAGGATGAAACATAGATTGCGGGAAAAGGTTAGCCACACACCAATGAACATCAGAATAAATGCCCAAGGCTCCGCAAGCTTCATAAGGGGTTCTGGTAGATCACCAAAATAGGTCCAGGCAACCGGTAACAAGAACTGTCAACTGGTAATAGGAAACTGTCAAGGGAACCGATAGCGATATCTTGCCAAAAAATGATCCAAATGCGATGCGGTCTAGAAACAAGAAAGTTGATCAAGTCTTCAAGTAGAATCCAACTCCACAGGATTTAGTGAGCCAAAATTAGGACACACAAAAAGGAAATCTGAAACTGCAAACAAAAAGAAAATAAAAAGGAAAATGTTTTTGGTTGATGCAAGATTGCTATGAACCGGGGATGCTCCTGCATCAGACATCTAGAGTTATTGAAAAAGTGAGTCTCTCACTTTGCTGGGGTCAGAGGAAAACCAAGACAATCTACCTCTGCCTGAGAAATTCAAGATGAATCTTCAACTGGTCTATCCTTCCACTTCACAAGATATTCCTTATACTGACTGCTCTGGGTACTATGCCCAATTCTACTATCCAAAATCTCTCCAATCTGATCCAGTTCCTTCTGGGGCAACTGTTTCTCCAAGTCTACAATATTGTTCTCACTGAATTTTGGTTCATGATATTCATGAAGATCTGCAATGTTAAACACAGGTGAAATACTCAGTCTATCTAGTAACTCCACTTCATATGCATTTCCAAAACTGAACTTCCTCAAAATCTTGCAAGGTCCAAACTTCTTTATCTGCAATTTGTTATAAGTTCCAACCATGAATCTCTTTTTTTTTAGATATACCATCACTTCATCACCAACTTCAAATTCCTTATGTCTCCTCTTCTCATCTGCTTTCTCCTTATACTTGTTGTTCATATCTTCCAAATGCTGCTTAACTTGAATATGCAAGGCTACCATGTGATCTGCAAAATCTTCTGCTTCTGAACTTATCCAATCTTCAATGCTAATGTCTCAATTCTGATATACCTCTAGGATGCACTTCAGTAACAATATCAAAAGGTGTTCTTTTGGTACTTCTATTCACTAAAAAAAGTTGTAGGCAAACTCTTCTTGTGCAAGGATAAAATCCCAACTTCCGGTTTTAACTCCCACTAAACATCTCAACAAATTTCCCAAACCCCAGTTAACTACTTTTGTCTATCCATCGGTCTGTGGATGAAAAGTAGAACTAAACTTCAAATATGTCTTCATCTTCTTCCAAAGTGTTCTCCAAAAATAGCCAACAAACTTAGTGTCTCTATCTGAAACTACGCTCTTAAGCAATCCATGCAATCTCACCACTTCCTTGAAAAATAGGTCTACTACATGCAATGCATCTGATGTCTTTTTACAAGGTATGAATGTTACCAAAATTTTGCACAATGCAAAATTTGGTTCCCTAATGAAGCCTTGCATTCATTTTGAAAAGGTCCAAATCATGATCCAGGAAGAAATGCACTATTTTTTCTAACTTGTTTGCTTCATGTGCAGATACAGGAAAGTAAGACAACATGTGGGTTAAAATGTGGCTCCCACGAGGGTTGAGCTCAACATACTATAGATCATAGAAAAATCTATGCTGTAGATCACAGAAACATCTATGCTCCATTGCAGATGAAATTGCGTGGCTATTAAAACCTTAAGGCCAAAAGAAACTCAGAGAAAAATGCAGTCGGCCTATGTAAAGTTTTACTTGGACGCCAAAGAGGGTTTTAAAAGGCCTTAGAGTTTCCAAGAGGATTTTAGTCGCTAGGCAGGAGGACCTTTTATCCCACAATGGTCCTGCAGAAGGAGTTTATCATATTTAAATATAAGGTCACATATAACTATAGTGTCAAAGATTACGAGCTTTTGGCAAGAAGAGGCAGCTCATGGCTTGGTGGACCCCATGTGCACGTATCTCAAGGCATCCTAATTTTGTGACCAGCTAGCGGGAAGAGACTAAAGAGTGAGAAAGTTTAGGAAAGATCAATAGTGATCACAGAGATCTAACGACTGTCGCTATGTCGCATTGAAAAGATGCACACTGGATTATCGCTGCGACTTGGTGACTGATGACGTGGCAGAGCAGAGAGTATAAGACCAAGGACAGGTGGCAGATAGGTGGTAGTCCAGTGGTTGGTGACATGGTACGGATGGGCAACATCGAGCAGATCTTGGCCGCAATAAGTCCCATAAAGGTTTCATCAAAATCTCAGTTCCATCGACATCAAGCAAATCTTGGCCGCGATGAGTCCCAAAAAAGTTTCATCGAAGGCTCAATTTCATCAACATAATAATATCGAAGAAACTGTAGGTTCGATGAAACTGGTAAGCAGCTCACCGAAGGAATACTTTGGCCAAAAGAATGAGATCCGACAAAGCAGGACGTGTGGTGGCCCGACAGACAGGTGGTTCCCAGGCGGATCTCATGAGCCAATCAGAGGGTGACACACAACACAAGAGAGAAGATTAGCCGGGCTTAAAGGTCGAGCAAGTTCAAGAAAGATCAATTGTAATCCAAAGGATCTAAGGGCCATTGTTATACCGCTATAGAAATAATCTCGCCAGTTATCATAGAGACTTGGCAACTAAGCACGTGCGGAAAAGGCAAAGGGGAGGTGAGCGGCTAAGAGGTTAAAGATCGAGCAGTTTGAGGGTAGATCAATGACCGTCGCTATACCACAAGATAAAAATGCTCGCTGGTTATCTCATGCTACTTGGAGACTGATGATGTGGCTGTCCAGGTGGACTCAGAAGGAATAAGGATGCGCCACATGATAGAGAGAAGACAAAGAACCATGGGTAGACCAAGAGTAAAGATCGAGCAGATTGATCACATCCAAAGGTCAGGTGGACAGATCCGACAGTGGTCGCCATATCGCAAGGAAATGTTGCTCGCCTAATTATCAATGCAACTTGGCGACAAGGTGGGTCTAGGTCCAGATGGAAGACAAAGTGGACCCGCGAGCAAATCAGAGGCTGACACGTGGCAAAAAATCTACAGATGAGCAGATGTCCAAGTCAACCTTGAACTTGAACTTCAAAGTGGTTCACTAGTTCAAAGTGGATCACCATTTCTAAATGGTTCAATAGTTCAAAGTTCATTAGCATCACTTGTTCCCGTGGGCCCAAGAAGATAAAAGCAAACAAGCAGACTAAAAGGAAAGCAGGTTCCTAATAGATCGACGATCGTTGCTATACCGCAAGATAAAAATTCTCGATGGATAATCATAGCGACTTGGAGACAAATGATGGGGCCCGCTAAGAAGTAAATAAAAAAGTTAAATGCAAGCAGCCATGGTTCATGCAGGTGATCCAATGGCTGGCAAAAGAAAATTGCACGATAGACTTAGAATTGGTTGTTCGAACAGTGAAAAGCTCGCCAAGGAAGGGGATGATTTCTAGATGAAAGATTAATGCAATTGATTATCTGAATATGCAAGTGTTACATACCGTTGGAAAGCTCGCGAAACAGGGAGATCATTTTCACAACCATTTTTAACATAAGTTTTCAACATGGAGAGCAGTTGCCAAGGGATGCATATGATTTTCTCAGTGGGATTTCTTTTAAATATAGTCATAGTTTAGCTCATCATGCAACTTTCACATGGGAATAACTATTTTTCACATTTAGATGTGCAAATTTTCTTACAGGAGGATCAGTGGCAGTCCTTTTGAGCAAAAAAGATTATTATTTTACAAATTATGCATGAGTTTTTATGCCATTTTTTGGGGCAGATTCGCCCAGGGATTTTCTCATGCAGTGTTTTTAGGGTTTTTGATGGGGATTCGTCATGATTTCTATATATTCCTTCTCTCCTTTTTTCCCTCTGGTTCTTTCTTTTTTGCATGCACATTTCTGCAAAAAAGCATTGTAGCTCAATAGTATTTGAATTTTGTAACTGCAACACTCCTTTATTTTTTAATAATATAGCAGGAGATTTCCTTCTTGGTACTTCTTGTATTATCTAGTGAATGAATGATTTGATGATTTCCTATGATTTTTATCCTCTAATTTATCTCATTTAGTTAATTTGTGGTGTAATTAAATTCATTCCTTTCTAGGAAATGTTTATGCATCTACATGTTCAGTTGAGTTGTGAAGCAATCAAAGTTATTTGTTGAAGGTTTTGTGAGTTAAGCAGGTTGCAAATCTCAAATAAGATATTTGGTGCATCACCTTCATTAGAATAGATTTACATTACATGCAAAGCTTTCTATCCTTTTCTATCCCTTTTCTTATCAATAGTATTTACAATAGATTCACCAAACAGGAAGTTGGCCTAATCTCTGAAGATTCACCTTCACTTTGAGAAACCCACAGGCTCGAAGGTGTTTCCATGTTTCATAGGATTGCTTGTTTTCGAACTTAGCATCACGGGTGCAATCCTCAATGACAAAAATGAAATGAGCCATCTTCAAGAATCTATCCACTACCACAAATATAGAATCATTCCCTCTTGGTGTCTTAGGCAATCCAAGTACAAAATCCATGCTTATATCCTCCCAAGGTCTTACCGATACTATCAAAGGTTTATACAATCCCACATTCTGACTACTACCCTTTGCAAATTGACAAACTCTACAACACTGCACATATCTCTTAACATCCTTATGAATATGGGGCCAAAAGTACTGCTCACTCACCAATGCTACTATTTTGTCAATGCCAAAATTTCCAGCTAGTCCTCCACTGTGTTTCTCCTTTATCAGATTCTCCCTCATAGAACTCTTAGGTATGCACAACTGAACTCCTCTAAATAACATCCCATCCTGAATGTAGTAATCCAACCACTTGCTTCTATCTACCATAACTGGTTCTCTACATGCTTTCCAAGGTTCTACAAAATCCGGGTCATCATGATGCAAGGTCTTCAATTCTTCAATCCTAATACTGTCAATCTCATCTCTGTCAGCAAATTCCTTCTCCTAATCAATGCATCAACAACTTTGTTTGATTTCCCACTTCTATGCTTCAACACAAAGGTGTAACTCTGCAAGAATTCTATGCATCTCATATGTCTCTGATTCAACTTACTCTAACTATTCAAATGCTGCAAAGCTTGATGATCTGTATACAACACAAACTCCTTAGGCAACAAGTAATGTCTCCACTTCTTCAAGGCTTGAACTATGGCATAAAACTCCTGATCATACATTGAATATCTCCTCAGGGAATCATTCAATTTCTCACTGAAATAAGATACTGCTCTCCCTTCCTGACTCAAGATTGCTCTTATTGCTGTTCTATTTGCATCACAATCCACTTGAAATACTTTATTGAAATCTGGTAAAGCCAACACAGGTTGCGCAATCACTCTCTGCTTCAACAGTTCAAAACTTTTGTTTGCTCCGGTGGTCCAATTGAATTCCTTCCAATCTCCTCTCATGGTCTTAGTCATAGGGTTACAAACTGAACTAAATTTTTTGATAAACTTCCGGTAAAAGTAGCCAATCCATAAAATGATCTTACCTCTCCAATGCTTTCTAGTGTAGGCCACTCAACAATTGATTTCACTTTCTCAGGGTCCATCTTCAAACCATCCCCAGATATCATAAATCCCAAATAGACTAACTCATCCTTCATGAAAGTACACTTCTTGATATTGATCAATAACTTTTCTTCTCTCAACCTCAGCAAAACTTGTCTCAACTGCAATAAATGCTCCTCTTTTGTCTTACTGAAAATGAGAATGTTATCCAAATATACAATAACAAACTTACCCAAGAATTTCTTCAATACCTCATTCATCAGCCTCATGAAAGTGCTCGGTGCATTAGTCAATCCAAAGGGCATCACCAACCATTCATACAGTCCTTCATTTATCTTAAATGTTGTCTTCCACTCATCACCTTCTCTGATCCTGATCTGATGATATCCACTCTTCAAATATATCTTTGTAAAGTATTTTGCTCCACTTAAACAGTCCATTATTTCATCCATCCTAGGCAAAGGAAACTGGTATGTCACTGTGATCTTGTTTATTTCTCTGGAATCAGTACACATTATCCACTCTCCATTCTTCTTAGGTGCTAATATTGTTGGTACTGCACAAGGTCTTAGACTTTCCCTTATCAAACCTTTCTTCAACAACTCCTGCACTTGTCTATTCAGTTCTTCATTCTCTACCTATGTCAACTAGTGTGCAGCTTTGTTAGGCAAACTAGCTTTGGGAACCAAGTCCATGCAATGAATAATACTTCTAACAGGTGGCAATCCATCATGTACATTATTTGAAATGATGTCTTCATATTCTGTCAACAAATCTTTTATCTCTTCTGGGTGTTCTCCTTCTGGTTCCAGTTTCTCAGTCTTCTTAGGAATTAAGGCAAAACACACATTCTCATGTCTCAGTCCATCCAGGAATTTAGTTCCATCTACCAAACAGATTCTAGCATTCGTATAGACTTCATTCTTCAAAGGTTCCTCCAAGGGTAACAAGGTTTGCTTCATCCCATTGGCCACAATAGTGTATGTATTCTTCCTCTCATCATTTACTGCCTGTCTATCAAACTGTCAAGGTCTTCCCAACAAAAGATGACAAATATCCATAGGCATAATATCACAAAAGACTTCATCATGATAATTCCCAATTTTTAATTTCACCAAGCATTGATCACTTACTAACAAATTATGTTCATCTTGAATCTATGCTATCTGATAAGGCTTGGGGTGTTTCAGTCTCTCCAATTTCAACTTATTCACCATCTCTTATGAAATGAGATTATTTGAACTACCACTATCAATAAAAACTTTACAACACTTACCTGATACCTTACATCTGGTCTTGAATAGATTCTTCCTTTGCAAGGGCTCTTCATCTCCTCCAATATGGCACAAAGCTCTGCTCATCACCAACAGTTCTCCATCTTCTGGTTTATTATCTGATCTAGTGGGGTTTTCTTCCACCACTGCTTCTCTTCCGATATTCTCCATCTTCTTACACTCGAATGCACGATGTCCTTCTCCTCCACACTTATAGAAGGTTCCTCTAAATTTCCTCTTGCCTTGTCTTCCAAATTCTTATTTCGGTAACCATCCAATTCTCTCCTCTAGTAGAAATTTCTATCATCCTTCCGGTATAAATTACCTTCTTTGTTCACTTCCTTGTCCTTGTTATGATCTGTACTGGTTCCTCTACCTCTGGTATATCCTCTTCCTCCTTGAAACCTTCCTCCCATAATCCTTCCACCTCTTCATCTCTATCTCTACTCATTCTTTTGTTTAACTTCTCTTCCACTTTTAGGGCCTACTGGTAAGCCTCTTCAACACTCTCCAATTTGTTCAAATTGAGTTTATCTTGTATAGACATCCGCAATCCATTCAAATATCTAGAAAATTGTTCAACTTCATCATCAACATGTCTGGATTTGATGTTCAACTTGTAAAATGCTTCAGTGTACTCTTTCACACTAGATTCCTTCTGTCTCAAATTCTACAACTTCTGGAATAGATTCACTTGATAATCAACTGGTACATTCGATTTCAACTTAGCAATCATCCGATCCCATGTCTTAATCTTCTCTTTACCTCTTCTTTGTCTATCAGCTTGCAAATGATCCCACCAAAGAGATGCATGACCTTTCAACCAGGTACAAGCATATTTCACCTTCCTCTCTTCTACAGTGTTTTCAAAATCAAAATACTTCTCCGTCCCTGAGATCCAATCCATCAATTCATCCGAATCTAACTTCCCATCATATTCCGATGGGGTAAAATGAGGTTTAGTATTTTCCCTACTCAAAACTCTCAAAAACCTTTCCTCATTCGGATCAACCGTTGGTGGGTTTGCTTGTTATGTCATGGCCTCTTCTCCTTCATCTTCACTTACATCTTCAATATGTCAGCCTCTTCTTTGGGTTGTCTCTGCGACTTCCAACCGGGCTGCTATACCTCACAACATCTCCATCACAGTAGGTTTTGCATTCCCACGCGCTCCACCATTCCTAGCTCCTCTTCGCGCCATCATTCATGCCAGTCCTCTGTAGCTGCAGGTTGGATCCACAATCCGCCATCCTACAACAAAAATTTCAGGACATGCAACCTCCGAAATGAAACTTCACTCTAATACCACTTGAAGTAGTCACATGTGAGGAGGGACCTCAAAGAGATCAATCCAGACCGGTCAGCAAGAGTAAACACAACAAAAGCCAAAAGATATGATGAAGGCAATGCAAAATAGATTGTTTTATTTCATGAAAATGATTACAACCAACCAGTAACAACTGTGTTACTGCATAGCCGACTCATAGGCCTGGTAGAACATACAGAATAGGTCACAATTGGGACCTTGAATCTTAGGATCTATCTTTTATGCACAGTCTTGCTACTTGATTCTTTGATTGATTACATTCTAATGTGCAATTACAATTATATATATATATATATATTGATCCAAGGATCTAGTCGGCCCAAAAGGGATCAAAACCCGAAGAACAAGACCTAATGTGTAAAATAAACAAGGTAGACCTTCACCAAGAGATTCCTCCGAAAAATCCAAAGGATGAAATTTAGATTGCGAGAAAAGGTCGACCACACGCCAAGGAACATTGGAATCAATGCCCAAGGCTCCGCAAGCTTCGAAAGGGGTTCCGATAGATCACCAAAATAGGTCCAGGCAACCGGTAACAATAACTATCAACCGGTAACAGGAAACTGTCAAGGAAACTGATAGTGATGCCTTGCCGAAAAATGATCCAAATGCGATGTGGTCTGGAAACAAGAAAGTTGATCAAGTCTTCAAGTAGAATCCAACTCCACAGGATCCGGTGAGCCAAAACTGGGACACACATAAAGGAAAGCTGAAACTGCAAACAAAAAGTAAACATAAAGAAACTTTGGTTGACGCAAGATTGCTATGAACCGGGGATGATCCTGCATCATAATATTATAAAGTTAATATGAAAGCTACAATAGTAATTAAGCTATATTGAAGGTAAAGATCATTTTCAATATAGAACCCAAAAAGAATTCCATAATAGAATTCAGTATAGCCAACCCCAATCTTACAAAATTCAATCAAGATTCTTCCCTACTTTAAATTCCATCAACACCCTTTAGTATTCAGTGTTGGAATAATAAATTTAACAATAAATACTAAAATCTAAGGTGATTACTGAACTCACTATCATAAAACCTCATCAAATGTAATGTATATTCATCTATCCAAAGACTGTATTTTGCGTGGGTGCAATCATTTTACTTCATTCGTAGGAAATAGAGTAAGGAATGCTATTTCAAACAACCTTTTGTGTTATGTTCATTAATATGTGAGAAGCCCACATGTATTTAATCAATATTGAAATGTACAAATAGAAGAGTATTAAGCTCCATATCTTCTTTTAGTGGTGCCAAGATTGATGTAAACAAATAAAGAGAAGGTTTTGTGACCATTTTCCTAATTAAATTTATCTAATAGATGAATTCTTTGTAGGTCAATATTTTTGCCAAAAGAGACAGGCACTCCACAACTTTGAAATGACTTGAGGCCTTACTCAAAAGGAATTTAACAAGTACCATAGATTTAATTCCATTGTCATTTGAGATTTGATATTTCACACTCTGTTGCAACAATGGAAGGGATCAAGAGAATTTGTATACTCCTTATAGTCTCTTATTAGGAAATGACTCAACAAATTATGACACAACCCTATCAACAATAGATTGCCACTAAAGAAAAGTGATTAAATAATCCACTACAATGCAATATGTACAAACAAAGTCAGCCTTTGTGATTATAGCATCCCCTACATCGTTTACTTTTCTACCATCATCATCATCATCATCAAAAGCATCTACTAATCTATAATGCATTATTTTGATCCCATTTTAAAACTCCACTCTCCTTCCCACTTGCCTTCCTACTCACTTTTCTACTCATTATTACATTTGTTGTGCTATTGATCTACAACTTTTTTTAATATTATTAATTATTACATTGTATTCTAAAATTAACTTACAAAATTACTTTGATATCATGTGACACACATAAAAAAATTAATAAAAAAGAACCCACGACACTAACACTTCACACTAGATACAACATACACATATTCATGCACTTAATAACTCATCATACCATGTTAATGGAGGTCATATTAGCACTTGAAGACTTAAATTCTTATAAACCAATAAAAATCACATTTAAAAAACTATGTTATGGGTTCAATGACTATTTTTTGCATGCACATGAAACCTTGAATTCTTATGAACTGATATAAATCACATTTAAAAAACTATGTTATGGATTCAACAACTCTTTTTTTTCTCCTACCTTATCATTAAAACTTGAGGTATGTTTTTATTGATATATTTCTATGTGAAGACCATTATAAGCATGGTTTTGGTATTCTTTTATAATTTTTTAATAACCTTTATTTGTTTGTTTGTAATTGGAGCCTAATTCATCCTTACCTAAGTACTGTTATTTTGAATTGCCATTTTTATCTTAAGTGCTCCTTGTAAAATGACATGTACGAAACTCAACTATTTTAACCAGCATCATGAATGTCCATCTTGGTATTCTATAAAAAGCTTGGTAGTGTTATAACCCTTCGCTTTAGATTGGTTAATGATCATTTCTTGGATATTCTATAAAAAGCATCGTAGTGTTATAACCCTTCCCTTTAGATTGGTTATTGATCATTTCTTGGACACCTTATAGTTGATTAGGTTTTTAATTCATGACTGATCAGATTCCTATTGTATCTATAGGATTCTAAACTGGCAAATCTGCTACAAATTTGGATGATCAAATTGTTAACCTTTAATGTTTTTCAGTTGATATATTACTTAGAATACACTAAATAATAAGATGTAACTATTATTTTAGATGAAGCAAAATTATCTACATGAAATATTAATACATTTGTGGATTAAGTTGAAGGGTAACTTATGACAAGCAAATCTTCTTCTGTGGTTGGACTCACTGTGTTATGTTTTGGCTCGACTGATTCAATCATATCATTGGTCATTATCTGTGATAAGTATTATTAAGGGTCTGTTGTCTCGTTGATAATCTGACCTTATGCTTATCCTCTTGGTTGAGTGAGATAGATGTACAATCAAGTTATTCTAGTGATCTCTTGGGGATCTGCAGCCTATATTTATTTACACACTAAAGCATGCGCATATTATCTATTTGCATGTCCTTTGTGAGCCTGTCACTTATCGTGATAAACATACTTATGAAGTTGAAGTGATCGACGGTTGAAGGATTGGTGGAGGAGGATAATGCCCATCCTCCTGGTCACTGTCTTAAGCTACCTCCTATGCATTGAGTAGTATTCTAAATGGGCTTAGATCAGTGGCAAGGAAGACACTTGGGAAAATCAACTACTTCCAACCCATCTAGGGGAAATAGTGAGAACACCTCTACCAACCATTATCGTTTGGTTGTAGGGAATATGAAAGAAATTGTTTTGGGAAGCCAACCATGAGGACTTTTCATTCAATTGTTAGGACTATTGTTCCACCTAGGTTGCATACTAGGCATTAAAGATAGCATTTTACTATGATTCCAGGGTTTTCAAAAGAACATCCAAAGCTAACATATTTATCTTCTTTGATAGTATAGGTAAAATGATGCCTATGCCTTCTATTTTTCTCTGTCAGTCATGGTGGCCTTAGATTAGGTATGCATTATTCTTGAATTTCTACATTCTAGGGTGAACAAGAGTTGATTTTGTTTCTTTTTTATTGTTGAACAAACAGTGAGAAAACTTTATCATTATCATTTTAGAATTTAGAAATTTTTCTTACTGTTTTAGGGTTGTTTTTAGGGTTGTTAGGGAATTCCTTAATGTTTCAAAAACAAAAAAAAATGTAGTCATGTGTGTTCGAGGAATAAAAGTAAAAAATGAAGTTTGGAATTTAGGTTTATCTTTCATCAAGAACATTGACTCAAAAATCAAGTTTGTATGAGATGATTGGTATCTAGAAATGTATGACCTTAGTTTATTTGCTATTAATATGATTATAGTTCAAGAATGATTTTGGTTAAATAATTGTTGTTGTGAAAGAAGGAATATTTATGTGTCTTAATGTATGGGTTGTTAGTCGATTATATATATCTATATGCATTTCTACTTGGTCGATTATACATGTGTGTTTATCGATTGAGTTTATTTATATTTGAATTTGGGGTTGAATATTATGGTTAGTAAGGCATGATTTTTGTAGTCATCTAACCTAGCTTTTGATATTGTCCATGGTATTTTTTGTCAATTTTGGTTTCTTGGTTGTATTATTCAATTACAAGATATTAAGAGCTATGTACATCATGTTACTCATTTCAATTTGTTTTCAGCTATATTATATTTAGGGTAACTACAATCATAGTACAGGCTTGTGTATTCTCTGGAGATCAATTGTATGAGTATTTTGAATGGTTTCTATATATTCAATATTATTATTGTGAGCATATATAGTTTTTACATGTTATATTAGAATTAATTGAATAAATCAATAAGAATTTGCAAGTGGACTAACGAAGGTTTGTTAATTCACGAGATTAGTATTTAAGCTAAGAAATTTGGAACCCTAATCTTCCAAGTTTAATGGGCTTAAGTCACATTCAAACATTACAATGGGAAGTGTAGTAATGAGTTAAAAATTTCAATTATTTTTATTGTCAGTACTATAATAGCCTAAGAAATGAACTTTGAGGTTGTTTAGAGGATGTTGCTAAGTAATGCAATGTAAACTAGGAAATTTGTTCAAATTAAATCCTTTTACACTAATCACTTAAAAATAGGAGGTAAGACTAACAACCAATGAGTGAATACATAAGACAATATAGCAATGTAACATGAACTAGTAAATATACACTATTAGAACAACTAAAAAATTTAAGGAGGCTCTAGATGTACCTTTGGAAAGAGGTTTGCTAGTAGGAAAATACTCAAAATGATGCATAGAGATGCTTCCTAGTGAATTTAGAAGGTTTGTGATCTAAATAATCTAGCCATCTGAAGGGGGAATCCCTACTTGATTACTTAATCCTAAGATTACTCTCGCATAGACTCCCTGGTCCTGTGGGGTAGTTTTATCTTGGGTGATGGTATATACTTGAATCTTTGTAGAGAGTTCTTTGATAGTGTATATAGAGTCCTTAGAAATGGTAAACTTTTATAGATTATTAGGTTATGTGAAACTTGATGAAAAAATTATGTAGGTGTATTGGAACAAGGAAATAGTGAATGAGATCTAAGAATAGTTTCACCTAGAAACAAAATGACATGGTTCTAAAAATTTATGGGAGTGTTGGTAAGAAAAACTAAGTATCCTTGAAGTGTAATATTGACGACTTACAAGAATGGTTTCAAAACCAAAAGAATCCCATATTCTGAGAGAGAGAGAGAGAGAGAGAGAGAGAGAGAGAGAGAGAGAGAGAGAGAGAGAGAGAGAGAGAGAGAGAGAGAGAGAGAGAGAGAGAGAGAGAGAGAGAGAGAGAGAGAGAGAGAGAGAGAGAGAGAGAGAGTAAATGGACACTTTTCACCTAAATTTTTACTTCATTTTTAGTGGATATGGGGAAATGACATTAAGAGGGACTTATCATAGTAAAATAGAGCTCAAGAGTTCAAATGTTAGACAAAAATAAAGAAACTTAGCAACCTATTAGATGTTCTGGTCACATCTCAATGACCTACTCCTAAGGGGTGCTCTAGTACATTATTAGATTCTCCTAAAAAAAATTAAGAGTTTCTTCAAGTTATTTTAATTACACTTCTCTCATAGATATTTTATTCATTTTATCCATTTTTTTATTTGACCTACAACAGGAAAATCTATGTAAATCCTATAAAAGCCAATAATTAAAGGGGAAATACCCTTAATGAATCCCTTAGTGGGATTTCAAGAAAAAATCTATGTTAAGAATGTTGTGATTAAGTTACCATAAATCTTCCTCATTAATGGGGTTTCTTAGTTTAATCCAATGTCTAACCCTAGGGTGGAGGTGTAATGGTCCCCACTGGAAGAAGGATGGGTCAAAGTGAACTTTGATGGAGTTGTGCAAGGAAACTCAAGACCATCATTAGCCAAATGTGTGGCCACAGATTGGACAAGAAGCATTTTAGAAATTTAGTTAAACAAGCTAAGCAAGGGCACCAATAATGATGCAAAATTGTAGGCAACATGTTTGGCTCTTAGTTTATGTCGAGATTTGGGTTATAGCCGAATACATTTGGAAGGAGATTCTTAAATTACTATGACTGGAATTAGACTAAGAAAAATTCCAAATTGGAGGTTACTAAGAAAAACGTTGGTCCCAACCGAAACTGAGAGGGGAGGGGTGAATCAACACTTTACCAATAATACACAATTAAAACTTTTAACTCAAGTTTGCACTAACTTAATATTCATCAATACAAACAATTACTACAGAATAATATGCAAACATGAAAAGATACATAGTGACACCAAGATTTATCTTGTGGAAACCCAAATGGCAGAAAACCACGGTGTGAGTAGGAACTCACAAAATTTGTACTCTTCTGGAGTACGCCTAGTGGGGAGCCATCCCCGTTAGGAGATTAAAAAGACACTATTAGTTGCCACCTGGTTAAGGGATTTTGTTTAAGGCTTGTCAGTGTCTTTACCCTGTTAAAGGTAGCCTTGTTAAAGGTCTTAGGATCATCAATTAAGATGACACCTAGTTAAGGGATTTTACAATGGGACCTGCTAAAGTCCACCCTATTAAGAGATTTTAGTTGCAATGGTTAGAAAGAAACATAAAGATGATCTATTGGAGTTGCTATTGATAGCTTGATCAAATCACAATGAAAATCATACTCTATCTGCACTGGTTGTGTTTTCTCTCCACAACATCGGTTTTATGCTTATACCTTCAACTCTGCACTCTATCGGTTCTCCGACCCTCGGCTCTGTACTCTGTCGGTCCTCCGACCTTTGACTCTGCACTTTGCTCTGCTCCCCCTGTGTTCACCTTTTTCTAGATCTCTTTTTACATGAACAACAACCTCATCAAAATGAATTATGTGAATATATTACCCTTTAGTTCTAGCGCAAAATTTCCCTCCAAAAATCTCATTCAAAATTCTGTTACTGCACCATAAATTACTCTCCAGAAATCATTCTAGGAATATCGCTCAAGACAGTCGTTCATCTTGATAAGTCCATCGGTTGATTGGAGAAGACTACTGGTTTAATTGGACGTTTCCTGGTCTGTCAGTTGAGACTCCTATTATGTTGGTGTACTGATCAAATTCTCCATAACCGGTAACCTCCTGTATACTGGTCTATTATCTACTTAGCCGATTCTCCTCTCGTGTACCAATCTGTTTACTTCTTAGCCGGTTGACCTTCTATGTGTCGGTCTACTCACTACTTAGTTGGTCTACACTCTGCTTAGCTGGTTAACCTCTATATACCGGTCTACTCACTGCCGATAGGAATAAGAACTCTTGTTCTTTATCAGTTACCCTTTACTTCATTATCGATGGACTGCAAAGACTTAGAAGATGATTTTACCAACCATGACAACCATTTCAATCACCAGTCATACAAAATGTACCAAAATGCCAACAAACTCCCCCTTTGGCATTGGTGGCAAACACTACAAAAAAAAATGTGCCAGTTATGACCCATGTTTTTGACCCCTGTTACTCATAATGTACAAACTCTCCAAAAATCCCCCTTTTGACATCAGTGGCAAAGACTATACAAAATGATTTATCAAAGTAAAGAAAAAATTTCTTTGAAATTTTCTTGTGCTGCTTTCAAAGAGGATTCCCATGAAAGCTTTACCTGTTTCATGGTGGTGAAGTGTCCATGCAAAACTGCAACAAAATTCTCCATATCATCAACTATTTTGTAGGTAGGCTCACTTAAGAGATGTTCTACTTCTTTAACATTCCTTTGCATGAAATCAATAATTGGTGCTAGGTAGCATTGTAGTTCTAACAAGCTAAGACCTCATTTGTCCTCTTCTTCTTTTAACCTTTTGATTTCATGATTGAGTTGTTTTATCTTGCCACTAAAAATTGTTGTTGAGCTATTAAGAGGATCAAAAGAACTTATCAGATCTTGAATTTCTCTTTGAGTCTGATTTCTTTTATCTTCTAGATCTTTGATTAAATCGACATTTCTTTTATCTTCTAGATCTCTGATTAAATCGACAAAAATTGAAGATTTGGCCAATAATTGGCCAACTTCCTATAGTATATTCTTAACCTCTTCTGTTCGAGTGGAGAGGGCTACTTTTCCAACTGATATTTGTTCCATTAGATTTTCTCCTCTCTTTAATTCATATTGCCTTACTGCAACCTTCTCTAGATCGATTGCCTCTGAACCAATTGTCTGATCAATGATGGGTGCAGTGTCATCAACAACAATGTTAGGAATTAGGTAAGAGAGAATTGTCTTGGCAGAATTGAGAATTCTTGCCGTCTTTTTCTTTGCTCTCAATTTAGCCTTTTCAACTTGAATTCTCAGTTTTTCTGAGACTTTCATCAATTGCTTGGGAGTCATTTTCTTTATATCAATGACCGATTCTTCCTCTTCTTCTTCCTCTGTTTCATCTTCCTTTTCTGTAGTCTCAACCTCAGAACTGGTTGCAGTGGTTAGTTTAACTTTCTTCTTTTCACTTTCCCTTTCTAAGTCTAATTTCCTCTTTGCCGGAGGAGTATCTATCACTGCATTCTTATCTTCTACTTTCTTCTCTTCCTCTTTGCCCTTGTCTGACAGAATAGGAATCGTTATCACTAAATTCCTGTGAGGTGTATCTTCATAAGGAATGTCTTCAACTGTCACCTCATCTTTACTGGGATGCTTAGTTTGTTCAGCTCCCTTCACTGGTGTAGTATGAAACAGTTGTTTAGTTTGTTCAACTCCCTTCACTGGTGTAGTATGCACCGGTTGCTCGACATTCTTTGTCAGATTGGGAATGTTTGACACAACATTTCCTATGATGTCCTCAACTGAGAAAACATCAAAATCTTCAGTAGAGTCTTTTTCCTTACCTTTTTCCTTTGTCAAGGGTAGTTGCACCTTGGTCCTGTTTTGTTCCCTTTGCTATTTCTTCTTCAGCTTCCTTTTGTTGGGTCAATATTTTCTTCCACAAGGAAACATCTTCTTCATGCACTGCTTCAACTTCACCTAAAACCACTCTCCCTATTTTATTTCTTATCTTAAAATGTTGAATGCATGCTTCAGCCACTAGTGAAGCTTGATCAAGATCTAAATCATGTTGCACTTCCATGAGTGCTTTTATCTTGTGTTCTTTCTCAATAGCTAGAGTTGTTTTCCATCTCCCTTCAATTTGATCTTGCAAATTTGATGGGATTATTCCATATAACTCGTTGGGAGTTCTACAAAACTTGTGCAAGTTCCAGATTAGGGCTTCCTCTATTCTTCTTTTGTCTTCTTCATGATAGAGGGAATATGTTTTCCCAACACCAGACATACCTCCAAATTCCTTGATCCCATGGACCAATTCATCAACTGTTGGAGCTATGTTTCTTCCACTTCTTCTAACCTCTTTAATTTCCACATCTGATTGGATGTCAGTGATATCACCCTCTTTTTCATCCTTTTTGGGCTTCTTTTCAGCCTTTGTATCAACTTTTCCTTCACTCTTCTTCTTTTTGGTATAAGTTACTCCTACCAGTCTATCTTTACGTGGGGAAGATACAAGAGTACCTATGCCCTTTTCTTTTGTATATGTTTCTAGCTTGGTAGCTGCAGTCCCCTTGGGTTTTTCCTTTGACACTTTCTTCTTTCCACCTATTAGTTCTTCAACTTTGTTAGGTTTGACCCTTATTTGTTCACTAGTACCGGTGGAGGTAGTGGCACCAAATACTTCACCTCCATATTTTTTGTCAAGAGTATCAATCATTCTTCTTACTTTTCTTTTCATGATTGGCACCTGAAGTTTCTGTTTTATTTTGGAGCTTGCCTCCTCACAAGTTCCAAATCTCTTTGCCTTCTGGTCTACTGGTTTGGACAGTAGCATGTTTACATGAATTTTAAAAATGTTTGCTGCAACCTCATAACCCATAGGTGGAACCCAAAAGGTTCTGGGTTGAACTGCTTGAATGATGTAAGAATTTGTGTCTACAAGAAAGTAAATGTTGTCTTTGTACTTCTACACTATACTGGTTGGTATTCTTTCCCTTTTGTGCATCCTGATTTGAAATTTCTTAAAGTTTCCCCACATTGTTTCACCAAACCTATCTCCTAGATCCCTAATCATTTCACCTATCTGAACCATGATAGGTTTGTCTTCAGACCATACTACATTACCCTTATCGGGAAAAAAGTTTTGCACATAGAAAAATATACATACCAATAGTGAGCCATATTTGAAAGATTGCTTCTTATCCTTCTTGATTCTCTCCATGTTCACCATAAATTGGCTTCTGATCATCTCACAAATAGCATAGGTTGCATCCTCCTTGATAATTCGATAGGCAACATGTATGGCACCGCTCGACACACTATTCATCCGGCTTGATTGATATACCCTATAACCCAGCACTGCAGAAGCAAATCTTACTTCAACATCCTTAATATGAGTGATTGTCATTTCTCTACTGTCACATCGGGATTTGGTTAACCGAGTGACTTCAGTTAATGAAATTGTTCTTAGGGTTAGTGCTTCACCGGTTGTGCTAAACTCTATCACTCTTCGAATCACATCCTTTGTGATCTTGATCAGTGCTTGAGCTTCCAGCCACAAGAATTGATCATGAACTTTGCTTAATACATACCTAACCCAATCGACATGAAACTGATCAATAAAATCAACATCATTTGACAAACCCTTGGTCTTCAAAGGTAAATATTCCATTTTAAATTGATCATTAACACAAAACCCTTTAAATTCATTTCGAATGAATTTGTCTCCAAGTTCTTCGAGCTTGCAATGGATGTAGGAGCGAATATCTTCAACCAATAATACACTAGAGGGGACAGATGATAAGGCACCAGTCATGTCGATCTCACCAACTTTCATTGGATGCAATTTGAACTCGGGTTATTGTTCTTTGATAGCTTCAACCAACACAGGAGTGGATATCAGCACTGCCATAATGACCTTCAAACATTTTTTTCTCAAACGAGGTTTAAATACCTTCTCCTCAAAAATATCCACCACTACTATCACTCTGCTTGAACTCTTTGCACAAATATCGCTAGCAAGATTTCAATCGCCTTTGGTCACACAAGAGCTCGAGAAAGTTTACAAGAAATCAAGGTAAGTGAAATGTATTAGCATTTCCTTATTTATCCATTGAGATTTATCGGTGTTATGATACAACAGTTGGTTTTAAAATTTACAACTTAAGTTACACTGATTTACCCTTTACTAGTTGTTTGTTACCGATACCGATACACAAACAACTGACTCACAAGACATTTCTCAACCAAGAACTTTTAGGCTAACTTTTATGCATCTCAACTATGTAGATAGACATAACCTCATAATGGTTAAGGGGATTCAAAATATGATCTTACCATATGTGCTCCCCCTGAGCATCGGTATGCCTAGTTTGAAGAGGAACTGTCATCACCAGTGGATGATGACTTAGTTTCTGGAGGACTTTCTCCTTCTTTTCTTTCTTCCCTCTTAATCCATGTCTTTTTCATTTCATTCTTCACCTCTTCAAATGTCTTCTTTCCTTTCAATTCATTTTTCTCTTTCTTCTTGCCAAACCAGTTCTTGTCTTCAGATTGGTTATAGGATCGATTCCTACACTCTCTGGCTAAGTGACCGATCTTTTGGCAATTGAAACATTCCATATCAGTTGTCCTCCATGGTCTTGCATTATTTCTCTGCCCCATTCTCATTCTGCAGTTTGCTGTAACATGACCAAAGTTACCACAAGTGGAACAGGTGGCATTGAATTGATTATTCCTTTTATTTGGGCTAACCGGTTTGAATGGTGGTCTTGATACATATGACTTGAACATGCATTCTTCATATATATGTCCATATTTATTGCATATAAAGCAATATCCATTAAATTTTCTTCTATTTGACATGCTGCTAGATTGAGATCTACACTCATAAGCAATGTGACCATACTTGTGACAATTATGGCAGTAACTATTAAAGTTGAAAATCTTCTTTAGACTAATCGATTTATTTCTACAAACATCAGACTTATGACCTGATTTACTGCAATGATTACAAGAAGATTTAGAAAACTTCATACCTTTCACTCCTGAATGATTTCTTTTATCATCCTTCATCTTTTTGGATTTAGATGATTCTCCTATTTCCATGGGACCTGTACTGGAGTAACGAAGACCGGTTGTTTCCTTTGTTCTTCTCTGAGCTTTCAATTGTTCATCTATCTTCTCAGAGATTTCATTGAATTTCCTTGACTTCTCATTTCTCTCATTTGTAGCTTTCAACTCATTCTTGAGTTGTTCAATCTTTTTCATCATCTTCTCCTTTTCCTTTGTGTTGTCATGCAAATGCTTATGTATGTATTCATTCTCCTGAGTGAGCATTCGGATTTCTTCATCTTTTTCAATCATGATTGTATCATTTTTCTCTCAGTGCATCTTCAGCAAGCCTTTTGGCTCTTTCAGCTTTTGACAAAGCTTCTTCTACATCTCTTTTTCTTTCATCAGCACTTCTGCTGGCTTCTAGTTACTCAGTCGTTCTCAGGGCTTGACTTTCATGTTCTCTTTTGAGATGTGTGATTTCTTCAGTCAACTTCTTGTTCTTTTCCATGAGTTCTAAGACTACTTCTTCAGCTTCTTCAAAACCACTCTATTCAGAGAGTTGATCTATGATGTCCTAACTCCCATTTAGTTGTTGAGCTAGTTCCTTTCTTTTTGCAAGAGATTTTCTCAGTCTCTCTTTCAGCTGAGCAATAATTTTGTACGCTTCATCAATCTACTTATGATACCGATATTCTTCCATGATCTTTTACCTTAAGTTGTCAAGCTTCACTTCAGAGGACCAGAGCTCTGATACGAGTTGTTGGTCCCAACTGGTGCTAAGAGGGGAGGGGTAAATCAACACTTTACCAATAATACACAATTAAAACTTTTAACTCAAGTTTGCACACTCTCAATATTCATCAATACAAACAATTACTGCAACATAATATGCAAGCATGAAAAGATACAAAGTGACACCAATATTTATCTCATGGAAACCCAAATGGGAGAAAACCATGGTGTGAGTAGGAACTCACAAAATTTGTACTCTTATGGAGTACGCCCAATGAGGACCCATCCCTGTTAGGAGATTACAAAGACACTATTAGGCGCCACCCAGTTAAGGGATTTTGTTTAAGGCTTTTCAGTGCCTTTACCCTGTTAAAGATAGCCTTGTTAAAGGTCTTAGGATCATCAATTAAGATGACACCTGGTTAAGGGATTTTTACAATGGGACCTGTTAAAGTCCACCCTATTAAGGGATTTTAGTTGCAATGGTTAGAAAGCAACAAAAAGATGATTTGATGGAGTTTCTACTGGTAGCTTGATTAGATCACAATGAAAATCATACTCTATTTGCACCGGTTGTGTCTTCTTTGCACACCAGTTTTTTGCTTATACCTTCAGCTCTGCACTCTGTCGGTTCTCTAACCCTCGACTCTACACTCTATCAGTCCTCTAACCTTCGGCTCTGCACTCTGCTATGCTCCCCATGTTTTCACCTTTTTCTAGATCTCTTTTTACATGAACAACAACCTCATCAAAATGTATTATGTGAATTTATTCCCCTTTAGTTCTGGCGCAAACTTTCCCTCTAAAAATCTCATTCAAAATTTTGTTACTGCACCATAAATTATTGTCCAGAAATCATTCCAGGAATATCGGTCAAGACAGTCGTTCATGCCAATAAGTCCGCCTGTTGACTGGAGAAGACTGCCGGTTTAACTGGACTTTTCCTGGTCTGTCGATTGAGACTCCTATTTTGTCGGTGTACCGATCAAATTTTGCATAACTGGTTACCTCCTGTATACTGGTCTATTATCTACTTGGCCGATTCTCCTCCCGTGTATTGATCTGTTCACTGCTTAGCCGGTTGACCTTCTATGTGTCGGTCTACTCACTACTTAGTCGGTCTACACTCTGCTTAGCTGGTTAACCTCTGTATATCGATCTACTCACTGCCGATAGGAATAAGAACTCTTGTTCTTTATCGGTTACCCTTTCTTCATTACCGATGGACTGTGAAGACTTAGAAGACAATGTTGCCAACAATAACAACTATTTCAATCACTGATCATACAAAATGTATCAAAATGGCAACAAAAAATTCCAAATTGGAGGTTGAGTTAATATCTTAATCCAATTTGTCTTCGAACATGTAGTGTTGTAGTTAAAACACTTCATTGGTGTAGCGACCACTAAGGTTCAAACCCCTACTAGGCCATTGTGCTCACAGGCCTTGCGTCTTCGTCGGGCCATTGCACTCGTGGGTTTGAACAAGTGAAGTGTGGGGATGAGGTTCCCCATTGTGGCCTTACCAATTTATAGCTTTGCATCAAAAGTGTTTCATGTGGAGCAAAAGGGCATGTCATGCTAGCATCGTCGGTCACATTAATTTTTTTAACCAAGCATTAAATTTAAAAAATAAAAAATATATCTTAATCCAATTCGGCAAGTTTTGGAAGAATGATAGGATTTTCAAATTTCAAACATCTATAGAGAAGGGAATAAGTTGGTCGATAGATTGAAATTGTTTATGATGGATAGGTCAGTGATGAACGAGAGATTATCTTGTAAGGAGATCTGGCATGGGCTATAATTAATTGCAGCTGAGGAGAAATGATTAAGGTCAAAGATTTACACTAAGAGTAGTTCCAAGAGGAATTTTTTAATGCGAAGGGAGGATGATGTTGGTAGCTCACATTTGCCAATCTTTGTTGCACTATGAAATTGTCTCCTTAAACACATCAGTAGTGGCCATATAATCTTATTGTGGGTATTTTATCGTGAGTCTTACGTTCATGTGGCAAAAGAAAAATAAACCCAATTGGATCCAAAAGTTGAAAAGTGCATTTTCACTAGATATCATGATAATGTAAAAGGTCATAAGTAATAGAATTCTCTAACCAAGAAAATTATCTTTTGTAGAGATGTGATTTTCAAGGAATTTTATTGATCCCGAATAACCAAATGAAATTTGTTGATCCTTAATTTCTTACTAGGATTAAGGTGCCATCAACTTTAAAAATCTTGTGTCATTTAATTACTCCTAATATTATTTGTAAGTCATTTATAAGGGATGCAAGGTTTTTGCTAATACTGGTAACTTATTTTTATTGGTATGGTATATATTTATTTATTAGCCTCAATAATTATTTATTTACCAATAGGTTGTTGTTGGATTACATTTACTAGACAAGCATCATGATAAGGGTAAAAAGGTTAAATTGGAAGATCTTGGCACTGAGGATCAACTATTTTGAGTTGTTATGACAACCAAATTCACAAGTTGTAAGAGCATCTATATAGCTATGAAACCCATCATAAAATACTATGATGACTATGACAACATCTATGATAAAATCTTTACTCTTTTGGTCCTTAGATGGCCATGCATGGAAGATACCATATGAAAGCTATAAGAGGATATGCAGGAGGTCATTATTGGATTGTAGGAAATTATTCCAAGATGGATGTGTGAGGATTAGGGAAACTTGGATACCATTCTTAATTCTTGCATTTTTTCTATATCATAGGTATTTGTTAGTGTTATTTATATAAGTTTTCTTTATAGGAGTTATCCTACTAGATTAAAGACTAAACATAAATTGAGAGAAAATGTTTGAATAACTACTTTATGGGATCAATCAGTTGAAATTTTTAAAATGAAAATATTTTTCTATTACTATGAAAAAATATGTAAACATTTTTTTGTTCCCAAAACCTCTAAATTTAGAACATTAGTTTTTTTGTTTTTTTTAATTTCTATTTATCAGTTTTAGTCTTACAATAATATTGACGAGTAATACATTGTAATATTATCGGTAAGCAATAGATTCTATCTAGTATCTGTAGGAAATCATAGGAAGAGGTTTTTTTTTCATGCAACTCTATAAATCCTCCCAAATAAAATGACTGTTATGAAGAATCAGATTAATGCTAGGTAGTTATTTGATCAACTTATGTTGAGAAAAATACTTATTTGTAATTACTTATTGATGAAGTCTCGTTAAGATATGAATTTTGATAGCATGTGGTTCCATTGTTGTTGTCGTAGATTGCCTTTGTAGGTGTCTACCATAATTCTATGTTTCAAAATCAAAATGTCTATGACATGAGCCATCAGTACCTTGAAATGCCCTTTAATATTTAGAATAGAAAGAATGTACTATATACGAAAATTAGTAAAGCAAGATAGGGCATGAACCTATTTACATAACAATAAAAAAATTGTTCAAAAAGAAGGATGTCACAAGTAATGAGACTACCAACAATCAAAAAAAGATCAAATACACAAAAAGAAGACCAACATACAACAATTAAAAAGGACGAATTGAAAATATCAAACAAACTAAAAAAACTAGCTACTAATTACCTAGAAGATTGAGACCCTTCACAACCTAACATTCCTTATTGAGGATTTATTGCTTATCCGAGAGGGACATCTCCTTGTTAGCAGTAACCTTTTGGGAGTAAATAACATCCAGAGGAGCAACAACCATCTTGACCCTTTTGTGCTTATTTTTATCCAACTCCTATTGCAAGACTTGCATTGAGACACTTGTGTTTTTCACCATCCCCTTACTGTACGCCACAATGTCATACATGTTTTTCACCATTTTATCTTGTTTTTCTTGGATACTACCAATAGACGTCTCTAGTTTCCTATTGTCCTTCATTGAAACGACATCAACCATAATAATAAAGGATCCTACATTGAATGTCCATTCAAAAAATGAATTTAAATCTACAATTGCTTTTTCTCATTCTTAATGTTATTCTTATAGTTTGCAGTGCATTCCATAAAGTTTGCAGAGAGTGAATTGAAATTTGACAAAACAAAAAAATCAAAATTTTAGACCATATTATTTGATTTATGACTTGGAAAAATAATTCACTTATTTTTTTTCAAAAAAACATTTCAATTCCTAGTGATGAATTGTAGAAACTTAATACCTTTAATTATAGAAAATGTACACTATCCATATAATATGTTTGATAGGAAGTATAAGACACTGGAAATTTTTTACATGGTCTTTATATTAAGTTATTTCTTTAAAATTAATTCTAAGATGTTTTATTTTATTGACATAATGATTGATTAATTTTTTTATTTTCATCTAATTATGTTTTTCTTTAATTTTGAAACTAAAAAAATTTAATGTATTGTAGAAAATACTTTTGAGCAATAGAAATTTTGAAAAATAAGACTATAAAGATTGAATCAAAACATTTGAAATTTGAATAATTTTATTTTTTATTTTTTATTTCAGTTTGTTGAGTTAAAAAAAATACAAATTTAATGTTATATTTAACCTTACTCTAGATTAGGTGCAATGTCTATCGCTGGTGGTGATGCTTCAGGGGTATCACTCGACATGGATTTTTGAGTTGCTTTGGGTTCAAAATCTCGGTCCCAGGGTACTAAGACCTTTGTTAATAATCTTTTTGTGCCAGATTTGGGTATAGCTAGTGCATGTATGTCCACTGGTTCTCGGATTTCAAAGATTAATTGTTGTCTTGAGAGATGCAAAGAGAGGCCGAAATTGGTAATTCCACCTGAGATGATTGCTGAATATGTGGAATATTTCTCAAAGCACTCATTATACTGCATTTTTTTTGGGATGAGGGTTTCTCTACAGTTTTTGGAGAATTGGGCTCAAAGGACTTGGGCACTGGAAGGGGAAATGGATGTTATGTTGTTGGAAAACAATTACTTCATGGTCACTTTTAATTGCATGGATGATCACAATCGGGTCTTTGAGGGAGGCCCTTATTTTTATAACCAGGTGGGGTTGTTCATCAAACCTTAGCATGCGAGATTTAACCCTTCGGAGGAGCTCCTGAATCAGGTCCTAGTGTGGGTTCATTTACCTCATTTTCTGGTGGAATGTTATCACGAGGATGTGTTGCGAATGCTAGCGTCATTGCTTGAGAAGCCTATTGGATCTTCAATGCAAACCTTGGGGAGAAAGTTAATGACTTTTGCTCGTATTTGTGTTGAAATTGATCTTAGTAAGCCTTTGCCAAATGCTATAGATATGTGTGTGGGCTCTTATTCTTGGGTCCAATAGCTTGATTATGAGACTTTACCATTCTGGTGTCGTCTATGTCATGAGTATGGTCATTTGCAGTGCAAGTGCCCTAGGTCTGAATCAGTTGAGCATTAGCCCCAATAACCGTCCTGTAACCTTGATGGGGCTAATAAAGGAAAGGCTTCCATGTCTAGTGAGGTTGTGGGTGTTGAGGGTTTTGTCCCGGTTAAGACTAAGAATAGGAACCAAGTTCAAAAGAGGTCTTTGTAGGAGAGTTAGGAGGAGGATACCTTTAATGTATTTGAAGCCTTGGATGATCTTCACTAGAAGGAGGTGAATCTGAGGATGATTCCTTTGGATCATAGTGTAGCAGGGTTGATTCCTGATAGTGTGAACTTGGATACTACCCAAGTTTTGTAGGAGGTTGGGAGTCAATAGATGGAGATGGATCAACATGTAGTGGCTCAGGAGGGACCCATCTCTAGTGCTGAAGTGAAGATGGCTGGTGGGGATGTTTCTCCTACAACACAAAAATTGCTCTGTTGGGGTTAAAAGTAATAAGATCTCTTTACATCTGGGTCTTTTTCAAAAAGACATTAAAAAAGGAGCAACGGAGAAGATTTTGAAGGTTGGCAAGAAGAAGGACTTGGATAAGATCAAATTGATGGGGGATAATTTGGTTGAGTCAGGGTCAGTAAAGACCCTGGATTTCTCATTTTTCTAATCCCCTGAAATGATTGTGCTATCATGAAATGTGAAGGGCTTGAACAGTGGCCCTAGACAAAAATTTGTTCAAGAATTGATAAGGAGTCATTCTCCCGATGTTCTTTTCTTGCAGGAAACTAAATTATCTATAAAAAGTATGTTGGGTCTGGTGCCAAAGCTATGGGAGAGAGGCGAATGTCAGTGTATTGGGGCATTTGGCTCCTCTAGAGGTGTGGCTTGTCTTTAGAACCTCTTGAGGATTCATCCTATATGGTGGGTTTCTTCTAGATCAACTTTATCTGTGGTTGCCTCTAGTCTTGAGACTGGGGAATATATCTTTCTTACTAACATTTATGCCCCCACTCTTCTTCATGGTAAGAAAAATTTGTGGTCTCATATTACTTTTATGCGTGGGTTTTTCCCTTTACATTCGTGTATTATGGTGGGAGATTTCAATGCCATCTGGTTTCTAGTTTTTGGGTTGGTGGGGGATGGTCCACATGCTCTGAGATTTTAGATTGGAGAGGTTCGGACCACTAGCCCAACAAATTGGTGTCTTCTTCGGCTCAGGTCGCTCGCGCTCCTTTATTCAAATTCTAGCTTATGTGGTTGCAAGATTCTTCTTTGCAAGATCATGTTGCGGAGTGGTGGAAGAAAGGGAAGCCAATCTTTGGCACTATTATTTACACTTTTGTCAAGCAGTTGTAATTTGTTAAGTTTTAGCTTAAACAGTGGAATCATCATGTTTTGGTAATTTTTTTCATGCTAAGACAACTGCTGAATTAGAGTTGAATGGCATTACTAGAGAGATAAGAGAGCATGGGTTGTTAGAAGTCTTGCTTAGGGAGGAAGTCAGGGCAGTCAAGGATTTAGAGGAGTGGGATATTAGGGAGGAAATCTACTGGAAACAAAGAGCTCATATTGATTGGCTTCAAGCGAGGGATAAGAATATTGTGTTCTTTTTCAATTCAGTGAAAGAAAGAAGACATGGAAATTCCATCACTGTTCTGGTTAATGATAGAGGTGAGCAATGTTTATCCTTGCACGATATTTGTAGGGAGTCTATGTAGTATTTCCAATCCATTTTTAGTGAGGATTCTCAAGGGGAATCGGAAGAGGAAAATTGGGTTCTTGCTTGTATTCCTTCTCTAGTTACTAGGGAGATGAATGAGCAGCTTATGGAACCCATTTTTTTTGACGAACTTGAGAGGATTGTTTTCCACATGAAGAAGGGGAAGGCTCCTCGACCAGATGGGTTTCCAATTGAGTTCTATCAACAATTTTGGGATATTATCAAATTGGACTTATTGGAGGTGATCCAAAAGTCCTAGAGGAATAAGAAAATGCTTTGGGCTTTGAATGCAACTTTCATTGTGCTCATCCCCAAGTGTGATGGGGCTGACCGGTTGGGCCAATTTCGCCCTATTTCTCTTTGTAATGTGATTTATAAGATTATTTCTAAGCTGATAGTGGAAAGGTTGAAGAATATGCTTGGGGGTGTGATTTCTGAAGAGCAAAGGGGGTTTGTGGAGGGTCGCCAAATCTTGGATGGAGTGGTCATTGCTACTGAGACCATTCATTCTATGGCAGCTTCCAAGGAAAAATCTATGTTTATCAAGTTGGACATGGCAAAGGCTTATGATAGAGTCCATTGGTCCTTTCTCCAAAAGATTCTTAGGGCCTTTGGTTTTGCTAATGAATGGATCCAATGGGTTATGAGTTGTGTTCTATCTACCTCATTCTCCATGCTAATTAATGGAGATCATACTAAGTTGTTTGGTACGTCCAAGGGTCTTCGTTAAGGGGACCCTCTTTCCCCGTACTTATTCATTCTTCTGGCTGAGGGTTTGGGGAGATTGATTAAGTATAATGTGGGACTGGGTATTATTCATGGTTGGAGTTGGGGTATTAACATACCTCCTTAGTTCCATTTGCATTTTGTGGATGATACGACCCTGATGGGACTAGCTAGCATCAGAGAAGCTCTAAATCTGCATAAAGTCTTGGATGTCTATCTTGTTGTTTCTGACCAGTTGATCAATGAGGATAAATCTTCCATTCTCTTCTTCAACATACCTAGAGCTACTCAGTTGAGGATTTCTCATATCTTGAGATTCCAGGATGGTTCTCTTCCCTTGACTTACCTAGGTATTCCTATCTCTGCTGGTAATCCTCCAAAGGACTCTTGGAAGGATATCCTGGACAAATTTTGCATGAAGGTTGAATATTGGACACACATATGGTTATCCTTTGCTGGGCGGGTTCAACTAATCAAGTCGGTGGTTCATGCTCTTTTGATTTATAGGTGTATACTCCAAGTGGCCCCAAAGTGGTTTGTGAAGGAATCAGATTCTTTAGCAAGGCAATTCTTATGGGCAGGCAACTTGTCCTCCTATAAATGTAGTCTTGTCAAATGGGACTTGGTGTGCAACCCGAAATAGTTGGGTGGGCTTGGCTTAAGGCAATCTACTTTATTTGGGGAGGCTTTGGTGGCAAAATTGTACTGGAGGTGGTGTGTTGAATAGGATCGAGGCCGGGCTAGGATTTTATCTTACAAGTATATGTAGAGGATCCCGAAGGAGGAAAACCTAAGATAACCACTTGTGGGAAAAGGCTCTATGATTTGGAGTACTCTCAAGAAAGGGGTTGCACTGATCATAGGAATTTTTTGGATCTGTAAGAGGGGGCAAGAGGTGCTTTTTTGGTTCGATTCTTGGGATGGCTACCCCCCATTATTGATTAGTTTCCTAATTTAGTGAATCTTTTCCAAAGGTTCCTAGAGGCATGGTGGTCTAGGGTGAGCGACTTTAAGTCTGTTTATAGGTGTGGGCAATTAGAGATGGTGCAGTGGAAGGTTCCTAATGAATGGTCAGTTGTTGGTATGGAGGAAGAGTACGCTAAGCTTCATGGCATTTTGGCTAGTAGACATTGTAGTTCCCTTAAGGATAGGGATAGACTTGCTTGGTCCCTGAATCCTAAGGGTGTTTTTACTATTGCTAGTGGGTACTAGGAGCTGTTGTCCCATAGATTGGAGGGGAGGGAGTTGCACTAGTGGAAATATGTTTGGAACAATTTCTCTTGGCAGAAGTTTAACTATTTTGCGACTTTGGCTTTGAATAGATGTCTAACCTGGGACAATATTCACAAGTGTGGGTTCCACAAGCCTTCCATATGTGTTTTGTGTGGTAATGGAGAGGAGGAATCCTCACACCTATTCTTCAGATGTTCTTTCTCGTTGTTGCTCAGGCATTACTGGTGGGGGGTGTGGAAGCACCCTTGTGTTCACACAGATTTTTTGGTGGAGTTTTGGAGCAGTTTGGGAAGGCCTCCTATTTTGTCCTCTTTTCTCCAGACTATCTAGCACATTGGGCCCATTTTCATACTCTGGCAGATTTGGCTAGAGAGGAATAAGAGGATCTTTACGGAAGTCAGACTGTTAGTTCATCAAGTGTGGAATAGAATCATTGGAATGATCCAAGAGATGGTGGAAGCTAAATGTGGGGTGAATTTTCCTCTAGATAGAGGAGAGGTTGATATTGTGAGTAGGTTCTGTTTGTAGGAGATGTCTCTTGTCTCAGCTTGTGTCAAGAGAGGTATACGTGATAAGAATAAGGTTCAAAGTGTGGGAAGATGGTTGCCCCTTCAGGATGAATCCATTAAGATTAACATTGATGGCTCCTCTCGGGGTAATCCAGGTCCAATTGGGATTGGGGGTCTTGGTAGGGATCGTATGGGGGATGTGGTTTTATTCTTTTCAGTGCATAAAGGGCAGTAGTCTAATAATTTTATGGAGGGATTCACAATTTTTTATGCCCTGGAGTGTGCATATGAGTTGGGGTAGCGTAAGGTTATCTATGAATCAGATTTGCAGATTATTATTAATATGTTGATTGAGTAGAAGGTGAGTGGGATTAGTTGGCAGCTGACAGGGGTTGTGCACCAGATTTTACAAATTAGTGCTATGATGGAGAAGGTGTCTTTCATCCACATTCCTCATGAATGGAATAGAGCAGCTGATTGTTTGGATAAGTGGGCTTCAAAACATGGCGATGATTGGAAAGTTGAGGGTTGGGAGCATCTTTTTCTTGATTACTATTAGGACTTGCATAAGATCTTTGCTGAGGATATGAATAGTTATGAAGTTGGATGATAGCTGGTTGGGTTTGTTGTTCTCTTTTGGAGCTTTGAGGCTCTGGTTTTCTTATGTAATGCTTTTTTATTATTATTAATAAAGTGTTACCCCATTATTCAAAAAAAACAAAAACAAAAAAACAAAAAAAAAACCTTAATCTAGATTAAGTTTATTCTATTAGTCACTATAATTTATATAACAATGATTTTTGTTTTATTTTTCACCATTACTTTCTATTTTATAAGCTACATAAAAATAAAATAATCATATGATGTAAAATGTTTTGATGTAGATTTTATGGTTTAATTTTTTTGGAGTTTTTTAAAACAATTTGTGCTCAAAACCTCAAATAATAACTTTATGATTTTAACTCATGTATAAAACTATACTAAATTTAAAATATGCAAAGTTAAATTGACGATAATTTTTTATTGATTATTGTATTTATTTAATAGAATGTACGTTTTTTTCTTAAAATCATTAATACACAATCATCAATCATAATAGTCAAATGTGTAATAAATTTAGTAGGTGGTTAATAAATGATGGTACTAAATATCACACCCATTTACATGCGACTAAGGAAGGATTTGGAGAAATATTTAAGAATAGATATCAAAACTCATTAGATGTTCCATTGTACATGTGCACTTTAATAAAGATAGGGTACAAACCTTTAACCTTTTTTTAATATTCTAACCAAGGCATAAATTTGATGGTCATATGACAATAGAAAAGTTTGGTATTACATCCACATGTAGGGAAGGAAAAATTTGAAGAAATGTTTAAGAGTAGATGTCAAATATAAGTTATTAAATGGGACATTGTACGTCTACACTTTAATTGAGATAAGGTACAAACTTTTGACCTCATTTTTAATATTCCAATTAAGACATAAATTCGATGGTCATATGGTAGTTGGCTATATTTAGATATTTCTAATATTACACCCATGCACGTGTAACTAAGGAAATATTTAAGGAAATAATTAAGAGTAGATGCCAAACATAAGTTATTAGATGGTACAATGTACATCTATGATTTAATAGTGATAGGGTACAACCATTTGACCATTTTTTAATATTCCAACTAAGGCATAAATTTGATGGTTGCATGGTAGTTAGCAATATTTAGATATTTTTATTTTAAAATATAATATAAATTTTAAGAAGGATATATTATATAATAGAGTATATTTCGAATAGGTCATCAACGTTCCTTCAAAATTATTTTTATATGTATTTAAATAAATATTTTTCACTAAAACAAGGTATGTCTCATAGCATTTAAGGGTAATTTTGAATTAATAATCATAAAAATTGTTAGATAGGTGGATTGATTGTCAGATTTAAGCCTCATTCCCAAAACATAATTTTAGACTTAAAAAATAGAATTTATATATTATTGTTCACAAATGAGTAAATTGGGTGACTACAATAAAAAAAAAATAGTTTATAAAAAGTATTGTAAAATAAAGAAAGATAAACCATAATTAATAATGACCTCATTTGGATAGTTGAAATTAATTTTGAAGAAAAGAAAGATAAACATTAAAACAAAGAGTTGAGTTGATAATTTGCTATGCCCTAACTTGTTGATTATCTTGGGATATGTGTAGCTAACTTGTGGTTACCATAACACTTAATTAAGTTAAATAGTCATTTATCTAATCTTATACATGTAGTTTGGTCAAGCTAAGTGACATCCAATGCATAAGTAAGGTATATTGAGAAGTAGTGATTAGTAGTTGATCATTATATTATAGATTTTATTTATTGTTAGAGATTTTTGGAGGTTTTTCTCCTTGAAGTGGTTTTATTATTAGCAATATTTTTTTTAAGTAACTGGTGTTTCATTCTTCTATTATGCAATTTATGTCATTATAAATGGTACCATAGCATGATCTTAGCATCTAAAAGGTAGGAAAAACAATGGTGTTTTTTTTACAAAAAAATGGAATTAATCTTGTGAAAGACATATCTCTCTCAAATCGATAATTTTTTAATATATTTTTTGGAAGTTGATTGAGGACATATTAAAGCTACTAAAGTCCAATTTTTAGGTCATCTAAAGCTAATTTGAATTATTTAGATCATAAAATTAGGGTTTTCACCAAATTTTCTCTTAAGAACTCAAAATAAAAATAATTCTTGGAGATAATTTTAAAAAAGTAAGTTCTAGGTAGAGGTTTAAGTTAAAAAAAATAGTATATTTTGATTCATTTCAATATGGTGTTATTAAAATATTTTTGGAGACATCATGGTAGTGCCACACACTAGAGGCAAAAGCAAGAGTTTCCACACACTATAAAAACATTCTAACAAAGAGGATACATTTTCAAAGTTAGAATAAATCAAAACTTTATATTCAATGTGGTCTTCAATGGATGAAAAAATACACAAGTTGGAAGAAGTTATGGAAAAAAATTAATCTGAATTATCAAGAGAAGTGGGTAATATAAAAAGGAAAATGGTTAGAATAACAAACATTACAACTCCAATAATATATCTATATGATATCTCTCTCACAACAAAGGAATAATGTGGTTTTTCAAGAATCAAAGTATATCATCCAAGCCAAACAATCCTAATCCAAAAGCAAGCACTAATACAAAATCTCAAAACCTACTACTAAATGTGGATATGTGAAAGTTTGATAGCAAGGATCCACTAACTTGGATAAATCAAATGCATAATATTTTATGTACATTAGATTCTTGTGGGAAAAACATGAATCGACTTACTTATATATAGAAAATGATTAATTCATTTAGTATTGATGGCTATGTGATCAAAGAAGGAAAAAGAATCCTATTGTCACTTGGTAATTTTTTTATGGAGAAGTTATAGTCACACACAATAATTACTTCAAATGATCATCCAAATTATAGCAAATAGGTATGTCAAGGTTTATTTTTAGCAATTCATAGATTTTATTACAAGTATATATAATTATAAAGGATAACTTGAATGAATTGTTTCCAGGTAGGCTAAAGGATTGTATTAAACATGATGTAAACATGTTTAGTCCTTATTATATATTTAATTCTTATATCCTAACATGTAG
The DNA here is from genome assembly GCF_030272615.1 of Cryptomeria japonica. Lineage (NCBI taxonomy): Eukaryota > Viridiplantae > Streptophyta > Pinopsida > Cupressales > Cupressaceae > Cryptomeria > Cryptomeria japonica. The sequence continues at coordinate 548,701,721 of NC_081413.1, read as the reverse complement.
GATAGATGAATTTTTTTGCTCTTAGACAATAGGAATTTAAGGGTACAAGAAATAAGAAAAATCTGTTATTATGAGGATCTGGTTACTACTGAGAGGGGGGTGAATCAGTAGTAAAACAATTCTGCATTACTTCAAAAAATTATATCAGTAACTACTCAAACATTCTACTAAACTGATTTACTAAACCATTCACTCAAGTGTTCATCATTATGCAAACAATGTAAAGATATCAAATGCACAAATCAACAATGCAACCACCATATGAGCACAAAGATTTTTCACATGGAAACCCAACTAGGAAAAACCACGATGGGAATTAGCACCCACAAAATATTTTCACTCTTTCGGAATGCACCCAGTTAAAGGCCTGGCCCGGTTAGGAGCTTACAATATGCCTGGTTAAGAGAAGACCCTGTTTGGAGTCACCCGATCAAGGGATTTTACCTTATCCCTGTTAGGAGGTCTACCCTGTTAGGAGTAACCATGTTAGAGGATTTTAAACTCAAGCTAATGAACCACCCGGTGAAGGGATTTACAATAAAAGACCTATTAGGATCTACCTAGTTAAGGGATTTCAAACTACTGTAACTGTTAGGGAACAACAGGGAAAATGATCTGATCACAACACTTCCTTGCTTGCTAGTACAGATCCTTTTCAACACAACTCTGCTACACACATGCAGACACTTCAATATGGTTGACACACTCTTCTTCTCAAACTACCGACACAAAATCTCTTCTCCAACTAGTCCTGAATACACTTTTCAGTTAGGTTGACTACATAACCCTAACTACATTCAAAATACAATCAATTTACATTACAAATCATTACAACAAATTTCTAGACAATTTCCACCGTTGAATGATCACCGCACATCGATTTGATAAGCAATCAAACCCTTGTCACATTCTACTAAGAAATTTGTTGTTTCCCAAGAAATCAGATCCTTGTAGGTGCTCAAACATAATCTTATCATTACACACGGATTCTGACACATCGTCACTAAGTTATGAACATGATAAGATCCACCGCCAAACCTAAAATCATTACCGGTTAAAGATCTGTTACTGTTATACATTCTTCTTCACAAAGTTCATGACAATCAATCATAACTCACTCAATACTTTGAATTTGTTGATGTGGTTATGATCACAAACTCATACCAATGTCATAAATATATGTTCCAAATCACAACATCTGACTCCTCTCCAATCGTCTGTACTAGTCTCTTGATCATCGCTTTGTTCCTATTTACCAGTTTACTGCAATTTAGTAGTTTTGTTGTCTAACACATTCCTCTACTGGTTAGGCTATACTGGTAGGCCTATTTGACTTAGATGACTAAGAAAACATGGTTGCAATCAATGACAACACAAATTAATTCATCAAACAACTTACAACTATATCATCATCATCTAACCAACAATCTCCACCAACTTTATCAGTTATGCCAACAATAACTTTATCGTTTCCCATCATCTCATCAACATCTCCATATGCCAACAATCTCCCCATCATTATCTTCATCAGTTATGCCAACAATATCCCCCTTTGGAATTGATGGAAATGTTGTAATGTTTGGCATAACTGATACAGATGGAGAATGATGACTGAACTGGTACAAGACTGTTTGAGATGACATTGTGATGAAGAGATTGAGATTGCATGATGGATGAATTTGACTAGTTATTTATGTTGTCATTGATGACAACTAATGTTTATTCATGTCTACTAATGTTTACTTAATTTTTATTGTGTCATATAAATCTTTTGGTCTACCGGAGAAGAGCTTACCGGTAAAGAATCAAGAAACTGAGAATTAGGACCTTAACCGGTGAACAAGAAAATATTATGATTGTATCTGGCGATTGGTGATGATTGAGGCTTTGTGGTTTTGAATGTAAGTTTCTATCATTGTAACATGTTTCTAACTGGAATCGCATCATGTTGTGACAACTGAAAGTTATGTTTATAATTTTTGTTGAGTTTTTGCCAGGGTTTAAGAAGGGTTTAAGGACCGGTAAAGAATTCTCTTGACCGGTAATGATTTTTGGTTTGGCGGTGATCTACATCAAGTTCACATGTTGATGATAACACGACACAAACCGTGTGATGTGTTTGAAATATGTTTTGGTGTGTTTGGAGAGTGAATTTCTCAGGAATATGCAAAGTGCTTAGCGAAATGAGCTAAGGGTTTGACTTTGTACCAGATTGACTTGTTGTGACGATTTATGATCATTCAATGGTTGAAATTGATTTGTAATTGATTGTAATGATCCATATGATGATCTGTAATGAGTTGTAAAGATCTGTGATGATCTATGTAGTAAGTCTTAGGGTTTTGATGCCGACCTAGTTGTAAGGTTATTTATGTCGGTAAGGTTGATGTTTTGAAGTGTCAGTGATTTTGAGAAGTGTGTGAAGATGAACCAGGGTGTGTGAGAAGATCTGTCAGAGTGATGTAGAATTAGAACTTAATTGGATCTGATCAAGCAAGTAGTTGAGTGATATACACAGATCATTCGTTGTTGTTCTCTAACAATTACAATAGTTAAAATCCCTTAACCGGGTAGGTCCTAACATGCCTCACATTGTAAAATCCCCTAAAAGGGTGACTCAATATTTGAGTTCTAAATCTTCTTGTGAGGTTGATCCTAACAAATCAAAGCTCCTAACAAGGCTGAGGTAAATCCCTTAACTGGGTGACTCTTGACAGGGTCTGCTCCTAACAGGACATCATTGTAAGCATCTAACCAAGCTTGGCTTCTAACATGGTGCATTCCGAAAGAGTGCAAAATATATGTGGGTACCAATTCCCACCATGGTTTTTCCCTATTTGGGTTTCCACATGAAAATCATGGTGTTCATATGGTGAATGTTTTTGATGTGATGGTTTATTTTACTTTCAGTTTATGCATGGTTAATGAACACATAATGCGCAACATTTTTATATCAATTTAGCAGATGTTTACCAGCAGATACTGGTACTAGTAAATGACTCTAATGTTAGTCTATGTTTGATTTGGTGAAATTTTTATGAGTCTAAGTTTTTTATTTTAAATTATTGTTAATATTGATTCACCCCCCCCCCCCCCTCTCAGTATTAACCAAATCCTCTAAGATTAACAAGCAACACCAAAATAGCAATACCAAAAGCTCACCAAAATCTCATCATACAAAATTGGAACACAAACTGTTATGACTGTTGTACTTGATCTTCTCCCTTCATCAGTTATTCTCTTATTGCGCTTCACTATTCTTTTCCTCGTTTACTTTTCTTCTCCTTTTCTTTACTTCTCCTCCTTTTACAACAATGCCAAAGGTGAAAAGTTTCAAATTCACCTTTTGTTGCTAGTGTTTTCTACATCTTTGTTGCTCCCCCCGAGGAGTAGCCCACTTCTCATCAATCCACAGTGAAAGATATTCAATTAGTTCACTGGATTGATGTTGCAACATCATCTTAGTTGACCTTTGGTAGGGGTATAACCCCTATCTTCCCTTTGAGATATTCAAAGGTCACTTTAGGCAATGGCTTAGTGAAGATATTAGCCAACTGCTCCTTACTTGATACATGATCCATCCTGACTTTCTTTTCCTGCACTCTTTCTCTCAAAAAATGATACTTTAGATCAATATGCTTCGTTCTAGCATGCAATACCGAGTTCTTTGAAATACTTATTGCACTTGTATTATCACAATATATGACAACCGATTCTGTCATAGTCTCCTTGAATCCTTATAATACATGTCTCATCCATATTTCTTTAGTACAGTTCATAGATACAACCACATACTCTACTTCTGTTATAGACTGAGAAATGCAACTTTGTTTCTTACTAGTCCAGGATACCAATTGTCCTCCTGGAAAGAATGTGCCTCCAGTGGTGCTCTTCTGGTCATCTATATTACCTACCCAATCAGCATCTGTGAACACCTTAAAAGAGAAGTTTCCTTTGTATGGATACCATAATCCATAATCAATAGTTCCTCTAAGATACCTAAAAATTCTCTTCATTGCCACCATATGAGTCTCTTTAGGACTTTTATGAAATCTAACCACTATACCAACTGCATGAGCAATGTTCGATATGCTATGAACAACATAGTGTAGTTTTCCAATCATTAATCTATACTGAGTTTTATCCACGGGATCTGAATCATCTTCCTTGGATAATTTGCAACTAGTAACCATAGGGGTTCCAACTAATTTACAGTTTTCCATTCCAAAGGTTTTCAATACCTTTATTCACATACTTGGACTGGCTGATGAAGATTCTTCCTTTCATCTCTTGGACTTGCAAACCAATAAAATTTTTGATTTCTCCTATCAAAGACATTTCAAATTCCTTTTTCATTTATTCTGCAAAAGTTAAACTCATGTCATCATCTCCTCCAAATATGATATCATCTACAAACACATTTGCAATCAATAAATTGTCTCCTTTTGTCTTGAAGTAAATGTTGTTGTCCTCACTATTTCTTTGAAATCCAATCTTTATCAAGTGTGAATGGAGTATCTCATACCATACTCTTGGAGATTTCTTTAACCCATATAAAGATTTATGAAGTCTGTACACCATGTTCTTGTCTTCAGTCAATGCAAACCCATCTGGTTGTTCAATGTAAACCTCTTCTTCTAGAACTCCATTCAAAAATGCAGACTTAACATCCATTTGGTATACCTTGAATCCTTTGAATGCATCAAATGCAAGTAGCATTCTTACTCCTTCAATTCTAGCAACTGGTGAAAAGGTTTCTCCATAATCCTCACCTTCTTCTTGTGCATATGCTTTGCAAACTAGTCTAGCCTTGTTCCTAATCACTTCACCATCTTCATTCAATTTGTTTCTAAACACCCACTTAGTACCAATCACATTTTGATTAGCTGGTCTAGGGACAAGTGACCAAGTTTTGTTCTTCTCTGTTTGATCAAGCTCTTCATTCATAGCCTTTATCCAATCATCATCCTTAAGAGCTTCCCTCATTGTCTTAGGTTCAACTGTGGAAATCAGACAAGCACTTTCTTTGATATTTCTTCTTGTTTGTACTCCAACATTCATGTCTCCAATTATCTGATCTGCTGAGTGATTCAACTTTACATATCTAGGTATAACCGGTTTCAGTATAGAAGTATCTTCTTGTTCTTCTTCATCTTCATTCGATTGAGCAGTCTCCTCCACACTGTTATGCTCAGCATCATTTTGAACTTCTGATTCAATAATCACTATCTTTTGTTCATCTATTGCATCAAACTTGCTAGTATCATTAGATTTGTCAGAATACTCATCAACTTTCACATTAACACTTTCCACAATCTTCTTAGTTCTTTTGTTAAAGCACTTGAATGTTTTTCTCTTAGTTGAATAACCAAGGAAAGTTCCTTCATCACTCTTAGGATCAAACTTTATGGTATACTCATCTCTCTTTATAACACCCGCTGCCAAAGACTTTGAAGTAACTAACATTAGGAGTACGGCCATACCATAATTCATAGGGAGTTTTGTCACTACCTTTCTTTACCAATACCCGGTTCATTGTGTATACTATAGTGCTAACTGATTCTCTCCAAAACATTTTAGGTACATCTCCTTGTATCAACATTGTTCTAGCTGCTTCAACTATGGTACAGTTCCTCCTTTCTGCAATTCCATTCGGTTGTGGTGTCCTTGGTGTAGATAGTTGTCTCTTGATTCCATTCTCATCACAATATTTCACAAATTCAGCTAATGTGAATTCTCCACCCCGGTTAGATCTCAAGCATCAGACTTCTCCTTGAAAAATGTAACCCACATAATTCTTGAATGATCATCAGTAAATATCATAAAATATTTATCACCATAAAAACTCCTAGTCCTCATAGGACCACATAAATCAGTGTGCACCATTTATCTAAAATATTTTCATAAGAAAATGATTTTCTTTTGAAAGAGGAAGTAGTCATCTTACCCAATTGACACTCTTTACAAATCACATTGTCTGGTTTGACTAGATGTGGCATACCTCTAACCATACTTGACTTGCTGAACTTAACCAAATTATCAAAATTTAAATGACAAAATCTTCTATGCCATAACCAATTGTCCTCAACTTTTGCAGCCAAACAACTGTTAACATTAGTTTTTAGATGAAATAAGTTACCTTTTGTTTGTTTACCAGTAGCAATCAGTTCTCCTTTGCTTCCTAAAATCCTGCACATTCCATTCTTAAACTCAAGATGATAACCTTTATAATTTAGCTGACCAACACTCAACAAGTTATGCTTCAATCCTTCAACCCAATACACATAATCAGCAATACTTTTTCCATTTAAAGAAATTGAACCTTTACCTTTTACCGAGCATGGTGTATTGTTGCCAAATATCACTACTCCACCATCAAATTCTTCAAGTGAGATGAACTTGTTCGTGTCAACGGTAATGTGATGTGAGAAACCACTATCAATGACCCACTCATCACTATTGTCAATATGAGACACTAAAGATTTCTTGTCAGAGAGATCTTCCTTAACTTCTACAAAAACAATTTCCTCATTATCTTCATCCTCTAATTCCTCATCGGTAACACCTTCATCTACTGCAACATAATATTGTTTCGTACCTTTTCCCTTAAACCTTCTTAAATTTTCCTTCTGATCACTGTTAGGACAATTAGCATCAATGTGTCCTATTTTGTTACATGAGAAACACATAAGATGAAGCTTGCCTTTGTACTTACCGGTGCCTCTAGGAAGTTTCTTCGCCAATAAAGCCTCAATTTCCATCAGGTTATGTTCACCATCCAATTCTTCATTACCACCGCCATGATGACTTGACCTATATCCATTCTTTTTTTTTCTTACTGGTGCATTAGATACTGATGCTTTGAAAGTAGATTCTACTTTAGATACACTATTGTCAAAGCTATTCAATTCAAAAGCAGTAAGCTTTCCTATCGATGAGTCAACAGTAACTTTATCTTTACTGAATGACGTCAATTCTTGGATAGCTAATACTCTAATAGCATAAGCAGGCAATAAGGTTCTAATCATTTTACTTACCATCATGTCTTCTGTTATGGTTCCACCAGCACTTTTGATTCCTCCAACTACTTCTTTTATCCTTTGTCTGTACTGAGTGATGTTCTCATCTTCCATCATCTTCATGTCATCAAACTTGCCTCTTAGGCTTTCTTCTTTAGCTTTTTGCACATGCTCATCTCCACCATAAATCAACTTCAACTTTTCCCAAACTTCATAAGCGGTTTCTAAACCATGAACATCAATATACTCAGAACCAGAAAGAGTACTTACAATGGCTTCCAATGCTTGAATATTTTCCTATTGCTCCTTAAGTTGATATGCAGTCAGAGTACAGATAGGAGGTGTATACTGATTAACCACATGATCCTACAACTGTGGCTCCATAACTTTGATGTAGATATTCATTCTATCACTCCAGATTCTGTAGTTATCCTTTGTGAACTTAGGACCCTCCTTCATCATCTTACATCTTTTCCTCAAGCGGTTAAGCTTTTGCACAAAGGGGACCTAGTGCTCTAATATCAATTGTTATTATGAAGATCCAGTTACTATTGAGGGGGGGGGGGGTGAATCAGTAGTAAAACAATTTTGCAATACTTCAAAAAACTATATCAATAACTACTCAAACATTCTACTAAACTGATTTACTAAACCATTCACTCAAGTGTTCATCATTATACAAAAAAATGTAAAGATATCAAATGCACAAAACAACAATGAAACCACCATCCTTCAAGAAATTTTCAAGTCAGTTGGGGTTTCTCCAAGTCGATTAAGGAGATTTTCAATTCTTGGCATCATCCTTCAAGAAATAAATGCACAACCTTATTATGGAAAATTGCTTTACCTCACATGTGTTGGGCATATGGAAAGAGAGAAATGATAGAGTTTTTAGAGAAAAGACTACTAAGGCTGAAATTGTGTTTGAAAAAATAAGAAGTATAGTGGAAAATATGAATATCATAGGCGGTATTGATAATCCTCAAGATAAGGATGATCAATTAATCTACAAAAAGTGGAGATTAAAGGGTCAAGAGTGCGCTCAAATCAACCCTGAAGAGGGTGTGATATGGATCAGTCCACCCAAGGGAAGGATGAAAATCAATTTTGATGGGGCCTCAAAGGGTAACCCGAGTGTTGCAAGATGTGGAGTGGTCCTAAGGGATGAATGGGGTATATGCAAAATCATAAAATGTATTCCCATAGGAAATCAGACTAATCATGTTGCCGAAGCCATGGCGGCTTACCATGGGATGATCCTTGCTAAGGAAGCTAAATGCACTAAAGTTTGGTGTGAAGGAGACTTTTTAAACATAATCATTTGTTTAAATATGAAATTCCCACCTTCTTGGTCAATTAGTAATGCTATTAAAGCAACTAGGAAAATCAGTGAAGAATTTGAAATGTGTGTTTTTACACTTGTATAGGGAGGCCAACTCCTGCGCTGATTGGGCAACCAACCTAGCTTGCCAATCCGGAGACATCATTACTAGTTATGGTGAAATGGAGATTGCAAGCGATATGAAATCCCTGCTTAATCAGGACCGGAGCCAGACAAGGCAATGTGGTACTTTTAATCATTATTTCTAATGCCCCTTCCACCTTTTTCGATGCAGGGTTTTATCGAAGATAATGAGAATTTATATAGGTGTCTTATCATTATTATCTGGCATGGATTCTGAGTGTTCTTACAGAGTACCCACAGAAACCAGAGGAGAGGTCATCAAGTTGAGAACAGGAATTGCAAGGAAGGTGCTGGAAAAATGGGAGGTAACAAGAAAAGTTTCGAACCTACTTCCTGCTCTGACTAGAGAAAGAACAAAGAAGTCTGGGATATCCTTCAACAGGGGGGTCTAAATGTTTCGTGGAGTGGCTAAGTGGGAAAGACCTCACAATCACTAGCTATTTCATCAAGAACTGGAAAAATGGCAAAATCCTTATTGGGTCCCAGATGATGAATATTGATGAAGAGGTCATTGCCGAGGCCATGGGGATGACTACTGAGGGAATGAAATTTTACAGGGACCAAGGCATATCAGATAAAGTAGCAGATAAGTTTCCTATCACGGATGAAGAGAGGAGAAAGATGATTAAAATTGATAACTCCTACCATGCTCCGAAGAGAATTTGCAGGCCATGGAGGTTTGTTTTATTCGCTTCTATTGCATACATTACCTTAGATGGTAGGTTTACTAGAGCCTACGAGCATCACTTTGTTTTGATCAACCATTTCCATCATGGGGAAAAGGTGAGCCTACCCTATTACCTAGCATGCTCAATGGATCATACTATAAAGGAGGTTCAGAAGGACCCTAAAGGTGACCATGCCCTCCACCAGGGGCTTATGGTCCTAGTTTATAAAATGCTTAAGGGGAAGTGCATTGAATAGCCTATTAAAGGCAAAAATGCAAGAGATGAGACAACGGAGAGTGAAGCTAGCGGATTTAAATTTGAATTGGAGACCAAGGGAGAATCAGAAGAAACTAGCAAAAAAGGGAGGAATAGGGCCAAGAAGAGAAGGATTATTGTGGAATCAGAAATGCCGGATTCTAAAACCGAATCCTTTGAGAAAAAAATTGTTAAAAAAAAGAAAGGGAAAGCTACTGGAAAGCAGACTCAGAGGAAGAATACTAAAAAGGGTAACAATTCAAACATCAACCACATTCTGGTTGATTTTGAGGAGGAGGCTGAAGAAAACAAGAAGGTTGAGGGTCAGGATAAAGAAGGGGAGGGTAACCTGGTGATGGGCAATATTGAGGTCGTGAATACCACAAGTCTGCAAAAGGAGGATAAAGGGGATAAAAGTGGCAGTGGTGACAATGATACTATTAAAGCCTTATGTGAGACCATTGCTACCATGGTGAAGGATATCAATAGTTTGAAAATAGATACGCAGGCTATCGTAAGAGTTACGGTTGGTGATAAGCCCCTAGCTGAACATGTTAAAGAATTGGTTGTCGTTCTGCATGATGCGGAAGCTATTGAATGTATGGTTGGAAAAATCATAGCTATGGAAAAAAAGGTCAATGAGATGGGAGATAGAAAGGAAATGGAAAATAAAATGAACGACTTCGGCAGCAGAATTGACAGGTTGGAACTCAACGTCAAGAAGATTGCAGACCAAAATTTCCAAATCCTCAAATCGTCGGTGGACAACATGAACATCCTTAAAAATAGGTTTGAGAACAATGCTGAGAAGGATGGTGATAAAGAGTAGCTAGACAAGAAGGGTCATGAAAGGAGGACCAGAGCTAACACAAAGATCAAGGGTGACATCAAAGGTCGTGAGCTAGAGGAACACAAGACCTCAGCGAACAACATGAAATGAATGGTTGTTCATGCTGAGGAAATTATGAATAGTATTTAGGTCTCTGTTGGTGTCCTAGGTTCTGTCTTTTTGCTGTCTCTGTGCTTTCCTTTCGCTGTTTGTTTTGGGTTTTTAATGATATGTTATGTTAGTTGATCCCTTTTGGTGGGATCATTTTGTCTTTTTGAAGTGATCAGGCACTTTTTTCTAGCAGTTATGTTCTCCTGGCTTGTACAAGGTTTGGGTACCTTTCAAATACCTTCTTTTAATTAATCAAAACAATGTAACCACCATATGAACTGGGAAAAACCATGGTGGGAATTAGCACCCACAAAATATTTGCACTCTTTCGGAATGCGCCCAATTAAAGGCCTAGCCCAGTTAGGAGCTTACAATATGCCCGGTTAAGAGCAAACCCTGTTAGGAGTCACCCGGTCAAGGGATTTTACCTTAGCCCTGTTAGGAGCTATACCATGTTTGGACTAACCTTGTTAGAGGATTTTAAACTCAAGCTAATGAGACACCCAGTGAAGGGATTTACAATAAAAGACTTGTTAGGATCTACCCAATTAAGGGGTTTTAAACTGTTGTAATTGTTAGGGAACAATAGGGAAAATGATCTGATCACAACACTTTCTTGATTTCTAGTATAGGTCCTTTTCAACACAACTCTACTACACACATGCAGACACTTAAATCTAGTTTGACACACTCTTCTTCTCAAACTACCGACACAAAATATCTTCTCCAACTAGCCCTAAATACATTTTTTAGTTAGGTCAGCTACATAACCCTAACTACATTCAAAATAAAATGAATTTACATTACAGATCATTACAACAAATTTCTAGACAATTTCCACCGTTGAATGATCACTGCACATTGATTTGATAAGCAATCAAACCCTTGTCACATTCTACTAAGCACTTTGTTGTTTCCCAAGAAATTTGATCCTTGTACATGCTCAAACACAATCTTATCATTACACATAGATTCTGACATGTCATCACTAAGATCCACCACCAAACCTTAAATTATTACCGGTTAAATAATTGTTACTAGTATACATTCTTCTTCACAAAGTTCATGACAGTCAATCATATCTCACTCAATAGTCTGAATCTTCTTATGTGGTTGCAATCATAGAATCATGCCAATGTTATAAACCTATATTCTAAACCACAACATCTAACTCCTCTCCAATCATTTGTACCAGTCTCTTGATCATCACTTTGTTCCTATTTACTGATTTACTGCAACTTAGCAGTTTTCCTGTCTAACACATTCCTCTACAAGTTAGGCTATACCAGTAGAACTAGATGACTTAGATGACTAAGAAAACATGGTTTCCATTAATGACAACACAAATAAAGTCATCAAACAACTTACAACTATATCATCATCATCTAGCCAACAATCTCCATCAACTTTATCAGCTATGCCAACAATAACTTTACCGGTTCTTATCATCTTATCAACATCTACAAATGCCAACAATATCCCCATTATTATCTTAATTAGTTATGCGAACAAAATCATTATCTCAATCCACTATATTGACTCCTCGATAAACTAAAAAATATAGAGAAAAAGGATTATGTTTAACTGTGACAACAAATACAATCAAGGATATAAATATGCATAAAATAAATTATTCTACATTAAAGGGACTAATAAGTAAGAAGGTGAAGAAGAGATACTAGAGGTGGGAAATGAGGTAAATGAGGAACCATGAGATGCCCTACTAATTTTTTATCATCATGCACTTTATCGACTTAGCACCCCACAAATTCTGAAATAGTGGGTTTCTTGAAGAAACATAGAGTAACAATATTGATAGACTTGGGAAGAATTCACAAATTCATCACTAAGAAATTAGTTTGTCATCTAAATTATTATATCTATCTAGCTCTATTAATTTAGGTCATGGTTGTCGATGGGGGTACTATTAATTATTTATAAAAATTGCATAGCATTAAATTTTCTATAAGAGAATATCAACTAGATTTCCCTATGTTTACTATTTCTATGTACATGTAGTACATATTTTTTACATTGCATAATCGAGATGAACTTATAAGAGATATTCATGTATTTTCACTCAAATGGAAGGGTCTAGTCAAATTAAGAGGGTTGTAGACAAAGTCTTTATGTATATTGTAAGCTCTCATCAATACAAAAGATTTTTAAGATAGATGGATTGGTAGCCCAATTTTTTATTAGAAATCTATCAGTTCAATGTTCCTAGAGTACCAGATATATAAGCAATAGTGGATAGTCAATTAGTAGTTTTTGTCTCATCTGCTCATAATCAATTATAAATTATGACAATTAATGAGTAAACATAATTGTTGACCAAAGTCAAAGAGTCAAACACTTAGTCTAATTTTTTTTAAACATAAGCATGAATCTCCATCATCATAATTGTAAGAATTGGCTATGAAGGTAGCCACCCAAGATCTAGAGGCCAATGAAAACCATAATAATAAGAGAGACAATGTGACAAAAATAAACAATATTCTCATCAATGATACAATAAAAAATGGATCAAATGGATTGGACAAATGTACATTGGAGACCCCTTGGTTATATATCCAAGGTGAGTACAAAGGAGAGAATGAGGTAATGACAAGTGTCGTTATCTCATGACATGATAACACCACAATAGGTGGATCACCTACCAAAAGTGGAAAAGTGCAACCATTATAAGTGGATATAATAATGTAATTAAAGCACTAGAGGTGGAGACACATAAATTAGAAATGATAACACAATAATTTCACCTAAAGTGGAGATGCTCCAACAACTCCTATGTAATTCCCTAAGTAAGCATAAGTAAAGTATAATTAGGACTTAGGTGAGAAATAATATTTTAATACACCAACACCCCCCCTTAAGTGCAACTTAGGGATATGTGCACAAAAGATAACAATGCAAGATGGGTCCTGACTACTAGGCCATGTTAAGTACCAATGAACAGATGCAATGCAATCTCTCACAAATAGAGAAAGGGAGAAAACCAAGTATGAGAAACTCTGCCTAACTGAGAGATGAAAATACAAAAGAAATATCAAAGACTAATGAGAAGGAAAAAACCCCATGTGAGGAAAAAGAATGAGGGATTCACTTAGTGAACCTAGGTTATATCACGTGCGTTCATGGTATACTAAAGAATCTTCCTATTTTCAAAAAATATTGCCTTAAACTCATTTTTTGTCACCGCCTCCCAATACACAACCCGAATTTAAAAAACCCCTATTTTCACCAAATATTATATTTTTTCATAGCCTGAATTAAATACCTCCCTATTTTCACTAGATAGGAAATATATTATTTTCTATTTTTAGAATATTAAACCCCCCAATATGAATGCACATGATATAATATTGCCTAAACAGTGAAGCCCCCATGGGAAAAAGTCCCCCCCATAAGAGAGAAGAAGAGAGACCAAGTAGCCCCCCTTCAATGTAAATGTGAACCAATGGTAGATACTCCAAGTTAAATTGAGAAGCTACTCCATGAGTCTCAAACAAAATTCCTCCCCTTAGGAAGAAAATAAAACCAAAGGTGCATGTAAAATTTTTCCCAAATTTAAAAAATATGTAGGAAGAAAATTGAAAATGTATGGAGTCTTTGAAATCTACTCAAGTGTCCACATGCCAATACTAAATTTTTCCTTCCAAATTAGGTGTACTAGGACATACTATTGAAAAATACAATTCATGATCTAGTGAAGATGAATGTAAAACATGATCCAAAAACTCAAGTGTCTCCTCTAAAGATAAAGAGATCTCCTCCAAATGTTGTATATAAGTATCCATCATCACATCAAAATAGAAAGAATGATTATGTAGAGAATGAACAAGAGGTTAAAAGTGCTCCCTCACAACAACTATAGAATGATCATCTCCATCAAAGAGAGGATATGAATAACATCAATTATGTCTCCCAGATTTCAAATGTAGGACTCCACAAACATACCTACAATGTCTATCAAGTAATCATCCCAAGGAACTGTAGCTAGAAGATAATGTATATCCTATAGCACTGAATCAAAATAAGCTAAAATTATAGCAAAATGAGAATCATCAAGATCAATAGTAGATGAAATATCAATAGGAGGAGATGGAATACAAGGCTCATGAACTAGATTACATGTGAGAACACCAAAGTTCAAGTAACCAACGTTCTCCTCAATATCATAATCCATAGTAGAAGTATGATCATCATCAAAAGAATCAAAGTCATCAATAGGAAAAAAGTCTAAAAAATAATACAACCAAGATGAATGATCCGCCACCCCAATAGAAATGATAGATCTACTCTCCAAGTCTCCAGTGATAACTAAATTATGAGTTAAATTTATTAGGAAAATGGTGTCTCAACCTTACATTTACATGAGGTTACTATTTATAGTAAGTTTTTTTGTTTGAGAATGAAATAGTGAAAAATTCTACCCAAAGCTTCGGATTGGCTAGATAAGCATGTAAGTAAATTTTTGTGGCAATATCATAACTAGTTTTGAAGATATTAAAGTTTCCATTTTTGGAGGGTGCGATGAAAGGTTTAAATTTAATTGTGAGGACTTTAGACCCTCTGAAACACCTTAAAAAGTGGATGTAACTATCGTACAGAGTTACGAGGTGATAGAGTACATTGCAAGCTTTCTGATACATCAAACGTTTCATCAATTGGGCACTCGATTCACAAGTTATGGCCTCCAAAAGTTTGGACTCTTGAAATAGGAAATATAAATTGCATCAGACACATAAATGAGCTATAAAAGGTAGGTACACGTCTTGACGTGTGTTTTGATATGTCACAGGGAATCTAGAATGGAGATAAGGTTGGTTGTACTTTATTGGGTTGTTTTAGCCCATGGTTTTGTAATACCATTTGACGATTTCTTGTATTGTATCTCCTATAAATGAGCTACGTGAGATAGAGGTTGTGTGTAAGAGTCTTGTAGCTATTGAGTTACCTCTGAATCTCTAATTAATGATACTCCTATGAAGATATTTCTTTGCAAGTATATTGTAATCTGTTATTGATTGTTAAATAATATATTGAGCTATTTTAGGGGTGTGGGGTTTTTCTCCCGAAAGGGTTTTCCCCACGTAAATCATTGTGTTGTGGTATGAATGTTATTTATGATTATTTTAGTTAAATTTTTGTAACTATTGTGATGATCTATAAAATTTTGGCATTACCCTCCTCTCAATGTTAGTGTAGGAAGTTTTTCTACTACTTAACTTCCTTACAAGTGGTATCAGAGCCTGATCACCTTTGGTTTCAGTTGTGGGTTGTTGGGTTTTTTGAACTAATCTATATTTGAGTGGGATCTTGTGTAAAAGATACTTTTTGATATTGTTGTAAGAATTTTTAGATGGAAAGCTCATCAGGGATAATAGAGATGGAGAAATTTAATGGATGTAATTTTGAGATGTGGAAATTGAAGATTGAAGATTTGCTAATAGATCTAGATCTATGGGATGCTGTTGATGTGAATTTCTCTAGACTTGTAGATCCTATTGCAATTTATCAGTGTGATATTATGGACCATAAATCCAAGGCTCTAATTAGATTGTGCCTGGCAGACTCTATTATTATCAATGTCCATGAAGAGAACTCTATAAAGAAGCTATGGACTAATCTTGGTGAAATGTATCAAGCAAAATCTTTATTGAATTACATTTTCTTGAGAAAGAAATTGTATTCCTTGAGAATTGAAGAGCGTGGATGAGTTACATACCACCTAGAAGCATTCAATATGTTGGTGGCTCAACTGGTATCTTTTGGTGTTAAGATGGAAGAAGAGGAGAAATGTTAGATCTTGCTTTGTTATTTGCCTAATTCATGGGATTCTTTTGTTATGGACATTGGTAGTACTTCTGTTGTTTTGAAGTTTGAAGATATGGTGGGTGCCCTACTTTGTGAAGAGATGCGGAGGAAGGTATCCATTAGTTCAAAGGAAGCCCTAACTATTCGTGGAAGACCTAAGGAAAAAAGGCAAGAACAATGAGAAGCACAATAAGTCCAAATCTAGAGGGAGATTTAAATCTCCTAGAAAGTCCAAAGTCATATGCTGGAATTGCAGTAATTTGGGTCACATCCGTAAGGACTGCAAAGAAGAAAAGAGGAAGAAAAAGAAGAAGTTCAATTTTGATTTTGAGTTTGAGAAGGAAGATGGTGATGCATTCATTATGGCTTTGACTACTCATGCAGGTAATGATGCATGGTTAATTGACTCGGGTGCATCTTTTCATATGTCTTCCAATAGAGATTGGTTTTATGACTGAAGAATTTAATGGAGGTAAGATATACTTGGGTGATGATTCACATTTAGCTATTGTTGGTCATGATAAAGTTAGGATCAAGTTTCTTGATGGTAGAATAAAAAGGATTAGTGGTGTACAGCATATCTTTGGATTAAAATGAAATTTATTATATGTGAGCAAACTCATAGATGTGGTTATGCAAGTAGTATTTTTTGATGCAGGATGTAAGATGATTAAGAGTGTTGTGGTGATTGCTAGAGGTGTCAAGTTCGACACATTGTATAAGCTAGATGCATACACTATTAAGTGTTATAGAACTTTTGTAAAAAGTAAATCTATGGATACTCCATCAAAAGATTCAAGGGTTTCACCTTCAACAGATGGACATGGCTTTTAGGTACCTAAGGGTTCTCTTTCTTCTAATGCAAAGTTACCGATAGAGAAGACTATGTTATGGCACTAGAGACTTGGCCACATTAGATAAAAGGGTCTAAGGACCTTGAAAAATAAAAAACTTGTTGAAGGTTTGAATGATTGTAATCTTGAATTTGATTTTTGTGCTCATTGCATTTATGGAAAACAAACCCGTGTTCAGTTTTACTCATGTTTTCATAAATATTGTGGTGTTTTGGATCTTATTCATTCTGATGTGTTTGGTCTTGTAGACATTCCTTCCGTTGGAAAATCCACATATTATGTTTCATTTATTGTTGATTTTAGTAGAAGGACATGGGTATACTTTCTAAAGAGTAAATTTGAAGTTTGTAGTCATTTTAAAGAATTTAAAGCAATGGTTGAGTCGATGACTAGAAAGAAAATTAAATGTTTGATGACTAATAATGGTGGTGATTTTTGCTATAATAATTTTGATAGATTTTTTAAAGACTGTCACATTAATAAACAAAAGATCACTCTATATTCTCTATAGCAAAATGGAGTTGTAGAAAGAATGAACATGACACTGATGGAGAAGGCTAGGAGTATGTTGAGTGGTGCTGATCTAGAAAAAAAAAATTGGGTTGAATTTGTTCCCACTACTTGCTACCTAATTAACAAGTCTCCTACATCAGCTCTTTTTGTTAAAACTCCTATGGAATAATGATCAGGTCACAAGACCTAATTAAAAAATCTTAGAGGTTTTGGTTGTGAGGGATATGCACATGTGCCAAGGGAGAAGCAAACAAAGTTGGATAACAAGACTGTGAAATGTATCTTCATTGGTTACAGTTGTCATGTTGAAGGATACAAGTTTTGTGACCCTATTGCATAAAAGGTAATTCATAGTAGAAGTGTTATTTTTAGAGAAATTAAGTCTCCTTTTGTTACATTGTAGCCAAAACAAACTAAGCAAGAAGATGTGATTCAATTCCCTTCTACATCTGAAAGAGTTGAATCGAGACCACTTGATAGGAAAAAAGTTGAGGATAGCTCATCTAGCTCTAAATATTCAAAAGAGGAGGAAGAACCTCCAACTCAGCTTGTTCAAAGGTCTATAAGACATAGATAACCACCTAAAAGGTATTCACCTAATGATTGGAGATGTATTTTTTCTTTGAATATTAATGTCGATGAACCTAGATCTATAGAAGAGGCATTAGGTATGAATGATGTAAAATCTTGGAAGATTTCTATGGAAGAAGAAATGGTAGGTTTGAAAAAGTGAGACACATGGGATCTTGTACCATTACCTAAAGGATGGAAACCTGTTGGTTGTAAATGGGTGTTCAAGAAAAGTATTAGTTCAGATGGAGGCATTGATAAGTATAAAGTAAGGTTGGTTGCAAAAGGCTACTCTCAGGTTGAGGGTGTTCATTATGGTGAGATATTTTCTCTTATTGAGAAAATGGCATCCATCAGATTTTTGCTTTCTATTGTTGTTGCTTATGATTTAGAGGTTGAGAAAATGGATGTGAAAATTGTTTTCCTTCATGGTGATTTGGAGGAGGATACTTATATGACACAACTAGAGCACTATGTGGTTAAAGGTAAAAGTAATTTGGTTTGTAAATTGAAAAAAATTGTGTATGGCCCCAAATAGAGTCCTAGGATATGGCACGATAAATTTGATACATATTTGTTGAGTTTGGGATTTGAACGTTCCAAATCAGATCACTATGTTTACTATAAATCTGATGGTGACCATTTCTTATACATTACATTATATATCGATGATATGTTATTCATTGGTAAAGGGAAAGGTATGATTTCAAAACTAAAGTCTCAGCTCGATGCTAAATTTGAAATAAAAGATCTTGGTGCAGTGAAACACATTCTTGGGATGGAAATTAGAAGAGATAGATTCAACAAAAAGTTATGGCTAGGCTAGAGTAAGTATTGGAATTCAGTTTTACGGAGGTTCAACATGCATGATTGTAGACTATTATGTTCCCTTTTCAGTTGGGATAAAATTATCTATTTCAGATTGTCCTACATCTCCATCAAAGATGGAAGACATGAGAAGAGTGTCTTACCAAAGTACAGTTGGAAGTCTGATGTATGTTATGGTCTGTACTAGACCAGACATTGCGTAAGCAGTGGGGGTTCTTTCCAGATATATGTCTAATCTTGGTAGAGTTAATTGGGACGTAGTCAAAAGAGTCTTCAGGTATTTGAAGGGTACCTCAGAGTATTTTTTGTGTTATCATGGTAATTTGGTTGGAGACATGATATCCCTTAATATTCATGGTTATGTGGATTCAAAGTGGGTAGGTGATATATAACAGAAGATCCACCAATGCTTATGTGTTTACTTTATTTGGTTGTGCAATTAGTTGGATGAGTAAGCGACTGGTTGTGGTTGCTTTTTCCACTACTGAAGTAGAGTATATGGTAGTTACTTGTGCTCATAAAGAAGTCATTTGGCTTAAAAATGTGTGTTTAGATATTGGAATAAAACAAGTTGCAGTGATAGTTTATTATGATAGTCAGAGTGCAATAGATACCTAGCTAAGAACTCGACATTTCATGCCTAGGGAAAGCACATTGATGTTCAGTATCGTTTTGTCAAAGATATGGTCGAATATGGTAGGGTGAAGCTGGTTAAGGTAGAGACTTTGATGAATGTTGCATATTCTTTAACTAAGGTTATGAGCACAAAAAAGTTCAAATGGTATTCAAAGTCTATGGGCCTTATGGCCCCTAACAATTAATTTATTGTGTTGATACTCCCTTTTCTCTTGCAAGGTGTTCGGCAAGTGGGAGGATGTTGGGAAAATGGTGTCTCAACCTTGCATTTACATGAGGTTACTATTTATAGTAAGTTTTTGTTTGAGCATGAAATGGTGTAAAATTTTCCCCAAAGCATCAGATTGGCTAGATAATAATGTTGGTAATTTTTTTGTTGCAAGATCATAAATAGTTTTGAATATATTAAATTATCCATTTTTGGAGGGTGTGATGAAAGGTTTAAATTTAATTTTTAATAACTTCAGACCCTCTAAAACACCCTGAAAAGTGGTCATAACCAACGCAATAGGTTACAAGGTGATAGAGCATTTCATGATCTTTTCAACGCATCAAACAATTCATTAATCGGATATCCATTCATAAGTTATGGCCTCTGAAAGTTTGGACTCCTGAAATAGGAAATATAAATTGCATCAGACACATAAATGGGCTATAACAGGGAGGTGCACATGTTGCTGTGTGTTTTGACACATCATAGGGAATCTAGAATGGAGATAAGGTTGGCTTTACTTTATTGGGTGGTTTTAGCCCATGGTTTTGTAATATTGTTTCACGGTTTCTTGTATTGTATCTCCTATATATGAGGTGTGTTAGGTAGAGGTTGTGTGTAAGAGTCTTATGCCTATTGAGTTACCTTTGAATCTCTGATTAGTGGTACTCTTGTTAAGAGATTTATCTACAAGTGTATTGTAATATGTTATTGATTGTTGAATAATATCTTGAGCTGCTTTTGGAGTGTGGGTTTTCTCTCTCAAAAGGGTTTTCCCCACGTAAATCATTGTGTTGTGGTATGAATGTTATTTATGATTATTTCAATTAAATTTTTGTAACTGTTGTAACAATCTATAAAAGTTTTACATTATCCTCCTCTCAAGGTTAGTGTAGGAAGTTATTCTGCTACTTAACTTCCATACAAAATCCATAGTCTTCCTTGCTACACCATGAGTGATTTAATAGATGGAAATAAGATTGTTTGTCAATTGAGTTACACACAACATATCATTGAATGTGTCATCCCCAATATCAATGCATTCCTTTCGAGTTACATTTATATATGTATGCTTTCCCCTCAAAATTGGTGGCATGTTGCAAGATTCAAATGAAGAGAACATAAACTATGTAGATGCCATATGATGAGAAGCTCTTGAATCAAGAAGCTATCTCCCTGAATCATGACTTGTAGTATCACAAAGAGATTGTCCTTTACATGTTCCAAAAGTGTGACTCTTTCCCTTATCAAATTCTTTTCCTTTGTAAGAAGAAGTTGAAGTAGACATTCTAGAAGGAAAATTGATTCTATTCTTCTCAAAAAGATGCTTCAATTCATCAATGTCCTTCTTGTAACAATGAAGATCTTCATGTCCTAATTTATTGAAATAGGCACAAGTAGGCTTCTTCTTCTTAGAGGATTCCTCTTTAAGAGAGGATGTAGAATCTCTTTATTAAGGAGAGGAATATTGTGCTCTATTCTTTTGTGGCATTGGATTTGATTGCTTCTACTTCTTGTTGGAACCTTTCTCATGACTAGCCACCAAACCACGTGATTTGGATGACTTGATAATGCCCATTGTGATCAACTTTTCTTGTTCAAGCATCAACATCTCAGTGAATAAATCAAAGGATGGTGTAGTATAGGTACTCCCCATTGTCAACCGATGCATGTGGAAACTAGAAAGAAAAGTTGTATACTTAGAAGGGAGCTTCGCCAACAAATTCAAGACCAATTGTGCATCCTTATTCTCAGTTCCACAATCTTTTATTTGTGCTCTTAGGTCATTTGTCTTAGTGATGTAGTCTTGGATTGTATCAAAATACTTAGGATCCAAATTAGGAGATCACTTTCAAGCATGTATCCTCTAATCACATCAACTTGACTATACAGTTGACCAAGTTTATCCCAAAATCCGTGATTATCTTATACTTTCCAATATAAAAGATTAGATTAGTTGATATATATTTTCTCAATGTTCCAAGAGCCATAGAAATTTTGATGAGACATACCATTTTTAGATTAGGATCACTTAAGGATTTGAGGGTTCTGAAATATTGCCATTAACATAATGACAAACCTTTTTCCATTACTTTACTCTATGCATTAACTTTATAAGTTACATAATTATGTGGAGTTAAAAGTGGAAATTTAGGAGAACCCATAACTAAAAATCAAAAGAGCACAAGAGAGAGAGGAAGGAACAAGAACACAAGACACCCCCTATGCAAATTCACTCAATCAAACACCCCCCTTCAAAAAAAATAATGATTTCACGTTTTATAGTTAGTGCAATTACAATGGGCACTTGCAAAAATAAGAAAAATACAACTGCCTCAATCAGGCTATATCAAACTCAAATCACTAATGCAAAATACCAAACTGAGATCTAATCATTCAAATTGCCAAAAATAAGTCAAATAGGCCATGTTCTAAAAGTAAAATTTCTAATCATTGTGACTACAAAGTAATAACACCACTGTAAAATACAAAAAAAATTATGCACTTTGAAAAGGAGTCCATATGAACTCGAACAATGCCCCAAAAGTTACAAAATAGGGATTTTACATTTTTTTTAAAATTCCATGCACATAAATTAAAAATTTACACCATTGAAAGAGTGTGAAATTCTACCGTAAATCAAAAAAATTGCTTGAAAAAAGGAGTTCAAATGACTAAGATATCATTGTTTGAAAATTGCCTACATAACTATGATGCCTAAATTATCGTCGCACTTCTAAACTTCAAATGGCTCTATATTTGGCCTCCGACGTCAAATTTGGATAAAACAAAAGGTGATTCTGACTTTCTCATATCTCTTGAATTCAAGGGTGGCCTTAGATCTTACCTATCAAGCTCCAATTTTGACCTACAACAAAAAAAATCTGCAAATCTAAAGCTCCCATATTTCTCAAAAAAAACTCTCCAATGGCACTCTATCAGTTCTAATACCATGTAAAAATTGGCTATGAAGGTAGCCACCCAAGATCTAGAGCCCAATGAAAAGCAAACTAAAAAGAGAGAAGCAATGTGATAAGAATAAACTATATTATCATCAATGATGCAATACAAAATGGATCAACTGGATTGGACAAATGTGCATAGGAGACCCCTTGGTTATATAGCCAAGGTGAGTACAAAGGAGAAAATGAGATAATGACAATTATCTCATGACATGATAGCACCACAAAAGACGGATCACCCACCAAAAGTGGAAAAGTGAAACCATTATAAGTTGATATGATAATGCGATAAAAGTACTAAAGGTGGAGACACCACATAAATTGGAAATGATAACATGATAATGCCACCTAAAGTAGGGATGCTCCAAAAACTCCTATGTAGTTCCCTAAGTAAGCTTAAGTAAAGTGTATTTTAGACCTAGGTGAGAAAAAAACCAAGGTAAAATTCCTTAATTACACCAGCAAAATTAATGCAATCCAATCTCTAATATCTTGTCATAACTAAAAAAAAAAATCATTTAATGTACATACACCTCAAATCCTAAAGTTTATATGACAATAAAAAAAATTAAAAAAAGTTCAAATCATTTTCTCTGTAAATCAATAAGTCACAATATATCTTGACCCTTGTATTATATAAATTATTCCATATCCTTTTTCCATAACCTAAAGAAGAAGAAGAAAGATATCATTGAGGTGATATCCACCCTACCACAAAGTATCTAGCCCTATTTGGTCAAAATGCATGATGGAATTTAATCCTCTATGTGAATATATAGCAAGTTCTCATACCTATATGTTTATGCATCCTTTATCTAATGCATCATGTTTCTAAGAACCCATAGATATCACTAATTCAAGTAAGATAACATTATATATTTCAATTAAAAAATCCTAGTTTTGCAGGTTTCAATTAAAAGGGACAATGTTCAAAGAAACAAAATTTTGTATCTCTCAACCAAATTTAAAAATTCAATAACTATAATTCCTATCACAACAACATTTTCCAAAAGGATAATTTAAAATTCAAAATTATATTTGATGCCCTCCTAAATGGCACAAGATTAGTCCAAGATCAATCAACACAAAAACACACAAACCATTAGTGTTAGTCAATCGAAAACTAATCTAAAAAGGCATACCAAAAGAGAGACTATAAGCATGCAAGCATATTTAACTATCAAAGCAAACATGATGAGGCATCTCCAAATACCTCCTAACATACTCCTAGTTCCTTCTCCCTTGTTCCTCTCCTCTCCAAGTTCCAAAATAGTGTAGCTCTCAGCAACTTTTTGCACTATGGATGCTTATGGAGGATTGAGATTGTAGAATAGCTCCAAACATGAAATGAAAAGCTATTTTAATGCTAAAATGAAGTATTTTATCAAAAAGACAAGAGATTAGATTGTTTATGCTAAAATGCTCTCTAAAATGTCTATAGTCTAAATGCATACAAGTTTTCAGGATCTGGATTATGAAGGAATGGGCTCTATTTATAGGAAAAATGGAGCAATGGATGGCCAAGATTGAAAGGTTTAATCAAGGGTCAAGCTTGAAAGTTGGGGATCCATGTGCACAATTGGCACCAATAAAATAGTGACAAGTGTCAACACAGGATTGGGTTGAGAGAAGAGGTTGGAGGCATTAAAGGCCTGAGAAGACCTCATGGTTATCTAAAGGCTAAGAGTCAAGTCTAAATTAGGATTACCCACTGAATTAGGAATTAATCCAAGGATAAACCTTTGTGCAAATGATTAAGAGATAATCATGGTCAAAGCATTAAATGCTTGATGAGACCTTTGTGGTTGGGTAGAGGTTGAGTCAAAACAAATTTTTTAACCATGTGGGAGAGTTGAATTAACCATTAATGGTTATTGGAGACTTTGTGGATTAAGTGGTTGAAAGTTGGAAGCCTTTAATGGTTTTCAAAGACTTTGGGGTTTTTGGTGGTTGAAGGTTGAAAACCTTCAATGGTTATCCAAGACTTTGGGCCATTTGAGAAGTGACTCCATTTTGCTTAGGAATGTGACAATAATTAGGGGATGGATTAGGCTAATTAGGAAGGGGTTAGAAGAATCTAGAAGGGGATTAGATTTTGCAAGTGGATTTGGTGGGTGAGAGAAAATAGGATTTTATTAAAATAAAAATTCATTTATTTCAATAATGTGTGCAAGTTGCATTTGTAGGAAAATGCAAGTGGGGGGGTTTTAAAATGATTTAAATAAATGTTAATTTATTTAAAAGAGGGAAAGGGGGATTTAATTAAATAAATAGATTTATTTATTTAATTGATTGGAATTGGATTTAATGAATTAATTAAAATAAATTGAATAATTTATTTAATTAATAGAAGAATGTTTGGGGATGAATTAATTAAATATTTATTTAATTAACTGATGGCTAGTGGATTTTTTTAATCAAATAAATACGAAATATTCATTTAATTAAAATGGATAGATTTATGTGACTACATTTGCCCCTCTTTGAGACGGTGCAGTTTATCGCATCGTTTCAAAGAAAGAAAAATTGGTGTGAAGAAATGCCCCATAAAATGTAAATTTAATGGGTGGTATGCCCCCTCGAGAGATGGGCCGAAAAATTTCGAAAAATCGGGCAATCTCTCGAAAAAGAATGAAAATTGGCAGGGTGATAAAAGAGAAGAAGGTAGGTATACTGGTGAAAAATAGAAGAAATCGGGGGAAACATGGAGAAATGGGGGGCTCGGGAAGTTCACGGGGACCACGGCGATGAGCGGGGCGAAGTTACGATGACGGCGGGGGGTATAAATGGGGTGAAAGGGGGTAAAATAGGATCATTTGTGACCACGACCAGTTGAAAACTAGAGCTCTGACAGTGACATTTGGAGGAGCAACGAGGAGCGACGATGCCGTTTCCGATCACCGAGCACCGATTTGAGCGAGTCCGCCGGTACCAGCGCCCAGCCGACTATGGACCAGTGGTACGCAAATTCGAAAACCCACTTTTTATGCATTTTTGGTATGTTTTTAGCTAAGTCCAAGTCAAGTCGGAGCAAGAGCGCTGGAACTAGGTTTTTAGCGCTTTTGCTCCATGAATTAGCGCTATTGTGCCGTAATAGCGCTTTTGTAGGCTAGTTGTAGCGCTTTTGAATGGATTTAGCGCTTTGGTGGGCAAGTTTGAGCGCTTTTGATAAATTAGCGCTACTGCAGGGTCAATTGAGCGCTATTGATGTGTAATAGCGCTATTGTATAGCGGTTTTAGCGCTTTTGTTTTTGTAGCGCTATGGTGTAGCTAATTGAGCGCTATTGTCTTTTAATAGCGCTATTGTGGAGTGGTTTTAGCGCTTTCGTTGTTGTAGCGCTATTGGAGGGCTGTTTGAGCGCTATTGACATTGTTGTAGCGCTATTGTTCAGAATGAGCGCTTTTGTAGGTTAAATAGCGCTTTTGCTTTAGGGTACAAGATGCCCTAGTTTCGGACAAAACAAATCTCCTGATGCCTAACGATTGATGGATGACGAGGTGAAGTGGGAGTTGTTTTGAACCATAGCAGCCCAATGAGACTTAGGTCATTTGTTAGGAGAAATGCCTGTTGAAGTCTAGGCGGCCATGATTGCTTACCTGTTGAGACCCGAAGATACTTGATCAAAGTATCTGATGATAGTCTAGGTTTAAACTTAAGAAAGTTTGATAACAAAACAACTGATGGTGGTTTGATGAATGTTTATGTGCAGGAGGACTTACGCGTGTTGTAGTTACGCGAGCGCCACCCCGCGACACAGGGGTTGCGAGATCGTTTGACTCAGATTGAGATTGATTGTATTGCGGCTACTGGGCTCTATGAGGTGATGCATATGCCCGTGATTCGAATGAATCACGGCCTGATTACAGCTTTAGCAGAGCGATGGCACAGTGAGACATGTACGTTCCATCTGGCTCAGGGCGAGATGACGGTGACTTTGGAGGACGTGTGGCGTATCCTGCGGATTCCGATTCGAGGGCAGCTGGTGACGTATGATCGATCTTGGGGGACAGTGTCTTGCCAGAGGATATTTGATGAGGATGTATACATTGATGATGGCTCGATCGCATGGGAGGATATAGCGGCACTATATGAGCCCCTTCCAGCAGTATTGTCAGGGATCGTGGGAGGACTTCTGTGTCCAGACAGGCGGTCACATGGATTGGCGGTTGGATGGGGACAGGTGATAGAGATGATGGTGACAGAGGGGACCCGATATGCCTGGGGGCCGTGCGTGCTAGCGCACATGTATCAGGAGTTACATGAGGTGGTGTACAGAGGGCGGGGGTCTCTTGCAGTGGGCATGACGCTACTGCATGTGTGGGCATGGGAGCACTTACCAGTGACTCGACCAGTGAGTCTGAGATTCCGAGCCGTGGACCAGCCCTATATGTTTATGTATAGTGGTATGATGAGCCAGCCCCACTTGGGGAAGGTAGAGTGGTGGCGGCGGGCATTGGATGATTTAGATGCAGTGATCTGGCGGCCATACTTGGAGTGTGAGCCATGGGAGGATGATGCAGAGGCACTGCCGTATTGCTTTATGACCCGATTCCTCATTGGGAGGACCTCTTATCACGTAGAGAGACAGGTGCCAGGACGGGTGATGAGGCAGTTTGGACGGCAGCAGGGACTGCCTACCGGATCAGGGGAGTATGCACGAGTGATCCGAGAGCGGTATGCATGGGGTCCAGTGCTACCGTATGATCAGGCACTGGCAGAGTTCCGGACACTGCAGGCGAGGCCATGGGATCTACGACCGAGGGTCGTTGATGCAGGGGTTACAGCAGAGTATACCCAGTATCGGGCGGCGCACCCGATCCTACGGATATCAGACCCAGCTGAGCCGATCCCAGCGTTTGAGGATGAGAGGAGACGGGGACGGAGAGGAGGTGGTGGTGGAGGAGGTGGAGGAGGTGGTGGTGGAGGAGGAGGTGGTGGAGGAGGTGGAGGAGGGATGGGGATGCCGAGACAGCGGAGAGGGAGAGGGGGGTTACCACTGCAGATATCACAGGGTCCTTTGATGCAGGGAGGAGTGCAGCTGAGTGGTAGGGGGATGGAGAGAGAGATCCCTATGGATACAGGTGCAGGAGAGGGTGGGGCAGGGGAGTGTGGTGCAGAGGAGAGACCTAGTGGAGGGGGTGATACAGGTGCGGCAGCCATGGCCATGGGGGAGGGAGCTACTGGGGATCTGCGGGAGCACATGATAGGTTATTTGCAGACCCGGGTAGAGAGATTAGAGGCGGAGATAGCAGCTAGAGATGTGCAGCTATTTGCACGTGAGGCAGAGTTGACAGTGGTGCTGCGGGAGAGAGATACTGCGGTGGAGAGTTTAGCGGAGCTACAGGAGAGAGTCCGGACTGGTGCGCAGGGGCCGTCAGGGGAGATTATGAGAGAGATACGGCGAGCACAGGCGGAGATAGAGTACTGGCGTGGGTTATATGACCAGGTGGTACCGATTAGCCAGCGAGCTCTCAGCTATACCCAGATGCGGCAGGCCAGATCCGAGCGATCACAGAGGATGCAGAGCAGTGGGGGAGTGATGGGTCCTTTGCGGCAGGATAGATCAAGAGATGCAGGAGGGAGCGGGGGTTCGATGAGGCCTCCACGGAGAGATGGATCAGGTGGTGCTGGTACCAGTGGTGGAGTAGGGAGGGGTGGGGCAGGTACAGCATCTGGCCAGAGCGGTATTTGAGAGAGCATTTTTGCATCTATATATTGTATCGTTGTCTATTTTTGGACTGTATCTTGGATGGCTCCTGGTAGCCGATTTTGTAGACTTCATTGTACTCTGATATATGAGATGATATATATGAGGAGGTCCCATATTTGTGATGATATGCATGTGATGATGTATGGATGTTTATGCATGTTTGTGATTTATTGCTTAGATGTATATGT
Source organism: Cryptomeria japonica (assembly GCF_030272615.1). Classification (NCBI taxonomy): domain Eukaryota; kingdom Viridiplantae; phylum Streptophyta; class Pinopsida; order Cupressales; family Cupressaceae; genus Cryptomeria; species Cryptomeria japonica. The sequence goes on along the minus strand of NC_081413.1, from coordinate 548,673,080 downwards.
GGACATGTATGCATTTGATGAGATGTTTCTTTTATGCATGTTTTTATGATGAGTTATGATGTGGGATACTGACATATGAATGCAGGTTTATATGTATATGATGTATATGATTGGTGATGTAATGCTTTATTGTATGGAATGCCATGATGAGGATATATGCTTATGCTTGATGCATGAACAGGATTTTTGGTATTTCCTATTTTGTTAATGATGCGATGATTTGTATATGTAATATAATGATGCAATGATTTATGTGATGATGTATGCAATGGTTAGATGAAATGATTTTATGTATGGATATGCATCTAGATGATATATGCTTATGTTTTTGATGGATGAACAAGATTTTATGATGTTTCCTTTTGCGATGTAATGATGAGATGATTTATGTGACAATGTTAATGCAATGATTTTATGTATAAATATGCAGCTAGATGTGTGTTTTAGATGAATGTAATATGGATAAACAAAATGTTTAAGTGCAAATGTTTATATGATAAATGTAGATGAATAAACAAATGTAAAGGACAAGTGTTTATATGATGATGCCTAAATGAATGCAGATGAATAAACAAATATAAAGGACAAGTGTTTATATGATGATGTTAAAATGAATGCAGATGGATAAACAAATGTAAAGTACAAGTGTTTATATGATGATGCCTAAATGAATGATTCTAAATGCGTTTTAAATATGTTGGTAAGTGCAAATGATAATGGGATGATACGATAACTAATGGGGATAATAACTGCACCTTTAATGCCATGTGAATGAATCCTAAAAATGAACATTATAAGATACTTAGTAATGAATGAATGCATCTTTTAACTATAAAGAAATGAATGCAAATGATAAATGATGAAAAGTTTAATAAAATGATAATGGATAATTGATATAAGATGAATGCTTTATAAAATGAGTTAATAAAATCAAAGATAATTTAATCCCATGAATGGATCTAATTATTTATGATTGATGAAAATGATTTTTAAATGAAAAGTAATGTCAATAATGAACTATATGCAATGTTTTTGAAAAATGACATGAATGGACGTAATGCAAGATGCATCTAAATGCAAGGATGATATGATCATGAGGAATGCAAGGTTTTTAAGACTTTGCATGATGCATTGATGATGTATCAGAGTACTCGGTCGTGATTGTATCCAAGACCAGCTTAATTTTCTCATTTTTGCATATAAAACATCTATATGAATAAGTAAACGGATGGGTGATATGCAACGGAATGCAATATATAAACAGATGAGATGGAATGACGATCCATAGTGCTCTATTTTCATCATTGAGCTTTAAAAAATGTTGGAAGAGAATACAAGCATCTTGACACAATGATTCAAGATGACCTGAGTATTTCTTTCATGGATTTTAATATAGCAAGTTAATACAAACGACTTGATATAAGGGTCAAGTCGACCAGAGTATTGCTTGCGGAACAGACAAGGATTATCTCCTTTCGTGCATGACTTGGATCGTCCTCCTTGATCTTAGGCTTGATCAGATCCTGAGACAAGTTCATACCGTACTAAGAAAATAAAAACCTTTATCCAATTTGGAGGAAGAGGAACCAAAGGATGAGCATTGTACCTGCAACCAAACAGCATATTTACATAAAGAATATTTACATAAAGAATAAAGAATATGGATCCTTGGTAATGGTCCATGCCCATATGGTCGAGGTATACGCTGTAGTCAGCAAGCCGTAGTGATCTATGACTGTATTTGGCATAAGATCACGTAGCTTAGTGAACTTCCCACGTAGACACCATTAGTACATGCCCCAGAACTTCATCGGAATAATGCGCAAACAAAACAAAACAATGCTGCAAGATCTTGATACAGATAAACAAATGAATTACTCACGAATCAACCAAGTATTTGATAGCTTAACAGAATTTTCTTGTCAAAGAAAATGTCATTTTTGTCTTTGTTTTGGTAAGGAAGGATGCATCCTTGTTGAAAAGACAGTTTGATTGTTGATGTCGATTGTGTTGGTTTGATTGGTAAATGGTCAGTGTGTGAGTAGTTGTCAATGTTTATTGTGTATCTGATCGAATGAATATGTACAAAGTGTTGTCATGTTTTTGTGTGATTTTTGATGGGTTTTGTCGATGTTTTTGGATTTTTGTGAAACAATTTTGAATGTTTTTGGTATTTTGCGAGACAATTTGTGAATGTTTTTGATATTTTCTGAGTCATTTTTGAATGTTTTTGGATTTTGTATTGTTTGTGAATGTTTTTGATATTTTCTGAGACATTTTTGAATGTTTTTGTATTTTCTGATGATCGCCTGAATGAAGAGTGTAATGATATATAAAACAATGTAGAATCCACTTCCATCACTAGGGTAAGGGTATTGCCCCCAGTTTTTAGACCTGACTATGAAAAGGTGGGATGCTAGATGCATGGAGTACTTTCTTAATTGCAGATCAAATAACAAGCCATGGTTGAGAGGGATGGATGTATGTGTGCATGAATGTGATCGCAACGAGCCTGAAAGATACTGGAGCCATTGCCTTTACGAGTGGCGCCTGTTTGCCAGGTTTTCACCATCGCACTTACCCAAGGTGCCACCGGAGTGGTTGTTCACCGTTTGGATGCATGATTTTTCTTTACTTTTTTTGAATGTTTTTGTATTTTCTTCAGGACATTTTCTGAATGTTTTTGGTATTTTCTGATATGCAAGGGAGCCTGATGCCTTGTACACCTTAGGTATAAAACCTTTTGAGGTGCATGCTATTGATTGGATCTGCAAGCGGTTCTCCTTCTGATGTAGCCAACTGATATGCCCCGGACCCGAATACAGCAGTGACAACATATGGGCCTAGCCAATTTGATTCAAACTTGCCTTGATGTTCTCTGTTTGGTTGGTTGCGAGGATTCTCTCGAAGAACAAGATCACCTACCTCAAATGTACGAGGTCTAACTCGGTGATTGTAGCTTCTGCTCATGCGCTGCTGATAGGCTTTGAGGTGATTGTATGCAGCTTGTCGTTTCTCATCAAGTAACTCTAAGTCCTGAAGACGGGATACTCTGTATGCTTCATCATCGATGAGATTATGCAAGGAAACTCGTAATGATGGTATCTCAACCTCAATAGGTAAGATAGCTTCAGCACCATAGACCAATGAATAAGGAGTTGCACCTGTAGGGGTTCGAATGCTAGTTCGATATGCCCATAATGCTGGATTCAATTGAACATGCCAATCACGACCGGCATCATTGACTGTCTTCTTGAGGATCCTTAATATGTTTTTATTGGATGCTTCGGCCTGACCATTGCCTTGTGGGTAATAGGGAGTGGAAAAGCGGTGTTGGATATGAAATTTCTCACAAAGTTCACGGACATCCTGATTTTTGAAAGGAAGACCGTTATCTGTGACAATGGACATGGGCACACCATACCGGCAGATGATGTAGTTGAGGATGAATGAGGCGATCTGCTTGCCGGTGACTTGGGTAAGTGGAACAGCTTCGATCCACTTGGTGAAATATTCGGTGGCGGTAATAATGAATTTATGGCCGTTGGATGAAGATGGGTGAATCTTACCCACAAGGTCAAGACCCCATTGACAAAAAGGCCATGGTGTTGTGATTGGTTGCAGTTCTTGAGCTGGTGCATGTATCAGGTCGCCATGAACTTGACATTTCTTGCATTTTCTGACAAAGTAATAGGAATCCTTTTCCATAGATGGCCAATAGTATCCAGCTCGCATGATCTTCTTGGCTAGTGATGGACCACTTGAGTGAGTCCCGCAAATTCCTTCATGTACCTCTTCCAAAGCCTTTGTTATCTCATCTTGTTCCAGACATCGAAGGAGAGTACCATCAAGACTACGTCGGTATAGGGTTTCGGCAATAATGGTATATCGAGCAGTTTGGCGAATGAAGGTTTTACGTTGGTTATTCAATTGGTTGGGAGGAAGGGTATGATCGCGAAGATAGGTGTAGAAATCATCGTACCATGGGGATTCGGAACCAACAAGGCGACATATCATTTCAGATTTGGGGATATCATAAGCGGGGATCCAAAGTTGTTCTACCAAGAACTCGTAGCGTGTTGAATTTTGTGGAAGATCTAGGAGAGATGCGATGGTAGCCATAGCGTCAGCAGCTCGATTCTGATCTCTTGGTATCTGCTCAAAAGTGATAGTAGTAAATGATGTCTTTAGATTGTCCACCATTTGCTTGTATGGCATGAGTTTATCATCTTTGGTCTGATATTCATCTGTTGCTTGTCGAATGACCAGTTGGGAGTCGCCATATACTTGCAGTTCTTTTAATTTCCATTGTATGGCTAATCTGAGTCCCGTGATCAAGGCCTCATACTCGGCTATGTTGTTTGTGCATGGAAATGTGAGCCTGTAAGACTTCGGGATGCTATCACCTTGAGGTGTGATAAACAAAATGCCTTCCCCCGAGCCGTGCCTAGTGTATGAACCATCAAAGTATAATTTCCATGACTGTGCTTCGGTGATCATGAATATCTCTTCATCTGGAAAATTGGAAATGAGAGGATGATCACCTATGAGTGGTGCATCGGCCAACTGATCTGCAATGACTTGACCTTTGATAGCTTTACGGTCCACATACTCGATGTCAAATTCACTTAGAATCATTACCCATTTGGCCAAGCGACCTGTCAATGCTGCTTTGCTGAGTAAATACTTGAGTGGATCAATCTTTGCAATGAGTTGCACCTTGTGTGTTAACAGATAGTGCCTCAGTTTAGTGGCTGCCAAGATTACTGCTAGGCAAGCTCGCTCAATAGGTGTGTAATTGAGTTCATAGCCCACCAGTGTGCGAGAGATGTAGTAAATAGCACACTCTTTTCCTTCTGCATTATGTTGTACCAGTAGTACACCCAATGCTGTACTTGTTGCTGAGATATAGAGCAACAATGGTCTACTTGGATCTGGTGGCATCAACAATGGTGGATTCATGAGATAGTCTTTAAGTGCCTGAGATGCTTGCTGGCATCTGTCATCCCACTGAAAGCGGATGTTCTTGTGTAGCAGGTGTGTGAATGGGTGACACTTATCAGCCAATTGTGCAATGAATCTTCGGATGGATTGAAGTCGTCCTTGTAGTGTCCTTAGCTGACTGATATTCTTTGGAGGTGGCATGTCCATGATTGCTTTAACCTTTGCTGGATCGACCTCAATGCCTTTGCTTGAGACAATGTATCCTAGAAGTTTCCCGGAGGTCACTCCAAAGACACATTTCTTTGGGTTGAGTCGAACATGATATTGTTCCAGTCTATCAAAGATTCTATCTAAGATGTGGAGATGTCCTTCTCTAGTGAGTGATTTTGCTAGTAAGTCATCAACATAATCTTCCATCATAGTATGCATCATGTCATGGAAGATGGTGGTCATTGCTCTTTGATAGGTGGCTCCTGCATTCTTTAGGCCGAAAGGCATTACATTCCAGCAGTATGTGCCCCATGGACATGTGAAGGCTGTCTTATGTTGGTCCTCTGGTGCGATCTTTATTTGATTGTATCCTGAAAAGCCATCCATGAGTGAAAGCATGGCATGTCCTGCTGTCAAATCTACTATGATGTCGATATTTGGTAGAGGGAAGTCATCCTTAGGACATGCCTTATTCAAGTCTCTGAAGTCTGTACAAATGCGGATGCCCCCTTTTGGTTTGCCGACTGGCACAATGTTGGAGATCCATTCTGCATAATCAATTGGTCTAATGAAACCAACATCCAGGAGTTTCTTGAGTTCTATTTTGACTAGCACGGCAATCTGAGGATGCATCTTACGAAGCTTCTGCTTGACAGGTTTGGCTCCTTTTGCTACTGTGAGATGATGCATAACTAAATCTGGATCAAGCCCAGGCATATCTGCATATGACCATGCGAAGTTGATTTGACGCTTCTGGAAGAACTCTATAAACTTAGTCTGTTCCTCTGGAGTGAGAAGAGATGCCAGATGTATAAGATGAGGATTGTCAGGAGTCCCCACATTGTATTCTTTGGTTTCCTCAATAAGAATTGTTGATCGTTCCTGTTGTGTACTAGCAAGGAGGATGTCAAACCCTTCATCCTCAGGCGCCTCAGAGAGGTTTTCACCATTGGATACGCTCTTTCTTTTTACTTTTGTCGGATCAAATAGTGCCACAGTGTGGTTTTCACTGGAAGATCCATGTTTTATTGTTATATTTTTGCAGCTGAAGGGTTTGGCATTTGCCCCGAAGTATGCTGCGCTATTAAGTTCAATGGCGAATCCAGCTTTGTGATCCCCGCTTGGTAGATTATCCCTTAATTCCAAAAAGTCAATGATAGCCTCATCGTTTTGGAAGAGATCAAGACATGGGGGATTTGGTTGGTTCCATTCAATGAGTTCAGGGTGGATAATGGGCATTACTTCATCGATTAAGTTAAGTGCGGGAGATGTATCAGTGAGGGTTAAGACAGTGTGGTGAAGGTCATTGATGGTACTCTCCCTGTCAGAATCCGGCGTAGGATGAGACGTAGGGTCTGTGGAAGATGTTTCCAGCTCAGGTACCCAAGTGGTCTTTATCTGTGCTTCTCCGTAAACAGGAATGTCTTTGCGTGGCGGAGGTGGTGATGTGTCTTCCTCATCTGAAGTGTTAAGCTGTACAGAATCGAATTCCCACTCATGTGAGTCAGTCTCTGAATCACTCTCCAGCATCCGATTGCTATACCATACTGGGATGTCTTTGGAGTTGAATACTGCAGGCGTGATTGGTTTATGTACCTTTGTGGTGATCGGTGCTGCAGGAACCGTGATGGGGTTTAAAGGATTGGTTACTGGAAGTATTGGTAATGGTGACTCAGTGGTTCCTGCTGGAACTACTGGTGCCATAGATGTTGCTGCGGGTTCTGATATAGTTGTTGCTGCTATTGGTGTTATTGATGGGATTACTGGTTTGTTTGGTGGGATGATTGGTAGTGTAGATGGTTGTGGTGGGTTTGTGAGCCTCGATGGGGCAGTGGGGATAGTGTTTGATGGTGCTTTGATTATGAAAGGTGTCCTCTTTGCAGTAGGTGGGCAAAATGGTTTGCTGGGTTTTCCTTTGAATCTGAGTTTAGGAAGGATCTCTTTTTCAAAGCCTAGGCCTGTATTACCTTTGGGCTTGAATTCTGGTAGCAGAGGTTCATGTCGTCCTTGTTTGCAGGATCCCAAAGCACTTTGACCATCATACCCCATTCTTTGCATAATGAGGAGGCCTTTGCCATACTGTTCTGTAGGAAGTGTAACTTGCGGTTTATCAGTGGTGATGGGATCCTTATAGATCCATTCCGCTAGGTCCTCATCTTGTGTTTCTTCCTCTTGACTCTTTCCAAGGATGAAAGGCGTTAAGGCACATGCTGGCGTGTTTAGTGGTTGCTGGAGCAACTGCTGTGGTTTACCATGTGTTCTAGGAGAAGTGGGCATTTGTCCCACACAAAAGAGCTGACTCAAGTTATATTCCCCAGGACCTTCCTCTGCAACTTTCATCTTAAGCTTCTCTTGCTTGGGTATAGGGGTGTTCGAACTGGCAAGAGAGGCGGGATTTACATATGATGTGGAGGAAATGGCTTCCCTATTATTAGGAACAGTAATCTCTGGTTGATGGCTGATATTATGGCAAAATGCAAAGGGATTTGCATCGCCCAGGATTGTGATCTCTACACCGTTATGTGGGAACTTGATACATTGATGGTAGGTAGATGGAACGGCTTGCATGGCATGTATCCAAGGTCTTCCTAACAATAGATTATAGGGCAGAGGAAGGTCCAGAACCTGACAAATGATGTGCTTTACTACAGGGCCCACTCGGATTGGTAGTACCATAGCTCCTTTGGATGAACGCTCTGCATCATCATAGGCCTTGATGGTGATCTTCTTACGAGGATCTACTGATTCTATTGCATATCCCAATGTTGTGACCAACTGTAGTGTGCAAATGTTTAAGCCTGCTCCATTATCTATCAAGACTCGCTTGATCCTGTGTTGGTTGACAAAGCCTTCAATGTGGAGTGAGGCGTTATGAGGTTGCTGGAAGGAAGAGTTATCACTTTCGGAAAAAGTGAGACAAGGTGATGACTTTAGACTTCCAACCATAGCTTGAAATTGGTCCGTGTTCAGGTTTGCAGGGACTGACGCCTCTTGGAGTGCTTGATCCAAGATTGTTTTATGAGAGGGTGACAGACGCAAAAGCTCCAAGATGGATATAAGCGCAGGGGTTTTGTCTAATTGTTCCACAAGATTGTACTGCTTTGGGATGGAGGTGGTGCCTTGTGGAGCTGCCTTGATGGTAACTTTACCGCGACGCGTAACAACATTGCAATTTGAGGTGGGATTTTTGAAGGTGATAGTTGCAATTTGTTCACTGGCATCATACAGGTGATTGACAATGTAATTATACGCAGCCTGCGTATAATCAGTGGTATCAGGACCTCGTCTAGAAGTGGAAGGACCCCTTTGATCTTGCGATGGAAGTGGATTCTTGAACATCTGATGATCATTATTGGTTGTTTTTGGATCATGTCCTTCAATCTCAATTTCTCCTCGATCAATAAGATCTTGAATGAGATCTTTCAATCGGTGACAATTACTTGTCTTGTGTCCTCTTCCTTGATGGAACTCACAGTGTTCAGTATCTCTCCACCATGCAGGTTTGACTTGAGGCTCATAATTCGATAACTTAGGTAGAGTGATCAAATTCTGAGAAATGAGTTGTCACATCACTGTTTCAATGGGTTCCCCTAAGGGAGTGTATGTGCGTTTTTGTTTTTGTGGACGAGGTCTTGGTTCATCATGAGATGTGATGCGACCTTGATTAAGAGGAACATTTGTGTTATTTTGAGGTGGAGGATTTTGTCCTGCAAACCGAACCACAGGTTGTGCATTTTGGACAGTCCGAGCATCCACAACTCCATCGTTAACGATATTCTTATTCTTGTTCCAGAAGTTCGGTTTATCGCTATTGAAACGCGGGCGAGGACCATCTTTGGGTTCATTAAAGATTTTGATGAGTCCTTTTTTGATGAGTGCTCGTTCACACTTTATACCTTTGGTGATCATATCGTTAAAAGAATCTGTATCCTTGACATCCAGGTGAAATTCCATTTCTTCGTTTAAGTTGGAAATGAAAATTTCCACTAGTTCTCGTTCAGGTAACTGAAGAGAACGTCTGCTAGACATTTGGCGCCATCGTTGCAGGAATACTGAGAATAATTCACCTGGTTTTTGTTTGGTGTTGCATAGATCAGCCATGGTGATGTCGCGTTCAATATTATAAGAGTAATGAGATAGGAACTTCTGGATGAGTTCCTCGAATGTTCTTATGCCACCTGGTAGTCGGGAAAACCATGATGTGGTTGTTCCTCCCAAGCTTTGGGGAAAAAGGCGCATTAAGTATGTGTCTTCATATGCGACTTCGAGACAAGCGGAATGAAATTCTCGGACATGATCGCGGGGATCTCCCTTTCCTCTATATTTTTCGAATTTTGGTGTTTCGAACCCGCGTGGAAAGGGTGGCATATAAAGATTCCTATCAAACGGATAGGGACAGATGTCGTTAAGTGAGAATTGATTGGTCTTAACACCACTATGAAGTTGTTGGGCGAGATTCTCGACTTGTTGCCGCAACATCTCCATTTCATTAGGAGGAGGAGGTGGTGGGTTACCTCGAGGGATGTTATATCTGATGGGATCTCTACGCCTTTCCTCCTCATGGCGACTTTGTCTTTCTGATGCTTGTCTTAATTGGGCAAGATCAAAGTCAGAGGGGAGTTTGGCTCCTTCTTGAGCGAGTCTTAAAAAGTGAGCATCCGCATTGCTCCTTAGTATTTCATCGAATAATCTGTTAAAATGAGGGTTATGCTGAACCCTTTCGATTGTTGAAGGAGTGGGAGTACTTGGGTTTTCGTCATTCCCATTTCCTCCAAGTGCCTCTTGAAATTCATTGAGGTTGTCCTCTTCTTCCTCAATTTCTATTTCTCGTTGCCTTGATCGCGATCGGGTTTGAGCCATTTTGTTTACAAGTTTGTTTTTGAAGTTGATTGAAGATGATGATGAGTTGGTGATGAAATGAAAGATTGATTGATTGGTGATTTGTGTTGTATGTGGATCTCTAGCACTTTGGAGGTAGATGTAACCGAAATTCCTTCGTTGAATTGCTTGTTTGTTTGGTAAGTTTTGACGTGATAAGGTGCAGAGAAATCTGAGATGTGTTACAGATTTAACTACCTAGCAATGAGAGGATTCACTCATGAACTAGTTTTAACCTGCGTAGATGTGTCTCTTAGGATGAGCTTATCCTAGATGTAGAAACAATCTAAAAGTGATGTGATGTGTTTGATTGCAAGCAATATCTAAAAAGAGAATCTTGGGACAAGAACCTCTTAATGTGTTTGAGAGTTTTGGGATGGATTGATGATGGAATGATAATGCATGAGTGAGATGATGGATGTTTTTTGTTTTCAACTTCAATCTTTCAATAAAAACTTTGTGTCACAAATGGGACAAACTCTATCTCTTCCCTTTCGGGCGTTGGTGGCACTTCTCGAGATGTGTTGTAGGTGATACAGATGTTGGGGAAAAAGTTAGGATTAATCTTTCCTCCTTGATTTTTGTGATAACTCAGAGCTCTATATTGCATAAAAGCTCTGCGGTTCAGTGATTCTGAATCAAACTCGTTTGTTTTACCTTGAAGGTATAGACGCATGCGATGTAGAAAGACTCTATGTGAGACAAAGATTTGTCTATTGAGATAGAAGAATTTCCTCCTTTTGATCAAAGCCTTTGAGCTTAATGGTCTTCTTTTCAAGGTGATACTCTGATGACACTTCTTCTTTCGCAAGATGTGAAGAATGGTCATAAAAGTTGTGAATCTGTGTTGTTTGTACTTTGTTTTTGGTATATTTTGGTTGTGTTGACAGATGTTGGATGAATACTTTGTTTTTGGAATTGATTTTCTGATTTTTCTTTGACAAGAAAACAAAGCAAGCACACAAACACAAGATTGTAGCCTCAAAGGTACAAATGAGTATGGGTCTAGATTAACCCAATCCTTGGACTTGTTTCTGACCCTTCCTTTAGATTCATTTTAAGGTGTATTTCCAAAGCCTGAAGTCGGCTCAATTTGCACTAGGTCTGTAAAACGAACACACTTCAAACACTCTTTATCCCTAAGGTCAAATGGCCAGTTGTGATAAATTTAGCCCACATCTTGATATTTCTTCGACTTTGGTACTACATACCTTATGAATCCCGCCGTGGCAGGTAAGGATGTGATATACTAAGTCTTGCACGAGCATAACAAATAGATGATCCCTATGATGGGGGAGTCACCACTTTTATCAAGCCACAAGTGACTTTTCAAAAAGCTATGTTTCTACTCAAGGAAATATGTATGGTGAGTATCTTGGGAGCAAAACCATCTATGCTCTTGCACTAAATTATACCTCAAATATCCTCAATCAATAGAACAGGTGGGCTACTACTTAAAGGTGTTTAGTCATGTTCGATGGCTTTGGACATAAGTTCATTCTGCAGTGACTCACTTAAGAGCCTTGTAACTGGTGGTGGGGCCCATTTGTCCTTTCGGCCAGTTACACTGTAGGAACAGCTATACCCAAGGCTACAGCTTTCGCTCTCACCTGATTTCTATAGCGGCTCGAAGGATTTACCGCTCGAGGTCGTTCCCAAGAGTATCGATCCCTTAGCAGGCCTCTCTTAAAAAGATAAAATTTTGAGCGTTACTAACACTTTTCTCTTGCACCTAGGACCACGAGAGCCAAGGGAGAGGATAGTGTGTGTTAGAAGTAGGACCACTCGACTGACTTTTTGTGCACAAGCGTGCCAAACACGTAAAACACTTGTTCCTTTTAATCCAGCATTTGCAAATGTGATCTAACTATTTGGAGATGTTGCTCCAACAGCCATGGTGTTCTTTTTAACTTCAAAGCAATATGTTTTGTAATCTAGAAGTTGAAAGTCCTGGTCAACTTAATGAAAAACACGATTGCATGAAGGAAAATTTGTTTTTGCCAAAATGAAGATAAGTGGATTGTTCTTTTTACTGCACCAAATTTTCGAAATGTGGATTGTGATTTTTAAGTCCCAATTGATGCAAGAAATAAAGTTTGTGTTGTTGATTTTAAGCACCAAAAGAAAATGAGTCCTAACTAGAAAACAATGAAACTATTTTTTTGTGTTTTTAAGTTCTTTTTAAGCACTAAATAAAAAATTTTGTGATTTTTGTTGTGTTGTTAACCTGCACAAAGAAAAGAAACAAGTTAAGAAAATTAATGCTCGCAGGGGGGGCTTCCACAAGCCTAATTTTTTGATTTTTTCGGTTACAAGTCCCTTTGGGCGACACTCTGTCGCAATAGCGCTATTCTGTGCTTTTACAGAAGCGCTAATTAATACGAAAGCGCTAGTCTGCGTGAGCAGAAGCGCTAATTTACACAGTAGCGCTTAAAGAAAAGAAAATCCCGAGAAGACAAAAGCGCTAGAATTGAGTCAATAGCGCTGAAACGGTGACAATAGCGCTGGAATGTTGTTAATAGCGCTGAAACATTTTCAATAGCGCTACTTTAGGGTCAATAGCGCTAAAAGAAATTTTTCAATAGCGCTAAAACGCGTTCAATAGCGCCGAAGCGCGACCTGTGTGGCAATTTCAACAAGAAGAAATGTTAATTTCAAAAATGAAGATCAGAAGGTTGCGTGTTCGATTCACGTCGGGTTCACCAAATGATGCCCTCCTAAATGGCACAAGATTAGTCCAAGATCAATCAACACAAAAACACACAAACCATTAGTGTTAGTCAATCGAAAACTAATCTAAAAAGGCATACCAAAAGAGAGACTATAAGCATGCAAGCATATTTAACTATCAAAGCAAACATGATGAGGCATCTCCAAATACCTCCTAACATACTCCTAGTTCCTTCTCCCTTGTTCCTCTCCTCTCCAAGTTCCAAAATAGTGTAGCTCTCAGCAGCTTTTTGCACTATGGATGCTTATGGAGGATTGAGATTGTAGAATAGCTCCAAACATGAAATGAAAAGCTATTTTAATGCTAAAATGAAGTATTTTACCAAAAAGACAAGAGATTAGATTGTTTATGCTAAAATGCTCTCTAAAATGTCTATAGTCTAAATGCATACAAGTTTTCAGGATCTGGATTATGAAGGAATGGGCTCTATTTATAGGAAAAATGGAGCAATGGATGGCCAGGATTGAAAGGTTTAATCAAGGGTCAAGCTTGAAAGTTGGGGATCCATGTGCACAATTGGCACCAATAAAATAGTGACAAGTGTCAACACAGGATTGGGTTGAGAGAAGAGGTTGGAGGCATTAAAGGCATGAGAAGACCTCATGGTTATCTAAAGGCTAAGAGTCAAGTCTAAATTAGGATTACCCACTGAATTAGGAATTAATCCAAGGATAAACCTTTGTGCAAATGATTAAGAGATAATCATGGTCAAAGCATTAAATGCTTGATGAGACCTTTGTGGTTGGGTAGAGGTTGAGTCAAAACAAATGTTTTAACCATGTGGGAGAGTTGAATTAACCATTAATGGTTATTGGAGACTTTGTGGATTAAGTGGTTGAAAGTTGGAAGCCTTTAATGGTTTTCAAAGACTTTGGGGTTTTTGGTGGTTGAAGGTTGAAAACCTTCAATGGTTATCCAAGACTTTGGGCCATTTGAGAAGTGACTCCATTTTGCTTAGGAATGTGACAATAATTAGGGGATGGATTAGGCTAATTAGGAAGGGGTTAGAAGAATCTAGAAGGGGATTAGATTTTGCAAGTGGATTTGGTGGGTGAGAGAAAATAGGATTTTATTAAAATAAAAATTCATTTATTTCAATAATGTGTGCAAGTTGCATTTGTAGGAAAATGCAAGTGGGGGGGTTTTAAAATGATTTAAATAAATGTTAATTTATTTAAAAGAGGGAAAGGGGGATTTAATTAAATAAATAGATTTATTTATTTAATTGATTGGAATTGGATTTAATGAATGAATTAAAATAAATTGAATAATTTATTTAATTAATAGAAGAATGTTTGGGGATGAATTAATTAAATATTTATTTAATTAACTGATGGCTAGTGGATTTTTTTAATCAAATAAATACGAAATATTCATTTAATTAAAATGGACAGATTTATGTGACTACAATATTATAAACATCTTCATGTAGATGTTTAATTAAGTCAGGTTAGTTTAATATTCATAGAACTATTGTCTTGTAGGCAATAATCCATGTTGGAATTGATTTCTCAATATTTCCCAATGTAGGACAAAAAGGCTATAAAGGGACAAGTCATTGCAATCCAGTTAGCAGATGCACCAATGATTAATGATTCCCCTCTAATTTTAGAAGTTTCAAACAAGTCCATTCTAAGAGTGACATAATCAAAGCTATGGCAACTATATTTTGATGGATCTTTCACACAACTTTTTGTAGTACCACAAGGGGATTGCATCCCAAAGTCATGTCGATTATCTTTTCCTTGCATTGACAACATAGCATAATACCAACACTTTGTACATGTCTACAAATTGCAATACAATGGAATATCTAGGAGCTTCACGTTTTTGGTGACTCCCAACTTGTAGTTTGACAAACAAACAATGATTATCAGACTAAGCATGAGAAACTAATTCCTTACAAAAAATGGTGGATGACTTTAATAAATACTTTGTATAAATAATTTTTCAACGGATTCCTAGAGAAAACAATCGAGTTGTAGATGTCATGGCTATGATAGTTTCTTTGATCAAAATGTCACAGAATACGACTTGATGTGAATTCTTGGTTTATAATCTCTTCACCTTTGCATATGAGATCCCTCCATCTGAGCTAATATGTGATATTGGTCCTAATTCCTTATGGTACGATGATATATTTGTTTACCTTCGTGATAACACCCTTCCACCCAACCTTTCTAACAATCAATGTTGTACTTTCATTCACCAAACCTCTTGATATGTCATCATTGTCAACACCCTTTATCGTGAGGGTCTTGATGGTACTCTTCTTAGATATCTAAAAAGTGAGGGAGTTCAAACCGCATTGTGAGAGGTTCATGAAGGTATATGTGGGGCTCACTATAGTGTTCCAACCTTAACCAAGAAACTAATGAGGACTTGTTACTATTGGCTCACTATGGAGAAATATGCTTATCAATTTATTAAAAAGTGCAAACAATGCCAAATTCATGGAGACCTAATGCATGTGCTTGCACAAGAACTTCAATCGATCAGTACATTGTGGCCCTTTTGTCAATAAGGACTCGACCTTGTGGGTAAGACTCACTCTCCATCATCCAATGGCCATAAGTTCATAATAACCACCACTGAGTATTTCATAAAGTGGATTGAATTCATTCCCCTAACACAAATTTTTGGTAAGAAAATCGCCACATTCATACCCAATTACATCATTTGTCGGTATGGTATTACCCTCTCTATCATCATGGATAACGAGTGTCCTTCCAAGAATTGAGATGTTCATGAGCTCTATGACAAGTTCAATATTTGACACTATTTTTTTACTCCATATTATCCCCAAGGCAATGGTAAAGCTAAGGCATCTAATAAAACTATCCTTTAAACTTCACAAAAAGATAGTCAACGATGTTGGCCATGATTGGCACATACAACTCAATCCCGCCATGTATGCCTACCACACAAGTGTCCTTAAACCCACTAGATCCACACCCTACTCACTTGTTTATGGTTTCAAATCTATATTTTCCATTTAGGTTGAGTTACAATCTCTATGGGTTTGCTTGTCTAATATTATCGAAGATGAGGATTGCAGAGACTTGATTACAAGATTTGGAATCACTAAATGAGCGCAGAAAAACTAATTTCAATCATCTTAAGGCATATCAACAATGCATGAGCTGGAGCTATAATCATAAGGTGAAGCCGCACACATTTGAGGTTGGTGACCTATTTCTCATATTAAATCCCAAAAATTAGTAGGATCAAGAGAAATAGGATAAGTTTGAACCAAATTTTCTTGGCCCCTACATCATCATAGCAATTTATGGCTCTAGACTATATTAGCTACCTACCCCTAAAGGTGTACCGCTTGAGGATCCTGTCAATAGTATGCACCTTTGAAAGTTCTACACATAACTCTTCAAAGAATCCCATCAAAAATAAAAATTAAAAAATCATAAATACATCAAAAAATACAACAACAAAAAAAAATCACCTTGATGAAAACCTTGAAAATAGGCATCTTGTGTGACACAAAATAAAATAAAAAAATTGAAAAAAGTAAAAATGAAATAAAAAAATTTAATGATGAAAACCACTTCGATGATGCCCTTGGTGAAAACCGGGTACCAATTCCATGTGTACGGACTTTTTCTCCTCCCTCCTTCAGGATTCCATATCATTTCTTCACTTTGCACACACTCACATTCTATAATTCCATAATAACTTTCCCATCCTCATCATGGTTTGTCATTGTTCTACCTAGGGTCATTTCACCATCCACAATAAACCTTTGTCACCTTCCATTTCACCCATAAGAATCAAGTCATATCCCTAATTGGGGGCATATCCATGACCTAGTGATGAAAGTGGATCCTTGGCATCACATGTTGTGAGTAACATTACTTCTTCATACCTTCCTTCTTTTGTGCACAATCCAAAATAAAGGTTCATTTGCATCATTGATCCATAATAAAGTTTTCACCTTTCTTTGCAATAAGGTATCAGTTACATTGAGTGAGTCAGTTTTAGATAAGACATGACCGACATTGAGTTTCAACCAGATCAATCTTTTGAGAATACTAAGATTCTAGCATGATTTTGGGATCTTCACACTATCTATCCTTTTATCAGGATATAACATTGAGATGCGATAAAATTTTAAACATTTGTGGCATGAGGATTTAAATATCTATTGGTGTTAAGTCTTTAGTTTTCTTTGATTTAATCTTTTTGATAGCATGTTCTCTATGCTTCTCAAGGATTTCTATGGACTAGAGTATTCAAGATGCGGCATGATTATTTGATTGATACTTCTGGATTTTTTCTTTGCAACATTATGGCTTGTCCAAGGATATTGTGACATAAGATCATCGAGGACATCATGGGTCTAGTGTGAACAGGGGCATTCCTTGTTTGTGAGTATCTTATCTCCATGCAAATGATACATTGGCTATCTAGGTCTAAATAATATCTGGATGATTACAAACATTTTCCATAATAAGCTCAATGATGATAATAGCACAAGAAGCTCATCACTCTCATGTCTTCTACCTTTAGCCACTTGATCATTTCGTGTCCTTGATTTGACATAGTCATGCATCATCTTACTAAGTATAATGACACACCAAAAACAACAAATTCACACATTACATTTAGTATTTATCCTACATTACCACATGGCAGTCATACATAGCGTAAAAATATAATATGGCATACATCCTGCATCCACATAGGTCAATGCATATCATAACAAGTACATACATAATCCATGTCATATCATTATACATTCATCATGATAAACCATACATACAAAATAAGTCATGTAGAATCATCATAAACGATATCATCAAGGCATCTCATCATAAGACATATCGGAATCATAGCACCATGACTACATCATATAATATCATAACTACATCATGTATAGCATCTTCATATAGTCATCATAAACATAATAGAACTAGATCAAATCACATATAGTACATCATACATGAACACATAAGACCATCATTGAATATCACATAGGAACATGCATATAGTTGCCACAAGGAATAGATCTCATCTCATATATATCATACAAAAATAATGTGTCATGTCAAGTATTTAAAAATATCATAATGACTACAAAATCACCCTTAGGTGTCTACATCATCATACAAAATATACTGGTACAAAATGGACTACTGCTATGATGAGATATTGCCCTCATGCCCTAATGGTCTTGATGAGCTCTGAGCACTAGAAGGTATTGCTCCCCATGTATTATATGGTAGAGCCTCTCCTAATCATGTTGTCAGTCCTTTCCTAGGAGGTTCCATAACACCTCTACTCTCTAACCTGTGCCTCATGCTCCTACCTTGCAAGGTCATGGCAAAAATCCTTTCTCTCTTGTTGGCTAGCACTGTTGCCTCATATAGTCTACGTTAATAAACAATATTATATTCAACCCTAAAGACAAAATCTATACCCAAACTAACATCTCTTGGTTAAGTGTCCCTATCTTACTCGATGGCCTACTCTACCCTAATATAGTGCTCAATGGTGGTATCTTACTCTGTAATCATTGCCTATATTTATTGTCTATGTGGCCCATATCTTCACCTAACCCTACAGAATATGTGCCTAGGCCCTCAAGGTTCCTACCTTATCCTAAGCATGTACTCCCTGGTCCTACCCCTCATATCCCTCATGTCCCTACCTTCCATTTTCGTATCCCTCCTACACCTAAAATAATGGGGGTGGTACTGGCTAATCCTATCCTAATATCTCCACTTGGGGTACCCATCTGCACTATTCACCTCTCCCTCTAGGTGGCATAGGTGGCCATCCTCCTCCCTCATCATTCCCCTCTAATCCATCCCCCATCCCTTAGCTTGATCTCCTCCTCCTCCTCTAAGGTGGACCCTATTCATTTGTGTCATCATCAAGTCGTGGTACTAGAGCTCCCAGCCTTATCAGTGTAGGAAATGGATGAGCTCTATCCAAGCCTCATAATCAATTGGCATCCCTTCATTTGTTATATCCCACCAGATATACCACACCATAGAATTCAATGCTCTAAAATTTTCTATGTTTCATAAGATAAACAAGGACCCCATAGTGGTACCTCTTGTCGTGTCCATGTAAACTTTACAAAACCAATTAGCTGTCCCTATATCTACCTAGACTACCTCAACACCCTCTCTGATAGATGTTTCTCTATGATGTACGTAGTCCATCCAATCAAACACCTATTTTGATAATAGTATGGGAGCTCAGTGTTATCATCCTCTCACTCGTTGTCTAAATACCACCGCCAAATCGCTAAGTCGATATCAACAATAACCCAACGCTAGCATTCCATATTCCCTAGTCATGGCTAGGAGATAATCATGTTGTACCTATGGACATAAGGTCATCCCATGCCATGTACCCCATAGCACATTGGCCTAGTAACTATGAGATGCTCATATGCCCAAATCTGCAATGAGTCACACCTGTTCATAATCTGCAGCCACCTAGGAACACAAACTAATGAACATCATGATATAGGTGGGAAAGCAAGCAAGGTGCCCAAGAAAAACATGTAACCTTAATCATCATCTCTAGAGCTCTCCCCCATCTAATGGATAGCTCATGTGTCTTCCTATTAGGGTACATGTACTCGCTAATCACACCCCCTACCATCACAAGTTGTACTGATCTTGCTACTCTCGCATCTGCCATCTCATCCCAACTAACATGACTTCTACAAATCTCCAAATAATCATCATGGAGTATGTGTTGCAGAGCTCTGAATTATAGATGGTCCTGATCATATACTACTAGCTCTCTTGCTATAGGAATCCATAGAAACCTATACACGTCCTCTGAGGTCACTACCATCTTCGTTGTCGATAAGTGAAATATTAATTGCTCATTGTACCATCACTCCACAAGTGTGAACAATAATCCAAGGTTCATCCTAATCTCAGGCATAAATGTGGCATGCCACAATCTACAGGTTCCTAACATCGTGTGATCATTCTTTGTTAGTTGTCATCTCAGCCTTTGTGTGTGAGGGAATATCTCTTGAGAATCTAGTGGTGCTAGGTTGCCATGCAATCACAACATAAACATTACATCAATATTAGCTTTATCAGCTCTATCCTATCAAGCTTTATTAGCTTTTTTTGCCTAGCAAGCTTTGTCAACTCTATTAGCTATATCATCCACATCTTTCTATCACATTTGTCAATCTAGCTTTATCAACTGTAACTCAGCCTATCCTACTAGAGAAATGGCCATATTTTATAAATTCAACTGACCATCTTATTTTTCATATCTTTTTATCACATTTGCAACCTATCTTGCTTCTTTGCTTCTACCCCTGCATTGCACACATATACACACTGATACTTGACACATACGCATTAAGAAACCACATACGTAGTTTTATGCTACACATACACATTGAAATACATAAACGTGTACTATTGACCATATACTCATTGCAAAATCATATATGCATCCATATTACATAAATGCATTTTTACATGAAAAAAATGCACTTTTGCCATATACGCAATTTTACAACATCTATACGCGCCATTACCTAACCTATACACATTTTTGGCCCTAAATTATATTCTATCATTTTAGGCTACCTGACCTTTGGACCCTATTTATGACACAATAAATGCATAACAATAGGAAAGTAAAGATGCACCTACCAACTCTCCATACTCCTCTAGCCTATCATGTCATTGCACTCACTTGAACCTATGGAATCGCTCTGCCATCACTTTGTTGTTTGTGCTACTCCTTTGCTCTAGTTTGCACTATAATCTCTAAAAGTGATGGATGCAAATGAGGAGATCCTTATTCCATGGGCATATTTATAGGCGTTTAAACCCTAATTTGGTTGTGGTGACCTCTTATGGTCTCCCTGATCCCCCATGCTTCCCTCTTAGCCTGTCTTTTGTCATTTTCACATGCATGTCTTCCTGCCTAGTGTATCCTATCCCCTCTTCTTATCAAGAGATTCTGATTTATTTTTTTGCAAATTTTTCACCCAATCTCTCAAGGGGGCATGTCACCATCCTTGCTAGGTGCAACCTTCTCTATCAATGAATTATTTTTCTTCAAAATAACGCAATAAAGTACTACATTGTCTCATAGAGGGGCAAAATATAGACACCTAAAATTGTTCTAGCCTAATCAAATAAATATTTTTAATTATTTAATTATTCCCCTTTCTTCTATTAATTAAATCAATTTTGATTGATTTAATTAATTCTCTAAACCTTTTCTAAGCCCTTTTTCTATCCCAATTTGAATTTTTATTTTTATTTATTTAAATTCTCTTTTCTCAAATTAAATAAATATTTTATTTTTTAATTTATTTGGCCCAACCTTCTATTAATTAAATAAATATTTATTTAATTAATTCATTCATTTAGCTTTTTCTTTCATGACAAGTGGCATTCATTTCTTAATTCACCTCTAACCATCCTCCCAATATTTTATTATTTTGTACACTTAATCTCTAATCTTAGCTGACCATTTATCTTTCCACCTCTTAATCACAACCCTCCATTTTTAGGATGTTCTCTATAGAATAGGCTACTTTCTCTCTCTTTCCATATCATTCAAGTTCAAGAACACCTACACTATTTAATTGCATACTCCAACCACATTCATTCACCATTAAGCTCTTATGCAAGCATACAAATCTAAGACCAACCATACAAAACAAGATCAATGGATATAGGAGGACAATGAACGTCAAGCCCATGGAATGTGTGAATGGTATAATCTGATTTAGTTTATGGTTTTACATGTTTTTTGGTTATTCATTGATGCTATGTTGGATTATTTGCAAGTCTAGGGTTTTGTGGTGGTTTTGTGGTTGAATCTTGTTTAGATTTACAATATTAGAAGTATCCAAATCTCACATAAATAATTTAAACTTTCCGAGTGCCTCATTTGTTACATATTAGTAAGTGTTTTTTGTTGTTGTTGTAATGAATTTGATCAAAATAGTCCACTGGTTGTAGATATGTAATTTTAATCAATATTAATTGTTATTGGAGTTTGATTCATTTTGTGCAAGTTTGTGTGTTGATTAGCTAGTTTATTTATGCTATTTGAGTATGATTAATTGTTCCTATTTGAGAAGAGTTGGGTTAAGATTGTTGGTTATGTTTCAAATATAGTCAAAGATCATTTTTATTTTTTCGTAAATATATTATCTTCTTTAAAAATTATAGGAAGGGGCATTTTAGTGGTATAATAGAACCAGTCCTCCCAACTTGAGAGTGTGTGGTGATGTAGGTCCATGCAAAGATAGGTAAATTAGGTGCTTTCAAAGGGAAAAGAGAAAAGAGACAACTATGAGTAATAGAAATGAGGAAACCCACTTCAAGGAGGTCATTAGGACTATAGAGAATTGGCTAGAGAATTTCAATCTACCCTAATGGAGTCTATAGTAAATATGGTAATAAATTTGAAAGAGATGAATCCACAATGGTACATTGGGAAATCCACTCCAAATGGGGAAGAGGGAAGTAATTCATCAAATTTAATTAGCCTAACCTAGAAGAAATTTAGAGCCAAATTTCTAGAGAGAGATGAGATAGAACTACTAGAAGAGAAAACTATATGCCCATGTTAAGAGGATGAAATAGTGAAGTACCACATTTACTATAATGCTTTGGATCCATCCATCATTTAGTATATGTTTTTTGTTGAGTATTATGAGATTAATATAAGAAATAGGTATAGAAGAAGGTATGAGGAGTAGCATTAGGATATTCAACAATACTCAAGGAATATCAATATACCCACATATGATGGATCAAGAAGCTATTCAACCATGGTGTGGTAAAAAAAAATTATACATATTTATTCTATTGTATATGTGTGTAGAGGGCAAAAAATGAACCATTGTGATAGGCACATAACAACCTCTCAGGGACTCACTAGTCAGCCTCTCAAATTGAGATAAGCGCAAAGCACAAGGGCTCTCAAGTGTGAATAGATAAGACCAGATGTGTCACAAAGATCTTCTGACAACCTCTACTAACTCTTTATCTAAGGATGCATGCATGAGTCGTGGACGAGAACACAATGCACTAGCATCCTATACAGACAAAGTATAGAGTTTCATACAGAAAATGCAGTATGATAGGATGGGTATTTTTAGATGTAATATACACTTAATAGGAATTAAATTAACTATAACAAAGGAATAGAGAAAAAATGAAGGGGAAGAAAATACTCACAATGGGTCCTTGACTAAAGCCTACAATAATGATTGATCTACTCAACAACCTGCACACAAAATAAAAAGGAAAATGTTGGGGTTGTGTTTTAGAGATCTACCATAGTTAGACCCTCGTCTTGGTGTTTCCAGCTCCATGGACAACTAGGTAGATAGATAGATAAACTAATAGAAGAGATACAAAATGAAAAGAGATAATAGATATTCTATGGAGATGAACAAAATGATGAGTGCAAAATGAGAAGATAAGAACTCCCATAGCACACCCAAAAATGAAAAGCATGTCGGATGGGAAAAGAAATATGAAATCCTCCACAAAATAGTGAGAGTCTCAAGCATGAAGTATAATTTTGAGAGCCAAGATGATGTTTCATAGATGGATTAGAATATTGAAAAATGTGATTCAAGAGCTTAAATAGTTTCTAGAAGGTTTGAGAGAGCTTCATTCCATTCGTTAAAGAGTCAAAATGAAGCTATAAAGTCAAGATATGAAGCCTAGAAGTAAAACCAAAGTTGGTGCGCATAGCAGGAGGCATTACAAACTCTTCCAATCGTAGGTGTGATTCTCCAATGAGCACCTTCAAACAACATATTTGCAAGATTCTAGTACGTTGCATAGATGTATTCACGACACACAAGTGTCCATAAGTTAGATAATCAATAGAGTCAAAAAAGGAAAAAATAAATGATGATGAGATAAGACAACTACACAAAAGGATGAGAAGGTGAAAGATTTATCCAATCATCTTAAAGTGAAGGTGCTTATGTAGCGTTAAATTGCATGGGCTGCAATTTATGACATTACAATGTCATTGGTTTGGGAGATATTAATATGGTTTTGGGTATATAATGGGTGCATTCTCTAGGGGAGTATTCACAAAACTACCAAACTATGGAACTTAAGTTCACAATAGACGAGAAGATGATTGTCCTTATAGGGATCTCAAATAAAGCTCCACAAGTGGTGATAAGAAAGAGGATAGAGAATTTTTTTCGTAGAGGCCAAGTAGCCTAGGTAGAAAATTGTCTAATTATTCCTACAAAGTCTCTATTAGACAAGAAAGGTACTTGTCATGTTGATATCCACAAAATTTTAATAAGACCTTATGTACTTTTCAATGACATGCCTCTAGGACTACCACTAGATAGAGGATTTTAGCATGTTATAGAGTTAGAAGAAGGGGCTAAACCTATTATCAATACAAAATATCATCATCCAAGAGGGTATAAAGGGGAGATAGAGAATATTGTCAAAGAATTGTTGGCATATGTGGAGAATATGTTGACATGATGATATTGTGTTGTCATTGATGTCACTATGTTGAAAGAGAACCAGTAATATGCTAAAGAGTGAATCGGTAACATGATGAAGAGTGAACAAGATTATTGAAGTTAAGCAACTGACAAAGAGAACTGATATGATGTTGTGAACCGACATATGTGAAAAAGTGAAGCGGTATGCTTGTCCAAGTGAACCGGTATGATGTTGTGAACCAGAACCGGTATGTTGGAATGAGAATCAGTATATGGAATGTTTTGTATCTAGGGTTCATATGGCATAACTATCGGTTGGTAGTCTCAGCTTCAGGGTTTCTGATTGAAGTGTTTCGAGCCTGTGTGTTTCAATCGATGGCATTGCGTGATGAGTTAGAATTGTAATAGAGATCAGATTGTGTTGCCACGTCAGCCTCGTGCTTGTGAAGGATCTTGCATGAAGGAGATTGATCCTATCTACCTCAGGAATGTGCGAAGTCTCTGCAAACGGTGGAGAACGCATGATGGGTTATCACCTCCAAGGAGCGGTGAAGAACGAATGATGGCGAATGTCTTAAGATCTGTTTAAGACTGTTGTATTCAAATGCATAGTGTTCAATGGTCAAGATTAAACCGACTGAATTTCTCAACCTAAGTGTTTAGGGTTTAGGGTTTATGTTACCGACCTATCTGTTTCCTATAAGGTCAATGTGATGTTTCATGCTGAGGTTGTTGGCAAATATTGTGTGTGTATCTATGTGCAGAGATACATGATTCTTGCCAAACTAGTTGAGAGGATTGATACCTGCATAGTGTGTGTGCAGAAGGAATGAACTAAAGCGGATCTAATTTGGCATTGAGTGCTATTACTAGATCATTGTAATGCCTATTGATCTCTAATCACTTCAACAGTTGGAAAATCCCTTAACAAGGTAGCTTTAACCAGCTTGCTATAAATCCTTTAATAGGGTGACTCAAAGCCATTAAGTTCATAAAATACTTTAACAAGGTAACCTCTAACAGGGTTTAACCCTTAACCCATATTCTAGCCATCCCTTAACCGGGTGATCCCTAACAGGATCGGTTCCTAACAGAACCTGTTGTAACAGTCTTTAATCAGACTAGGCTTCTAACAGAGTGGACTTCTAAAGAGTTCAAAACAACTTGTGGGTATTCATCCCCACTGTGGTTTTTCCTAGTTGGGTTTCCACGTGAAAAATATGTGTGTCATGTGTGATGTCCTTTTCATGTGATGCTTTGTTGTTTTCTGTCAAGTGGTGAATCATGTTGATCTATCAAGTTATTATATCTCTGATGATAGATTATATGTTTATGCATAAGGACAAAGTTGAAATGAGGGAGTAGGTTGTATGAAAAGCTAAGAAGATTTATTGGTTCATGTCTTTCACAGTTGCACTGTGTTTAACCAGTAGTAGTCTGGTTTGGACCCGTGTTAGGGATTGCTAGTAGTTTATAGTTTGCAATCAAATCGGTTTAGGAAAAGTTTTTGTGCCTGTACTGATTCACCCCCCCTCTCAGTACTAGTTTGGTACTCACTATTCATCATTGAGTTATCAATTGGTATCAGAGCACCCTCCAAGTCCTTTGTGTTGTAAGCTTAACCACTAGAGGGAAAGATCCTATTGTAATGATGAAGAGGGAAGGTCCAAAGTTCAACAGAGATAACTTTAAAATATGAAAGGATAGATTGAAGATATACATCAGAAACATGGGTGCTGAACATTGGAGCTATGTTGAGAATGTTTATGTTATTCCTATCGATACTCTCACTGATGACCAAAAGAAAGAGATTCAGGAGAACGGGCAAGTCATGGAAGCCCTAATCAATAGTTTATCTGACATTGAGTTTATTGATGTCCAGGATAAAGAAAATCCCAAAGAAGTATGGGATACTCTTAATAATATCTATGGCGGTGATGAGCATGTAAAACAAGATAAGGAAGAAAGCCTTAGAGGGAAGTTTGAAGACATGCGGATGGTTGAAGGTGAGACCATTAAACAATATGGAATAAGAATCAAAAAATTTATTGGAGATATCAAGAGTGTAGGTGGTAAAATGAAAGATTCCACTATTGTAAGTTTTGAGATCCTTATTACCGGTCTATGCAATAAGGGTTGCTGCTATTCAGGTGTTAAGATCAATAGACAAGACTAAGGTATCCCTAGACTCCATCATTGCAAAGTTGACATCCTATGAGCTAAATAGTTTTGATGGCAGTGTTCAGAAGACTGAATCGGCTTTTAGAGAATCTACTGCACCATCCAGAAAAGGAAAAGAAGCAAGCACCAGTGGTGAACCAGGACAGAGTAGAGAAATGGATGATGAAGAGATTCTGATGGAATTTGAAGCTCTTCTTGCCAACAAACTTCCTAAGGGAATCGGCAAATACAGAGGTAAGCTTCCTTTGAAATGCTTCTCTTGTAAGTGGATAGGACACATCGCTATAAACTGTCCTAATGGTGACAACAAGGACAAACCGGAAAGGTTCAAGAAATTCAAAGGAGGAAACAGGAGAAACTATTTTGTAGCAGTTGATGAAGGTGTCACAAATGAGGACTCAGAAGATGAAGAAAATGAAGATATTGTGTTTATTACAGTCAAGGAGGATGTGTCAGACAAAAAGACTCTTGTCTCCCACTTTGATAATTCCAATGAGTGGATAATTGATAGTGGTTGTTCTCACCATATGACTGGTGACTGGAGCAAGTTTATATCTCTGGAAGAGTATGATGGTGGGGTGGTTTGTTTTGGTAATGATGCACCATGTATGGTCAAAGGTAGAGGGTCCATCTCTCTAAATGGAAAGAGCAGTGTTGACAATGTGTATTGGGTGGAAGGTCTCAGGCACAATCTATTGAGTGTTACCCAGCTGAATGACAGTGGACTCACTCTAGAATTCAAAAATGGAGTCTACAAAATCAAAGGAAAGAATGGTGAACTGATGGCCACCGGTATGCAAACCAAAGGTAACTTATTTCAGCTAAATGCAAATATAAGTACATGTCTTATGGCTAAGTTTGATGATAGCTGGATATGGCATAGGGGACTCTTCCATGTAAAATTTGATAACATAGTAAAGGCCAGTAAGATCAAGGTAGTTAGAGGACTGTCGATGCTAAGCAAACCAAAAAATCCTTTGTGCAGAGAATGTCAACTGGGGAAAATGTCTTCCTCAACCTTCAAAGGTAAATCTTTCACTGCTAACAACTTACTTGATCTTGTGCATACTGATTTGTGTGGTCCTATGAAAACTAGGAGTGTGCAAAGAGATAGCTATTTTATGATTCTTATAGATGATTGCTCAAGAATGATGTGGGTCACATTCTTGAAGGACAAGTCTGAAGCCTTTGGAAAATTCAAAGCTTTCAAATCATTGGTAGAAAAGGAAAGTGGTAGAAGAATCAAATGCCTTAGAACTAATCAAGGAGGGGAATTCACTTCCGGTGAATTCAAAAAATATTATGAAGAGAATGGCATCAAGAGGCAATTGTCTGCCCCCCGGACTCCACTACAGAATGGCCTAGCAGAGAGAAACAACCAGACTATGGTTGAAGCGGCTAGAACTATGTTGATCCAAGGAAAGGTCGCTCACACCTTTTGGAGTGAAGCGGTGAGCACTACAGTCTACACAATGAACCAGGTACTCATCAAGAAAGGAAAGGATAAGACTCCTTATGAGTATTGGACCGGTAAGATACCAGTGGTAAGCTACTTCAGAGTGTTTGGTAGTAAATGTTATATCAAGAGGAGTGAACATTAGAGCAAGTTTGACGCTAAATGTGATGAGGGAATATTCCTAGGGTATTCCACTAAGAGCAAAGCTCTCAAATGTTTCAACAATAGGACTCAGAGATTTGTTGAAAGCATCAATGTTAGGGTTGATGAAAACTCTCAGAAATCAGAGGAAATCGACAAAGAGCATGTAGGTGATGAATCAACAGTAACCTTCTGGGAATCGGTTGCAAATCAGCCCAGTACCACCAATTGTGCTCCTACACCGGTAGATGATGATGAAGATGAGGATGATGAAGAAAAGCAAGAGGAAGTTGTTAAGAATATACCTAGGTATGTCAAACTCAATCATGATCCAAAGCAGATCATAGGAGACAAAGATGAAGGAATTCTTACAAGAAGAAAGGTCAGAGAAAGCTAATGTATGATCTCTGAATTTGAGCCTAAATCATTCAAAGAGGCACATAAAGATGATGACTGGATCAATGCAATGGAGGAGGAACTTGACCAAATAGAAAAGAATGGTACATGGTCGTTGGTACCCAGACCAGAGCATAAAAATGTCATTGGAACCAAATGGGTTTTCAAAAATAAGCTAAATGAGGATGGCACAGTGGTAAGGAACAAAGCCAGACTAGTATGTAAAGGATATGCCCAAGAAGAAGGAGAAGACTATGGTGAAACCTTTGCTGCTATAGCAAGATTGGAAGGAGTTTGTATCCTTCTTGCATATGCAACTTTTAAAGAATTCTAAGTATACCAAATGCATGTAAAATCTGCATTTTTAAATGGAATACTTGAAGAGGAGGTGTATATAGAGCAACCAAATGGGTTTGCCCTATCAGAAGATAGTAACATGGTGTGTAGGCTACATAAAGCCTTATATGGACTGAAGCAGGCACCAAGAGCATGGTATGAATGCTTGCATTCCCATGTTGTGAAGATTGGATTTGAAAGAACAAGTGAAGATAACAATATCTACTTGAAATCAGAAGGAGATCAGATTCCGATCTGTGAAGTATTCGTTGATGACATAATCTTTGGTGGAGATGACAAGATGAGTCATGACTTTGCAGATAAGATGAAAAAGGAGTTTGAAATGTCACTCATAGGGGAAATTAAGTTCTTCATTGGATTGCAGATTCAACAAATGACAAATGGAATCTTTATTACTCAGTCCAAGTATGTCAAAGAGGTGTTAAAGACCTTTGGCATGGAAGACAGTAAACCGGTTGGTACACCAATGGTGACCGGTTGTAAACTATCAAAAGGGGATGACTCAACATTGGTAAATGAGAAGGAATATCGACCAATGATTGGTAAGTTGCATTATGTAGTGCATAGCAAACCGGACATTGCACATGCAGTAGGTATTACTGCTTGGTTTCAGCAAAGCCCAAGAGAATCCCACTTGGTAGCAGTCCAGCAGATTCTTAGATATCTAAAGGGAACTATTGACTATGGGTTATGGTATCCATACAATAATGATTTCAACCTGTAAGTGTTCACAGATGCTGATTGGGCTGGTAATGTAGATGACCGGAAGAGCACAACCGGTGGTGCATTCTTTCTCGGTTGAAGACTGGTCTCATGGATGAGTAAAAAGCAGAGTTGTATCTCTCAATCTACAACAGAAGCAGAGTATGTTGCAGCTTTTATGAACTGTACCCAGACTATTTGGATGAAGCATGTATTGAATGGCTTCAAAGTTCCTGTATCTAAACCGGTCAGTATATTTTGTGACAATACAAGTGCAATTAACATATCCAAGAATCCAATTTTACATGCTAGAACCAAGCATTTTGAACTCAAGTATCATTTCTTGAGGGAAAAGGTTCAGAACAAAGAGGTGGTATTGGAACATGTTTTCAGTAAGGAGCAGTTAGCAGACATATTCACCAAGCCTCTACCGAAGGGTACTTTTACCTATCTGAGAGGTGAGTTAGGGGTGCTGCCCCTTCAAGCGGTAATCTAAAGTTTTGTGCTCCACATCAGTCTGATCTTACTTTGCTATATCTTTTCAAGATTGATGTATTGAAGGATGCTACTCCTCAGGGGGAGCATCATAGTGGAATAGGGAAGCTTGTGCCTCCGCTTTGGCATTGTTGTCAAAGGGGGAGAAGATGTGAAGTGGAAAAGATATCTGCAGTATTAAGGAGAAGATGTGATGCAGAAAGAGAGATATATTTGTATATTGCCATCAATGCCAAAGGGGGAGATTGTTGGCATATGTGCAGAATATGTTGACATGATGATATTGTGTTGTCATTGATGTCAATATGCTGAAAGAGAACCAGTAATATGCTGAAGAGTGAACCAGTAACATGATGAAGAGTGAACAGGATTATTGAAGTTAAGAAACTGACAAAGAGAACCGGTATGATGTTGTGAACCGACATATGTGAAAAAGTGAAGTGGTATGCTTGTCCAAGTGAACCGGTATGATGTTGTGAACTGGAACCAGTATGTTGGAATGAGAATCGGTATATGGAATGTTTTGTATCTAGGGTTCATATGGCATAACTACCAGTTGGTAGTCTCAGCTTCAGGGTTTTCAGTTGAAGTGTTTTGAGCCTATGTGTTTCAACTGATGGTATTGTGTGATGAGTTAGCATTGTAATAGAGATCAGATCATGTTGCCACATCAGCCTCGTGCACGTGAAGGATCTTGCATGAAGGAGATTGATCCTATCTACCTCGGGAATGTGCGAAGTCTCTGCAAACGGTGAAGAATGCGTGATGGGTTATCACCTCCAAGGAGCAACGAAGAATGAATGATGGAGAATGTCTTGAGATATATTCAAGACCATTGTATTCAAATGCATACTATTCAATGGTCAGGATTGAACCAACTAAATTTCTTAACCTAAGTGTTTAGGGTTTAGGGTTTATGTTACTGACCTATCTGTTTCCTATAAGGTCGATGTGATGTTTCATGCTGAGGTTGTTGGCAAATATTGTGTGTGTATCTATGTGCAGAGATACGTGATTCTTGCCAAACTAGTTGAGAGGATTGATACCTGCATAGTGTGTGTGTAGAAGGAATGAACTAAAGTGGATCTACTTTGGCATTGAGTGCTATTACCAAATCATTGTAATACCTGTTGATCTCTAACCACTTCAACAGTTGGAAAATCCCTTAACAGGGTAGCTTTAACCAGCTTGCTGTAAATCTTTTAACAGGGTGACTCAAAGCCATTGAGTTCATAAAATCCTTTAACAAGGTAACCTCTAACAGGGTTTAACCCTTAACCCATATTCTAGCCATCCCTTAACCGGGTGATCCCTAACAGGATCGGTTCCTAACAGAACCTGTTGTAACAGTCTTTAACTAGACTAGGCTTCTAATAGAGCGGACTTCTAAAGAGTTCAAAATAGCTTGTGGGTATTCATCCCCACTGTGGTTTTCCCAGTTGGGTTTCCACGTGAAAAATATGTGTGTCATGTGTGATGTCCTTTTCATGTGATGCTTTGTTGTTTTCTGTCAAGCGGTGAATCATGTTGATCTAGAAAGTTATTATATCTCTGATGATAGATTATCTATTTATGCATAAGGACAAAGTGGGAATGAGGGAGTAGGTTGTATGAAAAGCTAAGAAGATTGACCGGTTCATGTCTTTCATAGTTGCACTATGTTTAACCGGTAGTAGTCTGGTTTGGACCGGTGTTAGGGATTGCCAGTAGTTTACAGTCTGCAATCAAACCTGTTCAGGAAAAGTTTTTGTGCCTGTACTGATTCACCTCCCACCCCTCTCAGTACCGGTTTGTTACTCACTATTCATCATTGAGTTAGCGAGAACTTCTTGATATGTGATTCATAAAACCTAGCTCCAATACATTTGCATCTTCATTACTCATTGTGAAGAAGGATGACGCTATGAGAATGTGTATTGACTACATGAATTTGAGCAAGAAGATCATCAATAATATATATCCTATTCCAAGGATAGATGAACTCAAAGATGAATTATATGTAGCTATGTATTTCTCCAAGACTCCCTGATATCAAAATACCATCAAATTTGTATGAGGGAGAAAATTGTTGAGAGGACAACCTTCAATTTCGTTATGGATATGTCAATTTTTTGGTCATTCCTTTTAGACTTACTAATGCTCCAACCACTTTCTAATCATGAATGAACTAGGTATTTAGTAAGAAACTCAAAAAAGTTATATTGGTGTTATTTGATGATATCTTGATATGTAGTAGAACTTGGGAGGAACATTTGAAACATCTAGATGAGATCTTAGGTATTTAGTAGTGGTTTTTGTTTACTAATTTGTCCACATGTGAGTTTGGTTTGGAAGATATTTTTTATCTAGGACATGTAATAAGTCCCAAAGGTGTTTAAGTGGATTAACAAAATGTCTAAGCGATTCTAGATTGGTCATCTCCCATCAACTTGATATAGCTGTGAGGATTTTTGGGATTGTGTTGCTACTATAGGAGGTTCGTAAAGGATTTTTATTTTTTTGGTTATTCTTTTGATTGATCTAAAATATAATGAATTTTTGAATGGTTTGAAAATGCTCAAAAAAAAATTTAACAAGTTGAAGAAGGTAATGAACTTGTGACCTATACTTGTTATTCTTGATTTTTCATTGCACTTTTTTGCTCAGCTATCTTAATCCAAAAATAAAATCTTCTTATATTTGAAAGAAGGTATATTCTATCTACAACAAGGATATATTAACAATTATGAACACAATATAAAATTATAGATAATACTTAGTTAATGAAAAAAATGTTGTGAAGACTAATCACAATAGTTTGAAGTTCTTCTTGGGTGTAAAAAAAATGAATGATCACCAAAAAATATGGATAAGCCGCCTAAAATCTCATGATTTTGAAATAGAACACATGAATGGAAGTGATGGTAGTATTTGGTTCTCTTTATAGGAGGCATTCTCTATTCTCATTATTTGTCCTTTCTATTGACTGAAAGGTTTTCATTATTTTTTAGTATACCAAGAATAAATTTAATGTTAAAATCCTTGATGAGGTTGTTAAATATGGAAAGTATGTGCTAACAAAAGGGTTGATCCTCTAAAAAAATATAATACTTTTGGTGCCCATGTCTAAGATAAAGGAAAATATTTTGAAACCCTTTCACAATATTCCAACAAATGGACATCCAAGGTATTATGAGACATATGTAAGGAAGTTAAGTAGGGGAACATCTTCCTACACTAACCTTGAGAAGAGGGTAATGCAAATTTTGTATATATTGTAACAATAGTTACATAAGCTTAAAAAAAATAAACATAAAATCATGCATACCACAACACAACATAGTGATTTACATGGGGAAAACCCTTTCGAGAGAAAAACCCCGCACTCCAAAAGCAACTCAATATATTATTCAGCAATCAATAACATATTACAATATGCTTGCAGAGAAAGCTCTTCATAGGAGTAACACTAATTAGAGACTCAGAGTTAAATCAATAGTCATAATACTCTTACACACAACCTCCATCTCATGCACCTTATATATAGGAGATAAATTGTCAAACAATATTACAATACAATGGGCTAAAACCACACAATAAAGTAGAGTCGACCTTATCTCCATTATTGATGCCCTATGACATGTCAAAACATGCATCACCATGTATTCCTCCTTTTTACAGTTCATTTATGTGTCCGATGCAATTTTATATTTCTTATTATAGGATTCCAAACTTCCGGAGGCCATAACTTGTGAACCGGGTGTCTGATTGATGAACCGTTTGACGCATCAGAAAGCTCATGAAGTGCTCTATCTCGTCGTAACCATTTGTGCTAGTTATGTCCAATTTTCAAGGCATTTCAAATGGTCTAAAATCCTTATAATTAAATTTGAACCTTTCATCGCACCCTTCAAAAATGGAAACTTTAAAATCTTTAAAACTAGCAATGATCTTGCAACAAAATTTACCAACATTCTTATCTAGCCAATCCAAAGCTTTGGGGATAATTTCTCACTGTGTATTGCTCAAATGAAAACTTACTATAAATATTAACCTCATGTGAATGAAAGGTTGAGACACCATTTTCCCAACATTCTTCCACTTGTCGAACACCTTGCGAGAAGAAAGGGAGTATCAACACAATAAATTAATTGCTAGGGTCCATGAGGCCAATACAACACCATTTGAACTTCTTTGTGCTCACAACCTTAGTTAAAGAATCTACAACATTCATCAAAGTATCCACCTCAACCAGCTTCACCTTGACATATTCGACCATATCTCTGACAAAATGATACTCAACATCAATGTCTTTGGTTTGGGCATGAAATGTTGGGTTCTTAGCTAGGCAGACCGCACTTTGACTATCACAATAAAATGTCTCTGGACCTGATAAGTTGAGACTTTGTCATGTTTTTATCATCAAAACTCTTAGGTTTTTGATATCTTTTGGTTTGCATAGTTGTAGTGAAGTATTGTAAATTAACTATATGTATTCCATGTGTTAAACCTAAACTTATAAAATCATGTTTGAACTTTCCCGGTCTATTCCCACAGCCATGCCATTTCGTCCTGCAGCCAAGTGAATTGTTCCTATTTCTATGCAGATCATTTAGGGTAATGTCATATGTGAATTAATGAATGTATTAATTAAGTAAAATACTTATGCATGTCCTTGTATGTTGTTTTTGTTTTAGTGCAGATAATAAATGATGTTGTAGTGGCTATTCTCCTTTTGCGCCTGAAGAAGGATGAATCATGTAAGAAATAACTGGAGATCAAAGTGAAGAGGATTCGAGCGAGTGCAAGGCATGGCATGAGTGGAGCAGCCAAGCAGCACTACAAAATTTTAACTCTAGCGGGCATTGAGTTTGCAAAATATCGCTACGACATGCAAATACTGTGGTTCGGTTTAGATCCACGTTTCCTGCAACCAAGCTCTAGTTATCTTCTTCATCTATCAATCATCTGCCTCTTCTTCTGGGCGTGATTTGAGTTGTCCATTGTAGTTGATCTTTTCTTTATAATAAGCTCTTCCTTTTTCTTAGAGGTTAGAAAAAATAGAAAGGAATACAACAAAGAATTTTGATAAGCATTCTGGAGTTTTTCTTTTAGAACATGTAATCATTTTCAGGAAGCAATGAATGAAAGATATGTTGTTCTGATCTGTTAAGAGTATTTTTCTGGAAGCTTGATATCACTCATCCAAGGGGGCCCACTTGGTGAGTGATCTTGTGTTTATGTTCATTGAAATTAGTTCTTCTTTAGTTATAGTAGAAGTTCGTGCCTTGACTGTTCCTGTAGCCACTGGAAATAGATCCGCTGACTGTTCCTGCAGCCAAGCCAGAACACAGTGATTTCTGTTATTTATATTAGATCATTCCAGGATTGTTTCTATAAGTTTTCTTGTAGTCTTCTATGATTTCCATTCTTTCCTTTCCTTTCTGCATAATGTTAGTTACTGCAGCAATGCAAAATAGCCATTGAAGGAGCTCAGTGCATATATAGTGCAGACCCATTTCAAGTTTTACGTCCCTGGGTTGATAACTAAATGAACGCTAGCCATGAAAATAGTAACTTTACCAAATGAAATTCCAAACTTTGGGTTGAGATTTCAATTAGAGTTATTATTATTATAGTTGGAGGAGACATTTTTGGTGTCGTTGTCGGGGATGGTGTCAAACTAAGAACCTTTCATGGTTATTATAGTTTCTAGTTAATTGTTTTAGAGATTCCTAATTGTTTGAAAATTTCATGAATATGTATGCATAGCAGAAGAAGAGACCCCAGAGGTAGATTTATGCCCACTCATACCAATCATGCAAAAGATAATTTCCCAGATATAAATCCTTTTGCTGAACTTTACCAAGCCCCACAGAATTTGAATCACCCTGAATCTGAATTTTTGGAAGGTAGTCTTCAGTTCCTTTTTGGTCCTCAAGAAGAAGAATTTCCTATAGTAACAACCCCCACAAGTCCAATGCAAGGGAACCCTCCTCCTGGTGGGAATAATACACCACCACCACTAGGTCCAACATTTGAGTTTCCCATCTCTGATCAGCATGATAACGGTAACCTCAAGAACATTCCAGCATCTTCACTCCCTAAATTCTATGGATTGGTGACAGAGGATCCGGATACATTTCTGTTTGAGTTTGATGTTCTCTGTAGGAGTTTTGACTATACTACACATGCCCATAGACTAAAAAATTTTGCTGCCACTTTGAAGGAGTCATCCTTGAGATGGTTTATGAGCTTGGGAAGTAGCACAATCAATACATGGGATGAGATGAAATAGTTGTTTCTTGCAAAATGAAAGGATTATTGTAGAGGTATTGATCGTCGTGGGGATGATATCTTTAGAATGACACAAACTGAAGATGAGAGTCTTAAAGATTATTTGGAAAGGTTTATGTTTAGTGTGAAAAAGTCCAAGCATAGCACTCTCAATGAAGATTCTCTCAAATTGATATTTTTGAGGGGTATCAGTGATGAATGCACTGATTCCTTAGATCTTATGGGAGGAGGTGACATTACACAATCCACTTGGGGCTGAAATAGGACAAATTTGCAAGAAGTATTCCAGATCTACTTCTAAGAAGAATAGGAGATTTAAACCAGGGGTACCATTATCAGCATCTGGAACTGGAGTTTCTAGATTGGAACTTAGTCATCTATTAAAGAACTTCAAGGAGGACATTATAAACAATATGGCTATCCAATTGGATACACTGGCAGCTAAGAAGAAGCATGAGGAAGCTGATGCATTCCTTGCAGAATTTTGTCCTCATTGTAAACAACAAAAGAAAGATTGTAGATGTAAGATGGTTGCAAACGTGGAGGTACCTGACTTCAAACCAATTCGAGGTGAGGACGAGCAAGTCTTCTATGTTGCTCAAAGAAGACCAAATTTTCAAAGACAAGGTATGCCACCTGATCCACTTTCTTTTTCTGGTTATAGTGGCAATTCTTATGCACCAAATAACCAATGGAAACCACAGTATTCTCAAAATCTTGGTAACTATCCACATTGGTATGGTTCACAAGGCCAAGGGTGGCATTTTGCTAATCAAATGCCACAGTGGCAGCAACCACAGGGGAACTGGTATCCACCTCAGGGTCAAGTAAACCAGTTTCAAGGGAATTGGAAACCTACAAGAAATCTCTAATCCAACAGATACAATACCCCAAAATCAAATATTGCCATCATTTCCCCATAGATTGCAAGAAAAAGAAGTTCCCACTGAACAACAACAAAGCTTTGATACTATTGATCAACTGAAGCACATTTGTGTTAAAATTCCATTGTTGCAAGCAATAAAGGATGTTCCCATATATGGTAAGGCATTGAGAGAAGCATGTCTAAAGAAACCTGGCAGGAAGAAAAAGGATCCACAAACAGTGCATGTTATGGGTCAATTGGCTGATATTATGTTAGGTAAAATTGTCATTCCAAAGTATTCCGATTCAGGTAGTCCTGTTGTGAGTATAGTCATTAATGGCAGTCAAATAAAAAATGTTTTGATTGATCTAGGGGCAGCCATTAATGTAATGACAAGGGATGTAATGAAACATTTGGAGATCAATAGTTTAAGGGCTACACCCACAGTTCTACAAATTGTTGATGGCTCTACAGTGAGACCTGATGGTATCATAGAGGATGTAGTAGTTATTCTAGATTCTTGGGAATAACCTACAGACTTTATGATTTTATCTCCAAAAGCAACATTGGGAGGATATTAGGTCATTTTGGGTAGACCTTGGCTTGCCACAGCTAATGCACATATTGGGTGTAGATCAAGGGATATGACTATTTCAGATGGGAGTTCTACAAAAACATTAGCCTTGTATTCTCCAGCACAACCCTAGCTTGAACAACAACAAGCCGTTTGGCCTATCTTGGGAGAAGAATCTAAATAAATTGACTCTATTAATCACCTTATGATGATTAATCAAGGACCACTCATGCAGTTATATGATGAGGAATCAGTTCTTTATAAAATACTGATAAATGAATTTATAGAAGAGCAAAAATTGCAGGAATTGGTTCCGAATATTGCAGGTTTGGACTTTCCTGCAGCCACTGATATATTGCATACTCTGTTGTCGCGGGAATTATCTTTTTCTCATTTTTCTGAAATAAATCAGATTGATCTTATTATTAAGATAGAGGTGGAATTGAATAAATATTTGAATATCAATAGAGATCTGTAATGCCCCTACCCTAGTCAGACTTGTAAAACCTGTTTGACCTTGGTTGACTTCCTATGTGGCATTCTTGAATGGTAGGTTAACCGTGATGCAATGTGTAGTTTAGATAATATAAATAATCGTGCATACCTATTATTGTGCTTTTGCATCGATTCTTGTGTAAATGTCATTGTTTCCTAACTCTTGTGATAAATCTTGAGCTAACGCCTTCATTGAATATGTATATGTATATGTATGCTTGCGTGATTCATGGGTGCAGGAGATTGCAGGTACAACACCGCCTAAGGTGAGGTTCATCTCCTTTGAGGTTCGCAGGTTTGAGTAAACCTCCTCCATCCTCAAAATTCGGATTTGGGGGTCATAAAACTCTCATCTTGCCTTAGTCATGGTCAGGTGAGCATTGTGTGTGGTTCGTGGGGCTTTCTTTTCATTGGGTTGCGTGTCGTGTGATTTGGTGGACTTCCTTGATTTGCGTGCCTTGCGCGGGGTAAGTGGAGTTTGTTATCCTAAGTATTTAATTCAATTTAATGAGTAGATGTACGCATTAGTAATTTAGAAATTTAAATAGGTAGATTCTTTTATATGATTAATCGTTAATTTAAAGACATCGCTTTAATTATAATTGTAGCAAGCTTAAAGCATTTAAATTGAAATAATGTGTTCATTTACGCATTAGTAGTTGAGAAAATTAGAATAAATAGATTTCTTTCATGAGATTAGTCATTTATTAAAAAGGTCGCTTTATTATGTTATAGTGAGTTAATTTAATAGTTAATTTTAAAATAACGAATTCAATGAGTTATGCGTTTTAGAAAGGAAGGATTTAAGTCATTTGGGAAATAGAAATAAATTAATCATTTTCGCATTTTGGTGGAAAAAAAAGGGGTAAATTTTATTATTTAAAGGAAATTATTCTTTTTACTTGTTAAGTTGATATAGTATAAAGGATTATTTTTGGAAATTTAAATTAATTTAAATACCTTACCCTTGTTAATAGTTCAAAATATAAATGTTGGCTAAAGTAATATGGAGAAATTAAAATTAGAATTAAATAAGAAATAGAAGCATTTTAATTTTAATTAGAAAAGCGAATAAGATGTATTGAATAGTGGAAAGGAATGATTTCCATTTTCACTTTCTTTTATTTAAAAATAAATGAATAAATAAATGCCTAAATTCAAAATTGGAAATTAGGTCAAAAAAGGGGGTTTCTCATTTTAACCTAGTTTTTGAAATATTTTTGGGGGTTCTTTCCTTTGGTCATTTTTTTGGGGGGGAAAAGGAAGAAGAAGAAAAGAAGGGAAGAAATGGAGATTTTCTTGCAGGGGGTTGGAGCTCGTCTTCAAAATCTTGCCCGGAAATGCGATAAAGGTAGGATTCGAATGCACTTTTTTTTGTTGTTTCCTTTTTAAAATTTTGAGTATAACACTGAAATTGGTTCTTGAAGATCTCGTACTCCAAATCTCCATGATTGTTGTTAAACTATAGATTTCAGTTTTTGGAAAAATGGGTTGTTCTTTGGTCAAAAAAAATTTGGTTTTAATGGATTTTGTGTTTTAGACTAGCTGAGAAAATAATTTCCCATACAGTTGTTTTGAACAAACTGGAAAAATATTTGTGACTGTGAAAAAAAGGGGTATGGGGTTTTTACGTTTGTTTTTTTATCATTCCATTTAGTTTTATTCAAGATTTTTAAAAAAAAATCGAAACTGGAACTGTAAAAAAAAAAATGTATATACAAAAAAAAAAAAAAAGAAGAGAAGAGAAAATAAAAATTTGGGGTTTCAGGGGGGGAGTCGAAGCTCAACCTGCCCCTCCCCACGGCGCCGCTGCAGCCCGCAGTTCTACTTGCGACCACAATGTGGCCCGCAGGGACCTACGTCCACAACGTGGGCCGCAGGGAACCTCGCGTCCACATTGTGGGCCGCAGGGAGACCTGCGACCACATTGTGGCTCGCAGGACCTGCGTCCACGCTGTGGGCAGCAGGGAACCTGCGACCACAGTGTGGTTTCGCAGGACCTGCATCCACACTGTGGGCCGCAGGGACCTGCGTGTGGGTTCCTCCCACTCCCAAGATGGGAGGTGGGACCTGTAGGTTAGGGTTCCCACAAAAAAATAAATTTTTATTTTATATTTTTTTTTAAAGAAAAAAAAAATATAATATTGACATTTATAAAATGAAAGAAAAATGCCATGGGGTATGTATAAAGAAGTTGTAATATAATTGTAGAAAGATCTATTTTATTTGAAATTAGATTTTTATTGCTAAATATTATATATATATATATATATATATATATATATATATATATATATATATATATATATATATATTAAATACGAGATTTGAGTATATTTAAATTTGTTGATTTATTAAAAAAAAAAATTCATTTATCATGAATTATTAAATCTATATTAGTTAACATTTAATTTTGGAACCAATTCTAATAGGGAAGTAATCTTTGGAACAGAGACTTAATATTGTCTTTATTGGAAGATCTTCGAAATAATATACTTTTGTTAACGTTTGGTATTACATTTTAATCAGAAGTTTTTATGTAATATGAATCTAAATTTATCTTCGTATATTTTGTTAATACTTCAACGATATGATAGCAGAGTGAATGAAAGTTGATAATGTATCGGTTTAAAAAGAAAATTGTTGTAAGTTTAAATTCTGTATTTGCCTTGTTTAAAGTGGTGGCAAACCTTGATGTATTTGTTTGGACCCTATCGTTGTTG
Organism: Cryptomeria japonica; assembly: GCF_030272615.1. NCBI lineage: Eukaryota > Viridiplantae > Streptophyta > Pinopsida > Cupressales > Cupressaceae > Cryptomeria > Cryptomeria japonica. Next base: position 548,632,192 of record NC_081413.1, on the reverse strand, counting down.
GAATTGGGGCACCTGTTTAAGTCTTAGCTCTCTAAATAGAGTACCGTTGGGCAATGGACCTTGTACTATCCTTTAGCATACTCAGTTGGTTCTGCCTCTACGTGGAAGTCGATTAGGATTTATGGTCCAAAGTGGTCATTTGTATACTGGTTGTGTTCACCTAAGTGGCAAAGATGTAAAAGACATGTAATTATGTATTCCTAACTATATTAAATGTCAAAGGGGTCTTGCAGTTGAGCAGACCCAGAGATGTAGCCCTTTAGGGGTGAACTCCGAGATCATATCCGTGTTATGCGATGCCTTGTCTCTTTTATTGCATACTTTAAGTTATCATGTATCGTTGCTTTTCATAAGTGTATAATGGGAATTTAATGAAGCTAAATCAAGTGCATAAAATTATTCATCTTGATAAATGCAGTAATCAGGTTCATAAAACATTGTAAGTATGATTATGGTAAAGAATTTGGTTTATGTTAATTAAAGGAAATAATGGTGGAAAGAATCTCATTAGGATGCCTTTATTGTTTTAGCTTGATATAAGTTGGTAAATGAATCGAATGTGTATGGGTAACAAAGTTAGAATTAATGTTGTAATTTCTAAGTTGAAATCTAAAGGATGAACATCATATAGGTATTTACTTTTTATCTTAGTAAATGAGTATCGCCATGTTAATTATATTTCACTATATTGGATGAATTTACTTAGTTATTTATGTTTTAATCTTATCAATTAATCCTTACCAAAATTAACTTGAGAATTGGGTGAACTCAACTATTTATCCATAATTATAACCCTAATAAAAGAATCTCTTTATGATTGCTAAAGAAAGAACTGTAAAAGGGTAGGATTCAATTAGTTGTTTATATCTTAATCTTAGTAAAAGTATCCCTTCATATTATCTTCTTTTAACTAAAAAGAGTGACATGCAATAAGATAATTATATCTTAATCCTAATGGAAGAATGTCACTATGAACTTATATTTTAATCTTGAAATGATGAATATCATCTTGCTAACTATATTCTAATTTAAAGGATGAACTCATGTGTTCCTAATACATTTTCATCTTAATGAATTTAGTCCATCTATTAGCATTATTAAAACTTCAATGAATTCTATGGCTACTCACATTTTATCCTCCATAAAAGAACCACGACTCTTTAGTTTGGTTATGCTTAAACTTTAATGAGGGAACCTCACTCTATTAAATGTAGTTTAATCCTTAATGAATGAATCTCATCTTATTAGCCATACTTTTAATATTAAAGGATGATACCAATTGTGGGTGGTTACCTTAAACCCAATGAATGAACTTTGTTATATTAAACGCTTTGAACCTTTTTGGAGGCCTCTAAATGAAATTATGAATTAAAGTGCATTGAATAAATAACCTCACAATGGCCTCCTAACCACCCAAAGTAAATGAACGCTTCCTAAAATTCTAAGATGTCATATCATTGAACATATATATAATCATGTCTTATGCATTATCTCGCAATTAAGATATCCGGCTTATTGGATCAATTGACGCAATTTGAGTTAGGTGTAAGGTTACGTAATCGCGTTAGGAAACTCTTTAGGATCGTTTAGCCTTCCGTTGTGTTATAAAAGTTCTTAGATAACTCCAAATTATCTTAATGTTGTAACTAGTCAGTAATACTCTTAACTATTATTATAAAAAAAAAATATTTACACTCTATTTGAGTGTTTTTAACTTAAACCCTTAGGGGTTTCCCGGCGGGGCATTACAAGATCTATCAGATACTCAAAAAGAGGGCCTTGTGGACTTGCTGAAACTTCATAAAAATGCTTTTGCATGGGATTACAAGGATATGAATGGGATTGATCCAACAGTTTGTACTCACCATATTTATATAAAGAATGAGTGTTGCCCACTCAGACAACCTCGAAGAAGATTCAATCCTACCTTGAAGGAGATAGTTAAAGAAGAATTATAGAAATTGTTGAAAGCTGGGTTTATCTATCCTATCTCTGACAGTCAATGGGTATCACCTCTAGTGATAGTTCCTAAAAAAGGAGGCAAATGGAGGGTATGTGTTGATTATAGAGCTCTGAACTTAGCAACCAAAAAAGATCATTTTCCATTGCCATTTGTGGATCAGGTATTGGATTCTCTAGCTGGTAAGAGATATTTTTCATTCCTTGATGGATTTAGTGGCTACAATCAGATACAGATAGCCCCCGAGGATCAAGAGAAGACAACATTTACTTGCCCATGGGGCACGTATGCATATTTTGTTCTTCCTTTTGGGTTGTGTAATGCTCAAACCACTTTTCAAAGAGCAGTGATCAGTATTTTTTCTGATATTTCTCAAGATATTATGGAAATTTACATGGATGACTTTACAACTTATGGCTATGAATTTGATCAAGCATTGAGTAATCTGAAAAAAGTTTTGCAGCGATGTGAAGACTACAATTTGTCTTGAAACAGTGAGAAGTGTTTCATCATGATGGAAGAAGGAATAGTCCTTGGTCATCATATATTTGTACAAGGCATTTAGGTGGATCCAGCAAAGATTGAGGTCATTCAGCATATTAATGACCCTGTGAAGCAAAAAGATGTGAGAAGTTTTCTTGTTCATGCTGGATACTACAGAAGGTTTATCAAAGATTTCAGTAAAATTGCAAGTCTCTTATATTCACTGCTTACTAAAGATGCAGAATTTAAATGGACCTCAACATGCAATGATTCTTTCTTATAGCTTAAGTATGCTTCGACTCAAGCACCAATTCTTAAAGGGCCAAATTGGTCTCTACCATTCCAAATCCATACAAATGCATCTGATTATGCAATATGAGCAGTGCTAGGATAGTGAATTGACAAATTGGAAAATGCAATATATTATATTAGCAAGAATTTGCAGGGACCTGAATTAAATTACACAGTTACTGAAAAGGAAATGTTAGCTGTCATATATGCACTTAACAAATTTAGACACTATATCACAGGGTTTCCCATATTTGTGCATACAGATCATACTGCAATTAGATATCTCATGAATAAGCCATCAATCACTGGTGGATTAACTCACTGGTTATTGTTGATGCAGGAATTTGATATCACAGTTGTTGATAAACCAGGGAAGTCTAATGTAGTTGCAGATTATCTTTCACGTCTTCAATTGCAAGAAGATTCTACAATAATAGATGACACTTTTCCAGATGAACACTTGTTTCTCATTCAAGCTCACACTCCTTGCTATGCTGATATTGCAAACTATTTAGCTACAGCTAAGATGCCAATTTATTTCTCTCCTAAGGAAAGAAGGTTGCTAGTTGAAAAAAGTTTTAACTTCTCATGGATTGTTGATTGTCTATTTTATACTTGACTTGACCAAGTCATGCGAAGATGTGTCAGAGAAGATGAAACATATGACATCCTGCATGCATGTCATGATGAGCCATGTGGAGGTCATTTTGCTGCCAAAAGAACAGCATTGAAAATACTCAATACAGGATACTATTGGCCCACATTACATAAGGATGCAACTCAATACGCACGGAAATGTGATAGATGTCAGCGAATGGGAAAACCTACAAAATCTGATGAGATGCCACTATATCCTCAAATATCAGTTGCACCATTTGAAAAGTGGGGATTAGATTTTGTTGGCCCAATTGATCCACCTTCTAATGGCAAATCTTATATCTTGGTATGTACAGACTATGTAACAAAATGGGTAGAAGCTCGAGCCATGACACATGCAAGAGATAATAAGGTGGCTGAGTTTCTTTATGAAGAGATATTTACAAGATATGGAGTACCAAGGGAAATTGTCTCAGACCAGGGACCTCAATTTACTTCAATATTGATAAAGGCTTTGGTCAATGAATACAATATAAGGCACAAAAAATCTACTCCATATCATCCACGGTCTAATGGACAAGTAGAAGTTACAAATAGAGAGCTTGAGGCTATTCTTACAAAAATAGCGTCTATTCACAAGAAAGATTGGTCTCACCAGCTTTCAGAAGCAATTTGGGCATATAGAAAAACTTGGAAAACACCAATTGGTTTCACACCTTTTGAGATGGTTTATGGAAAAACAACAATGATGCCTATTGAATTTGAGCATAAAATCTTGAGGACAACTTTGCAATTAAATATGACATTGTCTGAAGCACAGAAAGAACACATTAAGAAATTAAATGCTCTAGATAAATGGAGAAAGATAGTTGTTCAAAAGACAAAATTGATTCAAAATCAAAGAGAAAAATGGCATGATAAATATATCAGGGAAAAGAAATTCAAACTTGGTGACTGGGCACTACTGTATGATTCCAGATATAAAGAGGCTATGGGAAAGCTTCAAACCAGGTGGTTAGGTCCTTATGAGATAGAAGAAGTTTTCCATAATGGAGCAGTTCGTTTGACCACAATTGATCCTGTTTGATTTAAACTCTTAGTAAATGGACACCGACTACGTCTATATCATAAGCCAGCTACTAGAGAAGAGTTCTTGCAACAGTTTGCTCCACAAAGTGACACAAAGGTTCCTGCAACAACTAACAAGGTTCCTGCAGCAACTGACAATGAGTCTGCAACAACTCATGAGCTTCTTGTTGCAATTGAGCAAGGTAATAAAGGTAATGTTCCTGCAGCCTCTACAGTGAACATATTTGCCGCTTCATAATAAAATATTTCCATTTCATATGGGAATATTCTTCTTCATACATAAAATCCCATCCATGACATTCCATCCCATGTTCTTACTTGTCATTTCATTTCATTTCCCCTTCATTGTCGTACAATAGCAGGTACGTGTATATTGTATTTTATTTTAATTATGCATTTATTTGTTCATTATGATTATATCCCGTTTAAATCTGCTCCACTACCCGAAATCTTGTCAGCTTGTGTGGGCACGTGCTAGGTTAAGTTGGGGGGGTGTTTTATGGTTCGGTTTCCAAAGTGATTAATTGTCAATCCTTTTTGGTACTCTGAATTGATTTTCTCCCCATCATTACTTATTATGTTATTATTTCACGCAAGTGAATAATAAATTATGCCGCCAGAATTAAGATATGTAAGGGAATTTCAATTTTAGCAAGACTGTCAAATATTTTGGTTCAGCTGCAGAGAGAAAAATAGCAAAGTAAAAGATGGGTGATGATCTAATTCGCCATGAACCAACGGTTCATGAAGGGTTGCTGCAGGATGGTCTTTGTGAGCATTATTTCAAAAACCACAACTGGCTGGATTACTTCTTGAAAGTCAAGGATTACAATGAAGAAATTGCTACAAAATTTATGCACTCCTTTAATGAAGGAGAAGCTACAATTAAAGGTTTGAGGGTTATTGCTATAGAGTAGCGAATAGCAGAAGTAACGGGGTTGTTGCAAGAAGGAGAACTCTTTCCAAAATCAAAAGGCACAAGGAGTGCCAAGGCGGAGTTCACAATTCCCATGGATGAACCCTTAATGGTGGATAGGAAAGGAACTAGAAGGGTTTCTCTACCAGCACATTGGCCTCAAGTAGCTTTGTATGTTATGAAATATATTACATGTGAAGGGTGATATTCAAATCTACATTCACCTCATTTTAGATTACTTAGTCATCTGCGGCATGGCTGGCAAGTGAATGTTCCTAATTTCTTATACCACCTCATTTCTACAAGTGCTAAGGAGACGTGGAAAAATGGAAATCGCTCCATTAACCATCATGGATTGGTTAAGATACTTGTACAACGGTCCCTGAGAGATGTTACACAAATGGAATGGGGTGTATTTGAGGATATACAACAATTTAGGGTTGATGATGCCCCAGTTGCAGATAACTTGCCGGTTGAAGAAGAGAATGTTGCATATAACCCATCGGTTGAAGATGAGGATTTGCTTGTTGTTGAAGGAGCGGTGGTTATAATGGAAGAAAATATTGGAGTGGAATCAATTGAAGAACAACCCTCTACTTCTCTTCAAAGAGATTCGCTAGTTTTGTGAAGGAAAGGAAAAGAGTTAGAAAGGGGTGAAACAGATGAAGAACTTATTACCTAGCCCCAGGTAACTCAGATTCCTCCTGCAGCTAAGAGGCATAGGACAAAAATAAAAACTCCTACAGCCATTCCAAAAGTTTGTGTAAGAAGAACATGTAGCAAGACATAGAAGACTCATCCTGTGGGTAATCCGGCAGAGGTTATTGCAGTAGAAACTTTAGAAGAAGGAAGCCCTACGGAGGATGAAATTCAAGAAAATGTTGTTGAGGATAAACTAGCAAATCTTGCTTTTGTGGCACTACAATTTGAAGAAACTGTTGAAGATATTCTACAGTAGCCTAAGGAAATTATTGGAGATATGCCAGCTCAGATTGAGGAGTTTATTGAAGAAATCCCGTGATCTAAGCTAGTACCTATTAGACCTCCTTCATCCCTAAGTAGTTTATCTATTGCTTTAACATTTTATAGACAATGGGAAATAGAGGAGGATAGGTTGAAGGGGATTATTGATAAACAACAAAAAGAGATTGAAAAGAGAGATAACAAAATTGAGGAATTAGAGGCTAAGGTAGAAATAATTTATGGTATGGTTCCTGAGTTGATGCAGTGTAGGGCACCTCCAATAGTTTATGCAATACATTTAAAAGAGCGGTATCTGAACTTCAAACTAAACCGCATTGTTAGGGACCTTAATCCCTCTTTAGAAACACCTGAAGAATTATTTTATGCTTACCAAACCTCTCCACCTGCTATGAAGAATTTACTATGTGACTTATACTTACATAACTATGGTGTACCCTCAGATAGGGAGTGGAACCCTTTATTGTATATTGGGGATATCCATATCAAAGCTTTAATGTCATGGATCCAAAATGAGATTATCATAGGGCCACAAGCCAGGGAGTATGAAAAATTAGAGCTTGACTCTCCATTACCATTGAGAAGGGAATCACAAGCACCAAGGGTTCTTGATTATGATTGGCAGAAGTTACTGGTAAGAGATGATGTTAGGAAATTAGTGCTTCCAATGAGAGAGGAAGTCTGTCAAGCATATGAGCATTTGGTTCACACTAACAGGACAGCTGCAATAGAAGGGTTAACTCAGTGCTGGAATAATATACCAGAATAGTTAAAACAGGGAGAACCTTACTCACTACAAAATTTTAATGCAGCCATGCAAAGAGCCCCTAGATACATACAGTTAGGCAGGGAGAAAGCCAACAACTAGCTACCATTGATCTTTCAACCTCCAATCCTTATGTGGCCACTTTTGGCATGTCAACCTATAGAGCATAACTATGATGCAATCACAGAAGAAACAGCTAGATGGTCCAGGCTAGAAAAAATGAAAAGATTTTATTGGAACTTGGCTTCAGGGGGGACAGGTCAGGGCACCATTGGTGATTTAAGAGTTACAGCGAGAACCAGAAATTTTCCTTTTGTTGTAGGATTAACAAACTCTTAAAGTTGGGGGGCATGATAAGTTGAGACTTTGTCATGTTTTTATCATCAAAACTCTTAGGTTTTTGACATCTTTTGGTTTGCATAGTAGTAGTGAAGTATTGTAAATTGACTATATGTATTCCATGTGTTAAATCTGAACTTATAAAATCATGTTTGAACTTTCTCGGTCTATTCCTGCAGCCATTCCATTTATTCCTGCAGTCAAGTGAATTGTTCATGTTTCTATGCGGATCATTTAGGGTAATGTCATATGTGAATTAATGAATGTATTAATTAAGTAAAATACGTATGCATGTCATTGTATGTTGTTTTTGTTTTAGTGCAGATAATAAATGATGCTACAGTGGATATTCTCCTTTCGTGCTTGAAGAAGGATGAATCACGTAAGAAATAATTGGAGATCAAAGTGAAGAGGAGCCGAGTGAGGACAAGGCATGGCATGAGAGGAGTAGCCAAGCAGCACTACAGAAGTTTAACTCTAGTGGGCGTTGAGTTTGCAAAATATTGCTATGGCATGCAAATACCGTGGTTCGGTTTAGATCCATGTTTCCTATAGCCAAGCTCTAGTTATATTCTTCATCTGTCAATCATCCGTCTCTTCTTCTGGGCATGATTTGAGTTGTCCATTGTAGTTGATCTTTGCTTTATAATAAGCTCTTCCTTTTTCTTAGAGGTTAGACAGAATAGAAAGGAATAGAGCAGAGAATTTTGATAAGCATTCTAGAGTTTTTCTTTTAGAACATGTAATCATTTTCAGGAAGCAATGAATGAAAGATATGTTGTTATGATCTGTTAAGAGTATTTTTCTGGAAGCTTGATATCACTCATCCAAGGGGGCCCACTTGGTGAGTGATCATGTGTTTATGTTCATTGAAATTAGTTCTTCTTTAGTTACAGTAGAAGTTCGTACCTTGACTGTTCCTGCAGCCACTAGAAATAGATCCGATGACTGTTCCTGAAACCAAACCAGAACACAGTGATTTCTGTTATTTATATTAGATCATTCCAGCATTGTTTTTATAAGTTTTCCTATAGTCTTCTATTATTTCCATTCTTTCCTTTCCTTTCTGCATAATGTTAGTTACTGCAACAATGCAAAATAGCCATTAAAGGAGCTTAGTGCATATATAGTGCAGACCCATTTCAAGTTTTACGTCCCTGGGTTGATAACTAAATGAACGCTAGCCATGAAAATAGTAACTTTACCAGATGAAAGTCCAAACTTCGGGTTGAGATTTCAATTAGAGTTATTATTATTATAGTTGGAGTAGACAGGATCTTCTTTTATTCCAATATCTGAACATAGTCTCTTAATCCAAATGGCTTCTTTACAAGCATGAGTAGTTTCCATATACTTTGCTTCTTTAGTGGAGAAAGCAACCACATCCTATCACTTACTCATCCAACTAATTGTACCACCAAATAAAGTAAGCACATAAGCACTTATGGATCTTCTTCTATCAATATCACCTTTCCAGTCTGAATCCACATAACCATGAATATCAATGGAAATCATGTCTCCAATCAAATTACCATGATAACATAAAGAATACTTTGAGTTACCCTTCAATTATCTGAAGAGTCTTTTGACTACATCCCAATGAACTCTACCAGGATTAGACATATATCTGGAAAAAACTCTCACTGTTTGGGTAATGTTTCGTCTAGTACAGACCATAGCATACATCAAACTTCCAACTACACTCTGGTAAGGCAATCTGCTCATGTCTTTCATCTCTGATGGAGATGTAGGACAATCTGAAATAGATAGTTTTGTCCCAATTGTAAAGGAACGCAATGGTCTACAATCCTGCATGTGGAACCTCCATAAAATTGAATTCACATACTTACTTTGGCCTAGCCAGAGCTTTTTGTTTACTCTATCTCTTCTAATTCAATCCCAACAATGTGTTTCACTGCACCAAGATCTTGATAGTATGATGAAAGAATAAGTATCTGGTCAACTACTGAGAGGGGGGATAAATCAGTAGATAGAAAAACTGATACAAGCTTCACCAATCTCAAAATCAATCTCTCAAAGTAAACTTAGAACTATCAATGTAATACCATTGTCAAGATAAAAACTCATAAGAAAAACTGATTGACTATTACAAAAAATTAACAGTAAACAACTTCAAACTCATAAACATCCAAATTCTTTTCATATGTCAATAGACATCATTTCTCAATGCTTCTTGTTATCATAACTTATCAAAGTAGTTAAGTAGTTAAGTAAATCAACCATAAGAACATATCCACAAAAACATTCACCACTTGACAAAAATATTTTTTACATGGAAACCCAAATGAGAAAAACCATGGTGAGATGAGACTCACAAGATAACTATCTGAACTCTTCTGAAGTTCGCCCTATTAGGAGCCTAGCCTGTTAAAGCTTTACAAAAGTCTTGTCAAGAACCGATCTTGTTAGGAATCACCTGGTTAAGGGATTGACTACAATGCCTTGTTAGAAGCAATACCTTGTAAGGAGGAACCTCGATAGAGGATTTGAAAATCCAAGCTAATGGAACACCTTGTTAGAGGATTTGAATAACACCAATCTTGTTAGAGCTTACCCGGTTAGGGGATTTCAATTCTATCGTAATTGTTAGAAAACAACAAGAGTTTGTTGATCTATCTGAATAGCACTACACTTGCTTGATCGGATCCATTTCATGCTCCTATCTTCCTTTACTCAAACTACAGATACATCATCCGGTTTGGCAACCACACACTCAACTGGTCTTTGCCAACTCTTTGCCAACTCATTAAACTAAACAACTTCATCGACCTTATAAACAAATAAATTAGGTCGGTAACACAATAAAAACCTAATTCTCATAGAGATTACAAACAAGTCGGTTCAAGTATGACCATTGAATTACATAGAAATCTCTTCACATCAATCAAGAAAACATTGATCGCTCCTTGATCACCGCTTCATCGCACTTAGTAACTCATCACGTGCTTTGCATTATATGAAATATATTTGCTCATTCCCTACACAAAAACTGTTACAACAGTTTGCCAAAATCACTTCAATGTCTTCATACAATAATCATACGTGTCATAATTATTGTTGCTCATCATCATATCATAAACCAATATAACCAATTCACCAAACTTAATCGGATAGGGTTTATAAAAAACAACAGGTATGGTTTACCAGTTACCAGTTCAACTCACAAATTCATCCTACCGGTTACAGTTTGCTTCACTTGTTCATCCTACCAGTTACAAAACAATAGTACAACAATAGCATTACCAGTTAATTGACATCAATAACAACATAACATATCATTAATGCAATCTTCATGCAAATGCCAACCAATCTTTCATTTCAAATTTACCAGCAAGCTGAGACTTTAGTTCTGAAATAATAACTTTCCCTTTACCAATGAATAACATATCATCAACATATAATGCAATGTACGTGATATGATCACCATCGGATTTATAATAAGCATAGTGATTCATACCTAATGCCTCTTCTATGGATCTAGGATCATCCACATTAGTATTCAAAGCAAAAATACATCTCCAATCATCAAGTGAATACCTTTCAGGTAGTTGTCTATGTCTTGTAGACCTTCGAACAAGCTAAGTTGGATGTTCTTACTCCTCTTCTGAATATTTAGAGCTAGATAAGATCTCCTCAACTTATTTCCTATCAAGTGGTCTTGATTCATCTCTTTCATGTGTAGAAGGGAATTAAATCACATCTTCTTGTTTAGTTTGTCTTGGTTGCAATGTAATAGAAGGAGAGTTAATTTCTCTAAAAATAACACTTCTACTAGTATGAATTACCTTTTGTGCAACAGGGTCACAAACCTTGTATCCTTTGACACCATCAATGTAACTGATGAAGATACACTTCACAACCTTGTTCTCCAACTTTGTTCACTTCTCCTTTGCCACATGTGCATATGCCTTGCAACCAAAAACTCTAAGATGTCTCAATGAAGGCTTGTGACCTGGCCATGCTTCCATAGGTGTTTTATCAACAAGAGATGATGTAAGAGACCTATTAATCAGGTAGCAAAAGCAATGGGAACAGCTTCAACCCAAAATTTTTGTTCTAGACCAACACCCTTAATCATTTTACATCCTGCTTCAACAAAGACTACCTACACACTTGCATCTATTAGATTGCTAAAAAATAATAAATATCATTTTAATCTAGGGATATACAACACACCACCAATCCTTTTTATTCTACCATCAAGAAACCTGATCCTAACTTTACCATGACCAACAATATCTAAATGTGAATCATCACCCAAGTACACCTTACCTCCATTAAATTCCTCATATTCAGAAAACAAATCTTTATTGGAAGTCATATGAAAATATGTACCTTAGGCACCTAATCATGCATCATTACCTTCATGAGTAGCCAAACCTATAATGAATGCATCACTATCTCCCTTCCGAGACTCAAAATCAGAATCGTACTTCTTCTTTTTCTTCTTCTTTTCTTCCTTGCAGTCCTTACGGATGTGTCGTGGTTTACCGAAATTCCAACATACGACTTGGGACTTTCCAAGATATTTTGATCTCCCTATGGACTTTGATTTATTACACTTCCAATTCTTCTTGCCTTTTTCCTTAGGTCTTCCACTAACAATTAGGGATTCCTTTGAATTGATGGATACCTTCCTTCGCATATCTTCACCAAGAAAGGCACACACCACATCTTCAAACATCAAAATAATAGAAGTACTACCTATAGCCATAACAAGAGAATCACATGAATCTGGTAAAGAACTAAGTAAGATCTGACATTTCTTCTCCTCGTCCATATTAACACCAACATATGCCAATTGAGCCACCAACATAGTAAATGCTTCCAGTTGGTATGTAACACATCCACCCTCTTCCATTATCAAGGAATACAATTTATTCCTCAATAAAATTTGATTCAATAAGGATTTCACTTGATACATTTCACCAAGCTTATTCCATAGCTTATGGGAAGAGTTCTCTTCATGGACATTGATCAGAACAAAGTCTTCCAAGCATAATTTGATTAGACCCTTGGCTTTTCAGTCCATAACATCATACTGAGTAGCCATAAGTAGGATCTATAGGTCTTGAGACATTCGCATCAACATCATCCCATATATCTCAATCTATTAGTAGATCTTCTATCTTCAGCTTCCACATCTCAAAATTACTTTTGTTAAATTTCTCCACCTCTATTCTCCCTGACAAGCTTGCCATCTGAAAATTCTTGCAACAAGATCAAAAAGTGTCTTATGCACAAGCTCCCACTCAAATCTAGATTAGTTTAAAAAACCCAACAACCCACAACTGAAACCAAAGGTGATCAGGCTCTTATACCACTTGTAAGGAAGTTAAGTAGTGGAACAACTACCTACACTAACTTTGAGAGGAGGGTAATGCAAAAAATTTTACAGATCATTATAGCAGTTATAAAAACTTAACAGAAATAAACATAATATCATGCATACCACAACACAGGAACACAATGATTTACGTCAGGAAAACCCTTTTGGGAGAAAAAAACCACACTCCAAAAGAAGCTCAATATATTATTCAACAATCAATAACATATTACAATATACTTGCAGAGCAATCTCTTCATAGGAGTACCACTTGTAGACACCTAAAATTGTCCTGTCTAATTAAATAAATATCTTTATTTATTTAATTATTTTAACCTAATTCTTCTATTAATTAAATAAATCTTTATTTATTTAATTAATTCATTTATCCTCTTCTAGCCTTATTTCTCATTTAAATAAATACATTTATTTATTTAAATTACCCTTTTCCTAAATTAAATAAATATCTTATTTATTTAATTGGTCCCATTTCCTCTATTAATTAAATGAATCTTTATTATTTTAATTAATTCATTAGCCTTTTCCACCCATGACACATGTCATTCATCTCTTAATTCCTACACTACCTACCCTCTCATTATTTTCTTATTTCTTTTACCTACCCTCTAATCTTAGTCGACCATTTATCTTTTACACCTCTCAATCTTATCCCTCCATTTTTTATACTGTCTTCTATATAAGGAGATGCTTCCTTCATTATCAACCCTAATCATTCTAATCATTGTATTCAGCCCCCAACTACTCTACGCTTTCGAACTTTCATATGCGATCAAGCCTACTTGCAACCACATTTCCGTTCTTTGTTGAGCTCTTGTGCACACATAAAATCTGAGAGCAAATATATCAAGTAAGATCAATGGAGATAGGAAGAATGGAGATTCAAACCCTATTGGACATGTGATGGTACAATCTTTGTGATTTTATTTGATTTGCATTGTCTTAGGTAATCTTCATATGTTATGTTGGATCTTTGTTGTTGTTAGGCTAGGGTTTTGTGGTTGAATCTATTTAGTCTTTCAATATTGTTTTATCCATTTTCACCATAAACACCACTAATCAGAGACTTAGAAGTAACTCAATATCCCACTAACTCATTTGACTGCAAAATCTGACAAAACATTCCGATGAAAGTCCAATTATTATTTGTTTCATCGGGTACCTGTGTAAAATTTTTATTTTTTTTCGTTTATGCCCGACGTTCGTCGATCTTGCGACACTGTGATTTTTGTCGCTATTTCGACATTCCCTTTAAATTCTGGACCGATGGGTATATGGTTAGCATTTATCGGGGTTCTGACCAATGTTTTTTAACAAATAAAATTGATTTCAACAATTTTTCTATAAATGCGACCCAGTGCGGCTAATGCTTGTCAAAAAGCATTTATTCCGTGCAAGGGATTCTGGACCCTTAGTAGGGGATTTTGACTAAGGCAGAATTAATGGAAAAGAATACCTTGAAGATTTTGGCAAGTAAAGAACAAATTAAATTCTTAATTTTTGTCTAAGAAAGATATTTATTGCTGATAGAGAATCGTTGCATGAATATAGTAGAATTAATGGTAGTTGGGAGTCTGGTCATATCTAAACATAGAAATTTGAACCAAAAGCAGGAAGTACGTCAATTAATGTAGGTGACTATCAGTTTATAGGGCAGATGAAATATCTTGAATCCTTTTACATCATGAGAAGTAAAAATTAACTCAAGAGTTAGAGGAAGTTTTATGATACCAAGGAAGAGTCTCTCAAAAAGTAAATTTGGTAATACAGTTAATGATGAGAGTAGAATTGGTAGAGCAGAAAGAAGTGTTTTAGAGGGTGGAGCAGAGAGAGAAGAAGAGAATAGAGAGTCAGGAAAGAGAAGAAAAACATTGAATCTGTGCATAGCATGGTGTAGAGAGCAGTGAATAGAAAATAGAGGAAAGTGAAGAGTTCGGAGCAACAAGATGATAACAAATGTAGAAGAGGGAGAGGTTCAAAGTAGAACCAAGAGTTACAAAATATTATTTGTAACAAGGTATCTTTATTGTAACAAAAAAATGATCTTAATTTTAATTCATCTGAGTTGTTGCTCAAAATAGGGGTTGGTGATCATTTGGGATTCTGGACCCTTATTAGGGGATTTTGACCTTTGAGGGTCTTTTACCTTGTGTCAAATTAAATGCATGCACTTTTATGGCTGACTCTTCAACTTGATCCATTGTAATCAAATTTTCATATACTTGGGAGCTTGGTAAAGAAAAATCGTGTCAGATAATATTATTTCAGAACAAAATGAAGAGACAATTGCTAGATTGTGGGCTAGATTGAAAAGAAAGGGTGATGGGAAATGTTATTGTCCTTGCAATAATTGCAAGGGCTTAAAGATGAGAAGACTTTCGATCACAACAGCTGAGAAACATTATAGGCAGCATGGTCGCGTTGAAGGGGGGCATGATTATCGCCCATTGGTAAGATGTTCATTATATGTCTTTATATTGATTGAATTTATAAATGTTTATATCATTTTAATATTTTTATATATACAAAAAATAACTTGATCATGATCATGGTTTATTTGTGTCGATCATTATTATAAAGGTGGGGTGCCCTAGGGCACATAATATGGATTATCATGGCTCGGAGAATGTGGTTTTGCAAGCGAAGGAACATGGTGATGTGAATATCGAAGATGAAGTTAATGATCCTATGGAAGAAGGTGATCATGCACCAGAAAACACAGTTGAAGAGGATGGTACAAATGCATTGATCTATGACACATTTGGTGGTGCAGTTAATCATGATGATCAAGAGGACTTTGATGATGTTTATGATTTACCTGTACTTGAGAAGGCATACAAGCCCCTTTATGCAAGCTCCAAAACAACTCTTCTCTCTATTGTATTGTTGGTGTTGAACTTGAAAGTTATGAACGGTTTATCCAACATAGCAATCTCACAAATGTTAAGGTATCTCATATATGTCATCTTTTTTCATCTTTTTTTGTTGTTAGTTCATCACTAGTAAATAAAGGATGAAATATGTACCATTAATATTATTTATATTAACAAATTATTTTTTTGTTGTAGATTGATAGGTGATTTATCAAATATTTTACCTCATTCATACCGATATTTATCTACTATTATGAAAGATGTTGGAATGGAGTATCAAGCAATAGATCCATGTCCCAATGATCATAGAATATATCATAAACAACATGAATTTGCAACAGAATGCCCAGAATGTCATATCAGTAGATAGTAATTAGATCAACTAAAAAAAAAGGTGCCTCGCAAGGTTCTTCGTTATATTTTCATTATTCCACGTATGCAATGATTATTTAGGTGCGAAACCTTAGTGCAATTTATGGATTACCATGCATGGAATATAAGTGGAGATGATATTCTTTGAATGCCTGCGGATGGTTCTGCATTTAGGGACATGGAGAAAAAATGGCCACACTTTAAAGAAGAACCTCGTATCTTCGGCTTTCATTGGCAGCAAACGGTGTCAATCCATTTGGAGAGCTGAGATCTATTTACTTGGTGTGGCCTGTTTTTGTTATCAATAATAATATTCCTCCATGGATGTTAATAAAGAGGGAACACATAATGTTGGCAATGATTATTCTAAGTATTTGTTTACATCAATTTTCTTTAACGTAGTAGCATCTCATTTATCTTATTTGTTGCATAATGATTTATATTTTTTCATTTAATAGTCATGTACATTAATTTATATATATTGTAGTAAAATGGTTATAATAATTATGTAATGTTTATGTTCATTCAACTAGGTAAGTACCAAGTTAAATATATGAATGTATATATCGAGCCTCTTATTGACAAGTTACTAAAGTTATGGAATGGAATCACTATGTATGATGTCTCAAGACCAATAGGACAAAGACAATTTCAATTCCATGCAATTATTGCATGGACAATTCATGATGACCCAGGGATAACACATTTTTGTGGTATGTTATAACGTTTGACTGCACTTTAATGATATTTAATTTTATGAAGTAGATATTATATGTAATTATAAAAATTGGCATATTTAATCTAATTATATATGATCTTGCAGGTCTTTGAACAAAGGGAAAACTTGCATGTCCAGTTTGTGGTCCAAAGATGAAATCTCATCGTTCGACAAGTTTAGGAAAGCATGTGCTTGATGAGTATAGGCATTTCCTCCACAAAAATCATAAGTATCAAACTACTGAAAAATATATTTTCAATGGGAAAGAAGAGACTACATCAAAACCACGAAGAGTGACACCTCGCCTATGGAATTTGGATTATAATAGAATTAATCATCAACGTTATACATCAGATCAAATTGTTAATCTATCATATATGATATCTTTGCAGTTTATATTTTTGTATTGTATTTTGTTTACTCATGTTGTAATTGACAATTATTGTCATTGTTTATTTTGTTTAACTTATATGCTTCATGAAGGTTGTCAAGGCATTAACGGTTGACTTCCACGAGGACTGAAAAGTTATCCCAGACAATTTAGTAGGTTGCCCTATCATGGGAAGCTACAAATTATGCATTTGTTTGATACAATGCATATCGAAAAGAATATAACAGAAACGTTATGGAAAATATTGGATGGAACGCACGACAAAGAAAAAATTGTCAAAATTTGTAGTGACATTTAGGAAGCCAATCATGCATTGAAAAATGGCATTCAATTAAATAGCGATGGAGACCAAATTAATATAAGATCCCTTCCTTGATTATTAATAGACCATCAAAAAAATTCTATAAAAGAAGTCATACAAAAAATTCGATTTACCACATGATTTGCAGCGAGCATAAACAATAGCATAACAAAGAAAGGTGAATTTGGGTCAAGGATGAAAATGCATGATTGACATACCTTCATTAAGGTAATTATTCTAGTGTGTGTGTGTGTGTGTGTGTCTATATATATATATATATATATATATATATATATATATATATATATATATATATATATATATATATATATATATATATATATATATATTTGTATACTGCATCTACTTTTCAGTGTATTATGTTTACTACTTTTGGAAAATAATGAAAAGATCATTTTATAATTGTTGCAATACGTTCTACCTCTATCTCTCCCAGACAACTTCGACAACAATGTCAAGCCAGTTACATATGATCTTGGAAAATACATGAGGTAAGTAGCGATATTTGTTCAATTCATTTTATACATCTTATATTTTCTATTTGTTTTACTTGTTATGTAATATATTAAATATTTTTGTTAAATCTCGTTAAAATATTTTCTCCTTGAATCACTTGTAGATGGTTGTCATCTAAAGAAATCCATAAAGAAGATATAAATTTTTGGAAGAGAAAAATTTCTCATCTAACGTGTGAAATGCCAAAGTGTCTACCTTTGACATTTTTCAATGCACAAGAACACTACCTCATACACCAAGTTGAGGAGATTGAATTGTGTGGACCTGTACACACAAGGTCAATGTGGATGGTTGAGATGTACTTGAATTTTTTAAAGGCTTTGGCTAGACAAAGAGCACATCCTGAAAGTTCTATGGTGAAGGGATATATGGTATACCAAACCATGGTATACATAACTGAATATCTTCCTAAGTTCACAACAAAGATCCATGTAGATCACATTTGGAATCCCAACTCCATTAACAAATTCGAAGGGGAGTACGTGATGGGGAAAGGTAGATTGAGGAAAGTGAAAGGTAATTATAAGATAGTCATTGAGTTTAATTAGAATACATTTTACATTGCCTTCAATTGCTTGAAAAGAAACAATAGATAATTGTCATATAACTGTATGGTATTCTTCACAATTAGTTTAATTGAATTTAACTTTCCTTTTGAAAGACCAATTAAACAAAACACAATAGGCCACATTATTCTCAGATGTATCTTGATGATCAAACTATGAAGCAGCATACAATTTATTCACACAAGGATTTAGAGAAGCTATCTCCAACCATAGACAATAACAACAAAGAAATGACTTGAAATGAAAATATCCACAACACAAGTGCAAATAAGAGAACCGAGTTTTATATATTATCTCGAAAATAAAAGTCTTCTATTTGAAACATGAAATTGTTGATAATGTCTAACTAACTTGTAACTTCTCCCTTTTTTTTAAAAATGCTTACATCAAATATTTATAACATGTCATAGGGTCACGCCCTTTAAAGAGTCTCTTGAAAATAAACTAAAAGATTAACTTAAATGGAGCCTAATGATTATCTAGTTGAGCACAAGTGTGCTTTGGTCAAATGATCCAGATACTCCCTGTCACAATGGGTGTCACAGTTGTGTATTATATATCTTGCTTCAATCTTTATTGTCACCATATTCTCAATGAAATCCATCACCATGTCAGTATCTCCACCTTTGGCAGCCTTCATAGAATCTTTGAGTATGTGTTGACACTCTCAAATCCAATCCATCTTTTTTCCCGGTCTCCATCTTCATTGAGCAGGGGTGGGATGCCATTTGATCCATCACTTAGAAAATCAGCACCTTTTGATCTTAACGCATCCAAATACTTTCCATGTTCCTTAACCAATCCTTCACAGCCTTTGACAGCATCTGAATTCACCTCATCTTTTCCTTGGAGCTCTTCAAGCTTATCATGAAGTCTTTTCTCTAACCTTTCATGGTCCTCGATGACCGACTGGTTCTTTGAGTAAATTTCCCAATATTTATCCATCCATACCATCCAATTGGTAAACCATTTTTGAACAAATCTACATAGTGTGACGCTTTCCAGTTGGGCTTGGAGCTATAAAATTTCTTCCTTAAGTTTGTTGGCTTTAGTGTGTGGCTTTGAGCTTTCACCTTGTGTTAACAATTTTTGTGGCTCTTTTTTCTTTAGTAATTCCTTTAAATGATCAATTTCTTTACTCAATCTGATGTTCTCTACCCTACGAAAGTCATTCTCTTTCAATAAAAATTGAATTTGGGCTTTATTGAGCTTGGCAACATTAACACCCAGATCATCAGTGACAATTGGATTTCTCTCTCCTACCTTCATTGTCATGATGTGCCCAAAAGCTTTCTGAGTATCAATAATCATTGGTGTCTTCTGTGAAGGGTACAAAGACCAAATTAGCATGGAGTGTTCATCAGGATTATACATGGAACCCATATAGAGTTGGGTTACACCTTTTGGAGACAATTTAGTTTATCATAAATATCATGGAGGAAACTACCAAACACCAATGCTGAATTTAAATCTCATCCAAGAAATATCAAAACACTTGCATCCTCAAGTAGCTTCCTCCCTCTTTCAGGGATCATCTGAATCGTTTCTTTCTTAACTTCACCTTTCAAGGTGACCAACAACTAATTTTCATTAGAGGTATTCACCTCTCATGCATCTTCCCTTACTACTTTACCCTTTATCTTATATAAAAAATCTTTAAATTTTAAAGACTTTACAAAATCATCATCTGACACAAAATCTTAACAGGGTAGCTGCCTCAGATCCTCTTCAATTGGCACGTCTTCCTCTAGATCCCTAACATGAGACACATGTTCTTCAATCATTATTTTAGAGAGTTTCTCAAAGGAGAGTTCATCATCACTTGATGATGATTCTTCATTGCTTGATGATGACACATCAATTCTTTGTATTTTTCTCATCTTGTGCTCCATCTCTCTGTAGTGATTGTCAATGGCCATTTCAGCCTCCTTCTCATCCAGGTTCCTTATCAAATAATCCCTCACAAATGGGATATGCTCATACTCACCAAGATTTTGCTTTCTCCTTGCAGCATTAAGGTATCCTTCGGGGTCAAACCCTTTTCTTAGTGCACCTAGCTTCATGTTGTAATGGACTAATTTGTTCACTGTGAGCTCCTATCATTCCTTTCCAATGATAGTAAATTCACCAATTCATATGGTCCCTGGCATAAAATCATGTTTGTCATGTTTTCTCAAGTGTATGTGACTAGAAATTCCCATTTGTCTAATAATTTCCAAATAAGCTATCCGGTTGGGCACTATCTTAGGTAACAAAAATGGAGAAACTTCAAAGCCTAAACCCTAATCATTGTTATGTCTCAGAAACAATACCATTCACCCCAATTATGTTTGATTGTCTCAGGTCTCCCAAATTCTGCAAGCCTTATGAACCTTTTGATCTCATGTGTGAGTGCGGAGCTGCATGGGTGATCATAGAATTTGTATAAACTTTTGACAAAATACTCCTCAAAATGAATATAATTTGATCTGACAAATCTACAATCTCATACTGAAGTCCATAATTGGACTGGAAAAGGTTGGTTATCATTATCAAGCTGTCTAATTCTCATCTCCTCAGGCCAGATGCCTAGATCTTGGCCATAGAATAATATTATGTGCATCAACAAAGAATAATGTGGAAACAATATTTTAGATGTATCATTCTTCATGGCAAGAAGGATCAAATCAATTTGTCTAGCAATGAATATGGCAAAATCAAAATCTCTAGCATTAAGGCATTGAATGTCCACTGCAATCACCATGGATTCTATCATCATGAAATCTGGGGTATTGAGACCAAGGACCTGGACAACTGAATAGTATGTATACCTTATATAGGTTTTAAACAAGTTTACATGGAATCTGAGTCCTTTCTCTACTTCCAGTGGTGCATCGAGATTGAGAATTTGAAGGGATTTACCATGGTTATTACAAGGTCATTCGAGAGAGTTGGAAATGAGCCCTATGTTATTCCAAGCCAATGTGAGCAGGTATTTTACTTAGAGGTTCCAAGTAAACTGGGTTGGTCTTTTGTTGTTAGACATGATCCAAGAGGAAGGTTGGTAAAGTATAATGTGGTGGAAGAAGAAGATACGAAAGAACTAGAAGATGATGTAGATGATGATCAAGATTAACAGTTTGTTGATGATGTGCCTGACAAAGATGTCGATGAAGAGGAACTAGGTCATGATGATCTAGGAGTTAATGTTCATGAAGATGATATTCATGTGCATGATGACATTATCGAAACTGGTATCAATGCCAATGATGATGATATGATGGATCCTTACAATGTCGAATCTGGATTGGATGATACAAACAAAGAGTTAGATGAAGAAGAAGATCAATGACATTGAAATGTATGAGTTTGTTACTACTTATTAGATTGCCATTAGTTTTATGTCAAAGTTATACTATACACTCTAGTCGGTTACTATTACCGAAATATTCAGTCGGTATGCACAGTCTAGTCGGTTACAGAAGAAAGCAGTCACAGAACGCAGTATACACCGAGTTGTCTACCGAGTATCTTTTCATGTCTACCGAGCAGCAAAGATGACACACTGAGTGAAACGTGTTACCAGATTCATTGAACCTAGACATGCATATGAAAATGTGTTACAAGATCGAGGCACATCTAACTGTTATCACATTGGAAATTGCACTAGAAGATTGTGTATGATTTCAAGGTCATCTAACCAATGAAATATTTTACATGGTTATAAATCATGTTTGTAAGATCGAAGTAATGAATTAGATCATCATCTTAAGAGATCTATTTATACAGCATAAGTTAAGGTTGTATGTATGACTATAAGAAGACTGTTACAGAGACACAGAGGTCACCGAGAAGGTTTTCAGAGAACAGTCAAAGAACAGAGTAAACAGAAGGGTTTACCGAGTTACTATATGGGTTACCGAGGTATGCTATAAGCAAGGTAATCTATTCTGAGCACATAGAATCTATTATAACATTTCAGATGTAAAGTTGCAGATATTTGTAATGATTTTATTGTAATATTGTGAAGTTGAAAGAGAAACCTTTAACAGGGTAAAAGACTCTAATCAAGTCTATAAATTGTAAAGCCTCTAACCAAGTGCAGCATTTAGATTAAGTGTTGTAAAATCCTTTAGCAAGGTAGATCTAATAGATCTTGTTACTCCTAATAGGGTAAGCTATTAGAAATAGCTAAACATGTAGCTCTAACCAAGCACTCTTTATTATTGCAGTAGTGAAGTTGTGGGTGCCATCCCCATCACAGTTTTTCTCTCTAACCAAGAGTTTCTGCGTAACCAAAATATATGTGTTATGGAGTGAATCATGTATGATTGTTATCTATTTGTTTTAACTTTATTTTATGTTACTGCACTATTCGGTTTATGCATAACAGTAAAGATATTATTCAAGAAATGTTTTGGAGTACTGATTCACCCCTCCCCTCTCAGTACATTAGCTTTCCATATTGGGCCTAACAATTGGTATCAGAACCTGAATCTTGGAAAAGGGTTTAATTGCCTAAAGAGAAAGATCTTATCAATGGAAGGCTATAAACAATCTTGGAGGATTGTGTATCTGCAAGAAGAACTGGATCATGCTAATCAAGTGATTGCAGACATGCAAAGGCAAATGCAAAAATCTTTGAAAGTAAGAAGAAGATTATCTGATGATTTGCAGGACTCTCAAGAGTTAGTGGAACAAATTGAGACATCATCTGAGAATAGTATATCTGAAGAAACTGAAGAAATGATTGGAGTATTGAAAGAAAAGAACAAAGCACTGGCTGATCAACTAAAAGCAATGAAAAGAGAACATGAACATTTCAGCACACAGATAACTGAAAATATAGATGCATTAAGAACAACTGAGGATAAAGTAAGAGATCTAGAAAGAGAGAAACAACAACTTGAAGTCTTAGTATCTGATAAGAATGATGAAATCTCAAGGTTGACCGGAATTCAACAAAACCTATCAAATCAACTAGGTTATGCACATCATGAAGCAATTCTGAAGAATGATGAGAACCAACCATTGAGACTTGAAGTATCAAGGTTGACCGATGAACTTGAAACAGAGAAGAAATCCAAAGAAACACTGAAGAAGAGTTATGAAGCATCAAAGATGTTGGATGAGCAACTGAATACAAGAAGACCCAACAAAGATGCAGGACTCGGTTACAAAGGAAAAGACTCTACCGAGAAAGGAATTCATACCACCGAGAGAGGAGAATCATCAAAGCAAGCTGGAAACAAGAATAACATCAAAAGAAAGAAGCCTATTTGCAACTACTATGGAAATCAAGGTCACACTGCCAACATATGCCAAATCAGAAAAGGTAAGCAACTGAATGTCACTAAGTCTAATGGTTATTGTTACAATTGTAATATGGTCATGCATCTAATCAATGTAGGACAAAGTCTGTTAACAATTATCAGAAGGCAAAATTCAAAGGGTTTTGTAGAAACTGCAATAGATATGGACATAGTACCGAGAAGTGTTGGTTTAAGCAAAAGAACTACATGTGGTCTACACACCGAGCAAACACTAGAGTTTACCGAACTTACACATATCCTTACCGACAATATGCAATAGTACCATGGGATTACAATACAAGGATATGGTGTGAATGTTGTGGAATATATGGACATATTAGTGCTAACTGTTTTATAAGGTTTGGAATGAACAACCGAAGATCATGGAGAAATCCTGGTATGGCATGTTTTCATTGT
This sequence comes from Cryptomeria japonica, assembly GCF_030272615.1. NCBI lineage: Eukaryota > Viridiplantae > Streptophyta > Pinopsida > Cupressales > Cupressaceae > Cryptomeria > Cryptomeria japonica. The sequence continues at coordinate 548,607,939 of NC_081413.1, read as the reverse complement.
CACAAAGTTGGACACTTGGCTGGAGATTGCAGAGATCAACCTAGAAAAGACACTGAAGAAATAAAAGAAAAATTACAAATGATTTGGAAAAAGAAGGAAATTGTGTCAAATAAAGAAAGCACCTTACCTACCAAGTTAGGTGCACCTATTCCAAATTAATCGGTAAAGGTATGAAGGGACTGCATTCTCTAAAGGTCAAAATCATAACAATTCCTCTTCTATTATGTACTAAATTCAAAATCTGCATAGTTAAGATGTATTAGTAAGTTTGAAATTCTATCAAAGTCTTTTGAAGCACTTTACAGGAAACCTGTCAAGTCGGTGAATACAGGAAGCCTATCAAGTCGGTAAATGAAGAAAGTTTGGTTACTCGGTTAAAACAAAAAGGAGAGTAAATTGGTTAAAAAGGAACCAAGTGCATTTAATGTTTTTGACCTAACCCGCACGGAGCCCGATAAGGTATTTTGTGTACTTAAAAGCATTTTTGTGGTCATTTACACTTACCAAGTTTTTGAGAGAGCAGAGCAAGCGATTCCAAGGTGATCAAAACCTCATTCAAAGCAAATCCAAGGTATTTACATCAAATCTCAACATATTGTTAAGCTGGTTTACCGATCTTATCTAGTTGCCATTATCTGCTAAGTATAAAGCATCTGTCGTTTGAAATCCTGAAACCCTAAGAACTCTTTATTAGTTTTTACTTGAAATGTTAAATGGCACCCAAGATCCAAGATCCCATAGTTGTCAAGAATGTAGAGAAGCCCTCACTGAAATACTCTTTGACTCCCAAAGTTGCTTTCAAACCGGATGACAAAACTGCCTTTTCACTCATCCCGGACAAAGTGTTGTTAGTCGAAGATGTGAGATTCTTCACCAAATGTTGTGTTGAAGAACTCGGTCATGTTGAAATCAGAGACACCTATGATGAGCTATGTACTGATAGTAAATTGAACAGCAAGTATAAACACATCAAAATCAAAGGATTAACTGAAGCCCTAACCTATCCTCGTGTGTTCAAACCCCAGTGGGTCAAGTTTGTTCTAAGCAAAGTTCATGATAATTTCATGTGGCTAGAAGAGCAACCATTCAAGATAACCAAGGAAATCATTCATCTGATTACCGGTTACCCTATCTATGATCATGCTCGAGCCTAGAAGATGATATCACAAAAGGAATTGATTAGTTTAACTGGAGTAGAATCTGATTACAGAGGACTCAAACTGAACAATGTCACTGATGCAGAACTTAAGTATTCTATTAGAGTAATTGGTTACTGTTTCTTCCAATCGGCAAAGGGAAACAGTGTACCCTGTGCAGCGGTTGACTTAGCTTACAAAATTGTGAAAAAGGGAATGAAAATTGACTTATGTGAGGTGTTATTGAAGAACTTGTTTGAGAATCTGAACACAATCAGGAAGCCGAAGAAGAACAACTCGGCTAATACTCTAAAGTTTGGATCACTACTGGTATGCATGTTTTTCTACTTTGAAAAATTCTTTCCATCAGTCGGTAAAGTAGTTTGGGAGCTACACCGACCAATCACCCATCAGATTAATGACTTCATCAAGAAGTTAGGAGATAATTTCAATGACATCATGGATGATTACTTCAGTAAATTTCAAGAGAAAATGCATAACAGGTACCGAATCCCACCCCGGCTAGTAGAGAAATACAAAGATGATATATGTTTTGAAGTTGACACCGATTACTGTTATGTGAATGTTGTGGAACCAAGGACTCAATATTTGCCACCTATGGGTTACAAGATTGACTTTGATATCACAAAATAGCAAATTGATGCATTTCTTACATTACCAAGGCATGCTACCGAGCTAAGATATGGAACCTATGAAGAAGTAAAGGAAAAGGTAAAAATGAGCATTGTAGTACCACAAGCTACAAGAAAGGCTACAAAGATGATTAAGGCATTGTCAGAGAAATTCAGAGAAGACTCTTCCTCTACACCTGTCAAAGGCACTCTTGTCATCACCGAAGAGGAATCAGAAGCTCAAGAGGCAGCTATAACATTGAGCACCGAATTGCCTAAGGGTAAAGTGTTAAAAAGAAAGAAACAGGACACTTCAAAGGCCCTACCGACTCCTCCAACAAAGAGACCTAACACAAGCGCATCTACAGCATCACCGAGTAAGAAACAAAAGAGTGTTACTTCTCCCAAGGTAACAAAGACATATAAGAAATCTACTCGGAGACTCATTTTGGCAAAAGATTCTAGTGATACAGAATCTGAGGATGCAAACAAATTCCAGATTGTCAAGAGCAAGAAGGTAAATATACATAGTGTTGAAAACTTTTGTGCTAATCTGAAAGAATATGGAGGATTTGGTTCATTTAGATATGTTAAGTATGAAACTAGAAATAATGATGAGAAGAGACAAATTGAAGAAGCTGTCATCTGCACACTTCTAAAGTTCTGGTTAGCTCCATTGGAACTAGCAAAGTCACTTCCAAATGAACTTTACTTGCATATTGATAATACGTGGAAGTATGCAATGGACTCAGAGAAACAAATCAAAGAAAGAATTCTAGTCCATCTCTTTCCTGATATGTCAGTAGTTGAAATAAAGGAACATCTGACAACCTACAATTCAAAGTTTCTTGTCAAACAAAGAGCCTTAAAACTGATGAATGGGCTATATATTGACGTTGAAAATGAGACAAAAGCAAAGTGGCAGGAAATCTTCAAAATCAAGGATGTCGATGAACAAACTACAGTTGAAATCGTTGATGTCACCGAGCACGATCCTGATGTCACCGAGCAAGGTCCTGATGCTACCGAACAAGACCCTACTGACACTATTCAAATAGATGAAGATGTCATGGATACAGAAGCACTAGAGCAGGAAATGATAGAAGGTACTACATATGCAAAACTTGTATCTAGTGAATCTGTTTTAGAACAAGTTCATCCTTATCCCCCGGTCAATCAACCTGTCTCTATCGAAACTCCTCAGGATACAACACAAGGCACCAAAGGTCACAAGTCTACAGCAGGAGAAGATACTGCTCTAGAATAGACCTCACAAGCACCTTCAAGCACTGAAAATGTTGCAGCTGAGACACCTAGTACCGAGACACCAAAAGACACCACAGAGGCTACAGGAACCGACCAAAGTGTTCCCTCTACTGAGCAACCTACCGAGGGTTAGAAAGCCTCCCAAGCTATTGTCTTGGTCCAACCAGCCAAAGGTAAAGAAAAGAAAGTGAAAAAGCATAGTTTCAAAGTTGATTTGTCTAAACCAATAGTGTTGCCCAATGTGGCTATATCAAAATTAAAGGGCAAGCACTCATTGATTTTGGTGAACTGTGCAAAGCAAAGGCCGAACAAGAAAAATAGATGGCCATACAAAAGAAGAATAAAGTACTTCAGAAGGTGAAGACACTACTATTAGATATGCTACCTACAGCTACAGTGTCAACCAATGTAGCCATCCATATTCAACTGAATGAACTCCTTAATCAAATAGAAACATCTGGAGTTGATGCATCTGAGTATTTGAGCAAGCTAAAAGACAAGGAGCTCACTACAAAAATGATAGAAGAGGTACAGAAAGCTCTAGCCATTGGCAAAGTCAAACTTGTCAAATTTATTGCTCAGTTGACTTCTCAACTCAAGCACATTCATTATTTATTTCAAAAACTCTGCACATTTTCTTTATTCATTAAAGACATTAAGAATAAAATAGAGACAATTGAGAAAGAGATCACCAATCTCTCAAGCAAGTTGACCACAGAGCCAAATTCAATTCAAAATTTTTATACAAGGTTACAACAGCTCATGGCTCAACAATTGGACTTAAGAAATGAAGAACACAAGATCCGGATGGACATAATGACACTTCAGACATTATTCCTTCCTCATCTTTCATCCGTCCATGAACAGATCAACCGAGCCACATACTTGTCTACTACACAAGAGGGAAGCACTCTTGATGGCTTAATATCACTATTGGCTGATATTCAAGCGCAAAATTCTTTAATGGACAGTGTAAAGGATGCACTCTCTATCGCTCTCATTGACACTCAGCACAAGTACAAATCTATATTTGACCAGTTACCGCCCCTGGATGGAAATTAAGTTTTGATGTTTGTCAAAAAGGGGGAGTGTGATACAATATATTTGAGAGTAATATGATATAGTCTTGGGGGAGCAATAGAATATTTGGGGAGTGATACAATTTTGATACAGTATTCGGAGTATAGTATATAGGGGGAGTATACCGAGCAGAATAAACATAATATCCAAGCGCAGTATACAAAACAGTAAGCAAAGCACACAGAACAGAACCGAGCATTCAAAATCAGAGTTTTCAGAGTTATGTACAGTATAATGATAAGGGGAGCATATCTGAATATACTATTTCATTGACTATTGTATATACTGTCAGTATAATAATTTTGCAAAGTATATAGATTTCTGAGTTATAACTTTGAAAGTAGTTTTTGTCAAACATCTCAACTAATGTCAAAAGGGGAGATTGTTACTACTGATCAGATTGCCATTAGTTTTATGTCAAAGTTATACTATACACTCTAGTCGGTTACTATTATCGAAATATTCAGTCGGTATGCACAGTCTAGTCAGTTATAGAAGAAAGCAATCACAGAACGCAGTATACACCGAGCTATCTACCGAGTATCTTTTCATGTCTACCGAGCAGCAAAGATGACATGTCGAGTTGATATACACCGAGTGAAACGTGTTACCAGATTCATTGTACCTAGACATGCATATGAAAACGTGTTACAAGATTGAGGCACATCTAACCATTATCATATTGGAAATTGCACTAGAAGATTGTGTATGATTTCGAGGTCATCTAACCAATGAAATATTTTACATGGTTATAAATCATGTTTGTAAGATTGAAACAATGAATTGGATCACTGTCTTAAGAGATCTATTTATACAGCATGAGTTAAGGTTGTATGTGTGAGTATAAGAGGACTGTTACAAAGACACAGAGGTCACCGAGAAGGTTTTCAGAGAACAGTCAAAGAACAGAGTAAACAGAAGGGTTTACCGAGTTACTATAAGGGTTACCGAGGTATGCTATAAGCAAGGTAATCTATTCTGAGCACATAAAATCTGTTATAACATTTCAGATGTAAAGTTGCAGATATTTGTAATGATTTTATTGTAATATTGTGAAGTTGAAAGAGAAACCTTTAACAGGGTAAAAGACTCTAATCAAGTCTATAAATTGTAAAGCCTCTAACCAGGTGCAGCATTTAGATTAAGTGTTGTAAAATCCTTTAGCAAGGTAGATCTAGCAGATCTTGTTACTCCTAACAGGGTAAGCTATCAGAAATAGCTAAACATGTAGCTCTAAAAGAGCACTCTTTATTATTGCAGTAGTGAAGTTGTGGGTACCATCCCCACCGTAGTTTTTCTCTCTAACCAAGAGTTTATGCGTAACCAAAATATATGTGTTATGGAGTGAATCATGTATGATTGTTATCTATTTGTTTTAACTTTATTTTATGTTACTGCACTATTCGGTTTATGCATAACAATAAAAATATTATTCAAGAAATGTTCTGGAGTACTGATTCACCCCTCCTCTCTCAGTACATTAGCTTTCCATATTGGGCCTAACATGAGTTATGTGATTATATTATCTATTTGATATTGATTTCTTGATAGAATTATATTTAACTTATATGGCTACATAATTAATTCATTATGTTTTTAATGCCATTACATAATTAATTCATGATCTATATTTTGTTTATGGAATGTACCTAAGGTTGGAGCTTAAAATTATCGGTTTTATAATAGGAAGCTAAAAAAATGAGTATATTTTGTTTATGGAACGTACCTAATGTTGGAAGCCTAGTATATATTTATATTTATATTTAATAAAATTTTTACAATGTACAAAAAAAGGGGGAGCTCTTATCAGCCAGATTTTCTCTAACATTTTCAACAAAAAGTAACAAATATTCTAGGCCTAAGAAGCTTCCAGGGTTACCTATAGGCCTAAACAGATTTCAGGGTTACCTATACATATCAGACTAGGATTGCTTCCATAAGACAAAAAAAGGAAGCCATAACACATGCTAAAGTTGCACGATTACATATGGGGATTTTACATTACATCCATGAGACAAAATTGGAAGCAGTATTATAAAAAACATATTGTCTATCGTTCATTCTTCCATGGCTATTGGAGCAATAATATTCTGAGGAAACTCATTATACTAGTTGATAATGAAACTTTGCCCCTGACTATGTGTCACAAGCACTATCATGTGCACCCATTCTTGAATATCCTAAAAATTATACATTGAACCCATTACAACCTCCTCATAGAATTTAATACTTTCCTTGAAAATAACCTGAGAGAAAAATCACACAATGATATGCAAATATCACAGTAAACAAATCCATCCTTAACACATTTGTTCACATGAATTCATAAAAAGATAATTTATGAGATAGAGCATACGAAAATGGAAAAAAATCTTTCATTTCAAATTGAATTCTTACAATGATTCGGTCATACTCCTCCCTTTTGAAGCAGACTCTACAACCATTGATAAAACTAGCTTATACTACCCAACTTGCTAAGGTGAAAATAATTTTTTGTTCTCTCTTTTTTTCTTACAGCCTTGGTATTCCTTTTATATCATAAGGAATGCGCAATCTATAGGTTGTTTACATATGGCAGATTCATTATGACTCATCATTTAGCCCATAACAAGAAAAGAAACTTCTACAAAACCAACAAGAAAAGATAATATTTTCAAAAACTGTTCTTCAAGAGTCTTAACTACTTCTGAGTCATGCCACCATCGTGTTGCAGATGCTTCCAAATGGAGACATGAATTACACCACTTCATCCCATGAAAAAGACCAACTGCTTTGAAGTCATGCCCTACGGGATGAAAAATTAAGCACCCTCAAACCTGGAGAAGGAGCCCTTTGCCCTAAATTGGTAGCAATGAAGGTGGAAAGAAGAGCTCATTCAAAAAGCCTATGAACTACGAAGGAGTCGCAGCTTCCATGTGCTAATAGGATCCAACTTTTTACAAACCTGATCCATCCATCCTCTTCGGTTGCTCCTCTTCTTCACTCTTCCACCCCCTCTGAGTGATCCAGTGATGTAGGGAAAAAATGGACAATCCTTGAAAGGATCCTCATGACTGAGAAGACCTTCCAAGATCCCCCGATTATCCATATCCTTTCCAAGATCCCCCTGATTATTGAGCATCCTAATGGCACTCTCTCCAACCAGTTTCATAAAATGAGAACAACACAAAAGCACAACTCTATTGCTTCATCTCAGGAAAGGCTAGCAGACTTATTTGGGAAATAAGACTCAATGTGTTTTCATGTTAATGAACAACTTTGTTGTTTTATAGAAAAAGGAGGAGGATTCCAAAAATAGTCCTGCAACTACTCCGTCATGCAAATTGTGACTCATGCTTTTTGCTTTCAAATCCCTCCTTATCTACCATCTATAAACTTCAAAAGACTCATACAAGCTTTTACTCATTTTATTCATCCTTATTCTTAATCAAGCAATTATACCATGATCTTATCTATCCTTTCTTTCCTAATTGCAATCTTCACCAATTATGATATGTACTCGACAAGACATTCACTTACCATGTATACTTTACTAATGGCGGTTGCATGCAAGTTGAGAAGTCACGCAATCAACTCTAGGTTACTTAAGATCTCAATTCCATATTTTGGGCACCAAGCTTAAAACTTCAAATATCAACCTTTGATGCTACTGAGGTAGCGTAAAGAAAATTAGGGTTTAAGTGACTTCAAATACTTTGCCGAAAAACATTTGGTGGGAAGAAAAAACACCTTATATTATCGGTACAACCTGCATGACTTACCCTGATATATCTTCTCTTCGTTGTAGGATGTGCTTTCGATGAAGTACTTTTATATTTCATAGAACACATACAATACACCAAAGTTTGTAATTTTGGCATATCAAATGTGATTATATACTGATATGAAATCCCTTTTGGGTACAAGTATCCCTTTCAAAAAAGGTCATACTTACCGTGTCGTTGTTATTAGCTACTCCGAAACATTCTTTTTCGTTGTAGCATTTCATGAGTCTTGTCGATACTGACTATTTCATATAAGGAGGAGTATAATTTATTTCTTCCTTGACTATCTGAAATGAATTCATAGATTTTGTTTCCTTTTTTTACTACATGTTGGGCTCGACCCTCATGGGAGCCACATTTGTTCCCACATATATCACTCATGTTCATGTATTAAGCATACTCTATAATTGATGCATATTCAACTATTTTATCCTTCATATCTTTCATTAATGAACTTCAATAGCAATGATCAAATAAACCATTCTTCTCAATCCAATGTGTGTACACAACTTATGAAATTTTGAGCAAAGTCTTAGAAAAGAATTTATTTTTCTGGTTGAATACAAAAGCTTGGTGATGACAAGACCAAGGGAGTTAACTTATTATTTGAGAAAGACTAAAATTTGTCAGAAAAATAGGGTTCCAACACCTAAACCACAAGGTTTGTCACTCTAATGCTAAAAACAAGTCAAATTAACCCCTAACACTTATTAGAAAAGTCAAAACATACCTTTCTTTCAAATTCACAAGAACGTATAAACGTCCTTTTTGAAACAACACATGCATGTTATAAAAGTGTATGGTAATCCTACTTATAGAGGAAGTTCACATGATAAGATAATCAATGGCACTATATTGGACGATAAACCCACCTATAGAATTTATTTAAGAGGTAAGGGATGCCTCTTAGTGGAATTTATAGATTTCATTTCCTTTTGTTACTACATGTTGGGCTCGACCCTCATGGGAGCCACATTTGTCCCCACATATAGCACTCATGTTCATGTATTAAGCAAACTCTCTAATTGATGCATATTTAACTGTTTTATCCTTCATGTGTTTCATTAATGAACTTCAACAATAATGATCAAACAAACCATTCTTCTCAAGTTGAATGGAACCTTTTTTACCAATGCATCTATGTTTTCCTACCCTCATGGATCAAGAGTTGACATCACCTAAACAATCTTATTTATGTCATAGCATTTCTCTGAAGTGCCTTTGGTATGCTCTAGATGTGTCAATATTAACTAGATTGGGTATATTTTTAAAATCTCTTAACACATTCCATGACAAGAAAATGACTCATTTGGATTAAGGAGTACTTTCCTAAACCATTCCTTCATATTCAACAATCCCTTCTCACATCCACATCATAATTCATATCCATTTAGTTGTAATGAGTTTTAAACCAACAATCAATGAATCATAGGATAGAAGAAAACTCATTATACACAAGGATAAGTATTTCAATCACTGATTCTTAAACATCCATCATGATTCAATCAATAGGACTATACATAATATTCAATCATATCATAGGATATAAATCATCAATAATTATAAAGAAAGAGAAAGCCAACTATATAAGCTCAGCAAGCCACCATACAAAAATTATATTTTGTAGAAAATAAAATAAACTATATGTTGACATAGCATATATATTTTATACATCCAAACTATATGTTGACATAGCATATATATAAACTATGTATTTTGAATTTCAACTGCACGCACGCAAGAGCACTACATAGCATGCTGCACCGAAACCCTAACTGGATAGTTGCATCAAGAACCATTGCATCCAACCCCTGATTGGAGAGTTGTGAGACTTCACTGGACGAGTGTTGCAAGGCCATTGAGTCAAGGAGTAAGACTAGGAACCATTTGGCAGGAGGAAAGCCAGAGCGAGAGGTGAGGGCACTCAAAAAGGGAAAATCGACCAAGGGACAATGACTGTAAGTGATTTTTCCCCATATTTAGAAATTACATTCAAAACATTCCATAAATCAGTCCTTAAAACCAATTATTAAACCTTCCAAATCCTAACTATAATTTATCGACTACACCTAGGGCTTTTGTCATAATAATAGAGCTACAAACATCATCCAAAAAGTTTAAGCTTTCCCATATGTGAAAGAAGAAATCTGCTCGATCTTGAAGCACAACAACATTTCATCCTCACACAATGAAGATATCTCGTCCTTCTGCCATTTCAGAAAACTTGCCATCTTGACAAAGTTTTAAATCTTTGAGCTCATGTTTATTACAATATTGTTATTAGTTAGCTTTCTATTGTAGGAGAAGTAATTTTTCTAGTATAACATATGTTTTTTATCGATAATTGGTATTTATATTATTTATTAAGAAAACAAGTACATTTGAATCAGAGAAAAGTGGTTTCATATAACCACTAGTCAACCCTACCACCCAAAAAACACTTCTACAAAACTGCCTGTTCAGACCAAATGTAGAAACCCCCATGGCATACAAAAAAAAACCCATATCCACACACCCAGCAATACAAAATTAGTGTCCATGACACTAGCTCAAATTTACAGAGTTGGTGAATAAGTCCCAGACACCAAAGACATGAAACAACATTTTATCAAAGTAGGAGCCAGACCAAAAAAACTACAATCCAAACCAGGCACAACAATTAACCCATAAGTGGCTTGTACGTTGGATCATTATTGAAGTCGGAGAGGGGCTTCATTGCTTGTACCATCTTCTACCTTGGTCGTAGCTCCCAACCCATCTGTGTTCTCACCACCTCATGCAAAGCCCACATAATCTCCTATGTCCTCATCAAATTAGCAAAGGTTTTGAATGCTTCCCACCCACAATGATCCAAGTCCCTGCAACGAGCCTTCAAGCCATCCTCTTGTTGTTAGATAAAAGGTAATGGTGCACCTGGTACATCTTGTCTTGCAGAGGTCCTAATTCCCAATGCGGAATTGCTCGTTCACAGATATCATCCAAATTCAACAGGTAGTTTGAATCAACCAAAGTTCTCAGAGCCCTCTTCACCTTCTCCACCTCTTCCTCAAATTGCAATCCCCAAGCAGCAATCAAAGAGTACACTTCCATGTTAGTCTAATATTGGTGACTCACATGGATGAAATCTTCCCCAAGCAGTATTTTAACTGCTTCATACAGATGTTGTTCTTTGAAAAGGAAAAGACCTTTCATCCTCCTATATGTTATCTTGCCCAAAAAATGGTACCAATTTCTTGTCAGTCAAGAATGTGAAATTTGCTTCCATTCTACACTAACCAAAACCACCCTGCACTTGCATCTTTGAGTAAGAAACAAAAGTGACGGCCACAAACAAGCCCAAGGCTTTAAATGCATTAACATCGGTCGTCAAAATTAAAGGCTTTAAATGCATTAACACACTACACATCATTCCTCGCATCTACCAGACTATGTGCACTATCCTTCTGCACATGCTGGCATTGAATACATATTTGTATATTAGAAATAAGAATAGTATGCTAGAAATAATAATAGTATACTAAAAATAATAATAGTATATTAGAAATAATGGATTAACATTTTGTGGATTAGACTGAGCAGTAGTTTGGGGCAACAATCAGAGACAAACCAAATTACACCTTTGACACAAAGAGGATTTATATAGTCATTACAGACCCTCACCAACTATTTTAACCAGCTTTCTAATTAGTTGGTCATTTGGGAAACAAAATGCTACTTTTTGTACCAAAATTGCAAAGTTGCTCATTTTTAGCTTTTGAGCAATTTTGATAACTTTTGCAATTTTCAACCAAATGATCTCCTATCAACCTAGGACTCCTCAAACATGCTAAATATGACATAAAACCATGAATTACATCAATTTCATCACTTTTGGCCACCTTTGGAGGCCTTGACCAATGTTGACCTATTCAAGACCTAGTTGGTCTAGACGTGACAGAAAATGGCACAATGGCCTTACAACTTTAATCCAATACATGGAATCACCTTATTTACTCATGGAATGGCATCAAAGGGATCTTGGTGCTCCTACACCATACACCCCCTTAAGAATATTCTCTTGTCACAAGAGAAAGTGTTGAGTATTTGTTTGCCTTGACTCATTCAATGGAGTGCAGGTACCACCAAATAGGTATTTGTCAGATCTCTCTTCCTCGAGCGAGGGAAATTCACGTTGATAAGAGGAAAGCGAGACATGTAGTAAGTCTAAAAGAGGGAGATAAACTAGAGGTCAAAAGATTAGAAGAAAATTTTGTAAACAAGTGGAATGTTTTCTTGTTGAAGGGGGGTCATGTTCTTATGATGATGAGAGCATAGGCGACATCGAGGTGCCCTTGAGGTACAAACATCTACGGAAATAATGGGTACCCAAGGAACTTCCTCCAATAAACACTAATTTTTGTGTCAACGAGAGGATATATCGCATATCACCATCATCATTACATGGTTTGGGCCTATTTTGTATGGACGACATAAAGGTCTATTACGACAAAGTTGTTGAATTGATGGAGTATGTCAGACCCTGTTATAGTTACAAAGATTGGATGCAGCTGGTTCGATATAAACAAAGTATGTGTAGGTATGCACTGTCAGCAAATTATATACAACTAAAAGATAAGGATCAAAACAAAGGAGTGGCTATATACATTGATGAAAGGCCAAAAGCATCAAGGAATATTGCAGGGTTTATAAATAGTACACAACCTGGGTCAACAAATAAGCAACCCAATTGCATATTCGAGGTGTGCAAGGGAAACCGTGTATTTGTATGTGCGATAAAATCAATAACTATAGGAGAAGAGTTCCTAATTGCTTACAATTTGAATCGCATAGATACAAACATAGTTACTATGGGGGTGGTATGTACTATATACCATTTTACCTAATCTCCAATTAATGACTCCAATTTACCATTTTATTAATATGTTTTTTTTTGTAAGTCTATTGGTTTCATTTTGGTAATATTTTTTTATATTTAATTTTTTTCACAGCGGGACATTGATCATAGTGGGAAGGCTTCGGCCCAGAGCATAGATCATGATGCATCTTCAAGTGCTTCTACCCGACAAGTTTACCTCATTGTAATTGTACAAATTAGATACAAGCAAAATGTTTTATTATTATGTTCTTTTCGTAAGTTTATTGGGTTAATTTCAATAATGTTTTTAATATTCTTGTCGCAATTGGATGATCGGGGAAAGGCACCATCAATAGAGAAGAGCATCCATAGGGAGGTGCAGTCACTATATGTGATGATGGCATTGCATATTTTGTAAACCCTCTAGATATGATAAGGAAGACCCCAAAAAAATGCAATGAAGAAATCCTTCAGTTGTTATTCATAGTGCCTCAAATAGATGAGATAAGAGAAATGGTCAAAATAGTGACTAAGAGAGAAGGGAACTTGCAAGTAAGTTGTCATGAGATCTTTAATTATAATACAAGTTCATTCATGGTTTTATATTTTGTACTCTTTTATGTCTTGAACTAAAATATGAGTTGTTTTTATAGCATTTTTTGCATCCTCATGATGCTACTGGCCATGGTCAAGGTACTGTAGCTACTGCCTAGGGAGTAGGGGTTGGTTCAAGTGTTGATCCTAATCTTCTTGCACATACATCACATCATCCAACCCCATCAGCCATGCCTATATTGTTGACTGAAATATCAGCAACACATAGCATGCAGGCATCGCAAACTGCACCCTCTAGCAGCAAACAAATGCCAGAACATGTACCTGGGGATGCAAAGGCCACTAGTACTGGTGATGTTTAAGCAGCATTTCCTAGATCTTCTCGTATTTCTAGTACGGGAACATTGTCGGTCACATTTGTGTTGACCGAGGATTTCGTTCCCATAAAGATAGAGAAGGTCCAAGGTACTTTAAAATGTTTTAATTATTATTATATATAATCTAATTAAAATTTGCTTATTGATCACTCTTTTTAGACTAATGATCCCATGATCATTTTGCAGGAAATGATGTTTTTTATAAACATATAAATGATATTACATTGGAGATCTTTGGGCCCACCATATGTACACGATGGAATGCCCAAAATCAAGGTTTAAAAGATAAGCTCATTAACCGTTTAGTTGTGTTGTTCGGTAATAACACATTCAACCGAACCAATGTCCTTAAGAAAGTTGGTACCTATCTAAAGAATGTGAGGGACCAATATAGGTCACATTTAGATAAGAACAAAAAGTATGAGCATCCCCCCATGATTCTGGAGAGGGAGTGGAAGGACCTGGTGTCGGATGGAAAGGAGAAGGCTGAAAAGAAAAAAGGAAAAACACCACTGGACCAATGAAGGTATGTGATACTATCAACAATGTAATTATATACTAATTACTCTTTCTTTTACATAATCTAATGTATTTCAAATTTTTCATAGGCTACCCGACACATTGAAGGCAACAAAGGCAAGACTAGAAAAACACGGGCAGCACAAACTTGGCTCTAGTGGTTATATGAATTTTGCCACATGAATTGTAAGTATCAATAAATAAAATATTGCATCCAAATAATAAATTGAAAACAATTTTGGTTTTATCACACCATAGAAGAAAAATTCATGATCTTATGCAAAAATGCAGGGCTCTGAATTCAATAAAGTGCCCACAGAAGAGGACCTGGAGATTTCCTTTCAGCAAGGTTATGGAGTCATGGTTGAATGCCTAAGAGTCTTCACTAGGAAAACAGAAGCTTCCACTACATCCAACACACAAGTAAACAAACTCAATGAAGTTTATTAAAATTGAATAGTTGTGCAATCTATTCAATATTAATTTCCACCATAAATTAATTATGTACAATAAACAGGCAATCAATGAAATTAGTGCACATGACATTGGAATGCAACTTGGTGAGGGTGGAGCACAACCTGTAGATGAAGGTTGTGGTGTGCATCTCAGTACTGGATGTATTCAAGTGCTATACAAATCGTAGTATGGATTAATATAATTAAACATCTTTAATTATAATTGGTGTATTAATTAATATAATCTTTCATGTTTCAACCTTAGAGCTTGTAGAGTGTGATCAACATGTTGAGCATGAACAAACTAGACAAGATTAGGAACATGATGTGGCCCCATCAGGTAAAGAGGACCACTCTAATGTTTTGGATTAAGGCAAAAAATAGGTTTTGAAGGGGCCCTAAAACCCTTTACATAGAAAATTCTAAAAGGCTTAGAATCAAAGCATTAGAAGATCCAAAACAAAATAGGTTGCAAAAGATAGGACAATACATAGAGCAGGCAAAAAACCAGCAAACGCCCAAACGGGCAGACAAAATACCACCAAAGAACCAGAAAACAAAACCACCAAAACATAGAAAAGACAACACGATTACATGAGGCTCTTAAGGGTCTCAGTGACCTCAGGCTCATCTTGTCAGCAACCTTCGTCATCTCTTTGTAATCCATGCTCTAAGTCGCAACATTTTTCTTCATGTTGCCCTGGGTCTTCTTATAAGGACTTTGATCAGCCTAACTCTTCTCATTATCATCACCAATATTGATTAGAACTTTCTCCTATTGCACTTTGTCAAAATTATTCACCATGGCATTCATGGCTTCTGCAGTCTGTTTGACAATCTTGTGACTATTGGCCATAATTGTCATGAACTGAGTGGCTTGAATTTTCTTATAGTTTTCTTTCACATGGGTGAGCCTATCCTCAAATATTTTTTGCATCTGATCAATATCCTCAATAGCTCTATTGATGCATTCCACCACTGATTTCTTTTCCTCTTCTGTCCATTGCCCATTATCTTTCTAATTTTCCTGAGCAGTCACCAAATGAATAGCTTCCATCTTGCTACCCAAAGCCCTTTGGTTGAGTCTGACCTCTTTAAGCTCATGAAAAAGAAACTTAAATATGCCGAAAGTATCAATGGTGTGGTCCCTCGCCATTCTGAGGAACATTTTCATAGTCATCCCTCTTTTCACTTAGATTTGTACCTTTGCATGAAGGTCCTTGGTGGTATTCTGCGGAAGCGACGAAGGGGGATTCTTAAGGTTCTGGTTGTCAAGCTTCATGCAATCCTTATTACTTCCTATGGAGCCCTCATAATTAGCCTTACTACCACTAGACATAGGGGAATCCTTGCCAACCAAAGTAGATGAGAAAGAAACAACCAATTTCTTCCACACATTCTTACCCTTACCCAAAGAATATTTAGCCTTCGCAGAAATCTCATATTTGTCTTTTTATGAGGGGGAGGAGAATCCGCCTCAAAGTTTGAGTTGGACTCCTCAATTCCCGACTCCCCACCACTACTGTCATCCTCAAAATAAGTAGGTATATAATCAGACGGGGCAGGGAGGGCACCAAAATGGGAGTCAATAAGCACCAAAGACCTTCATGAAGGATAGGGAACTTGATAGGATTCTTTTTATGGTCCCTAAAATTATCCCTCAAGGCAGACATCAGATAAAAATGAAGGGACACCTTGATGCCATGATGAAAGTAATTCAAAAGCACAAAATGATGACCATAAACCCTAGTGAACCGACCATCAAGAGTGAAATATTCTATAATTACCTTGAGGAGTTTCACCCAAAATTCCTTGATGACAGAGATGTCGTAGTAGCTTGCCATTTTCTTCACCATCTTGGCCCTCTCCTCTTTATTTTTAGGGAATTTTTGCACCATCATCTCCATATAGTTTATGTCCCTGTAATATTTCATCCCATCAACCAAGAGGCTAGTGACCTATGCAATCAAACTCTCATCAATTAGCACCTTGCGCCCATGCAGAGTGATAGTGTCATCTTTCCAATGCTTCTCAAAATAGGTCATCGCGTCCATATTTCTCCCCTGTAACCTCTCAATATATGTAGTGACACCCCCTCTCTCCAAGAGCCTCCATTTTTTCTTGTCCTTCTTGAGCTGCATATAGCTTGGAGGTTCAATTCTCTTCCTAGCCCCACCCATTATTCTCTTCACTCTGTGAATGAAGAAACTCACAGCTTTCAGACTGAGAAAGAAAGCCCAAATGAAGCCAATATCA